>NW_027507748.1:72212693-72532693 GCF_037356315.1 Lithobates pipiens
CCATCTCGCTCGCAGCTAGTGGTCCGGGGCACCATCTCGCTCGCAGCTAGTGGTCCGGGGCACCATCTCGCTCGCAGCTAGTGGTCCGGGGCACCATCTCGCTCGCAGCTAGTGGTCCGGGGCACCATCTCGCTCGCAGCTAGTGGTCCGGGGCACCATCTCGCTCGCAGCTAGTGGTCCGGGGCACCATCTCGCTCGCAGCTAGTGGTCCGGGGCACCATCTCGCTCGCAGCTAGTGGTCCGGGGCACCATCTCGCTCGCAGCTAGTGGTCCGGGGCACCATCTCGCTCGCAGCTAGTGGTCCGGGGCACCATCTCGCTCGCAGCTAGTGGTCCGGGGCACCATCTCGCTCGCAGCTAGTGGTCCGGGGCACCATCTCGCTCGCAGCTAGTGGTCCGGGGCACCATCTCGCTCGCAGCTAGTGGTCCGGGGCACCATCTCGCTCGCAGCTAGTGATTCGGAGCACCATCTCGCTCGCAGCTAGTGGTCCGGAGCACCCAGTGGTCCGGAGCACCCACTTGCTCGCAGCTAGTGGTCCGGAGCACCATCTCGCTCGCAGCTAGTGGTCCGGGGCACCATCTCGCTCGCAGCTAGTGGTCCGGGGCACCATCTCGCTCGCAGCTAGTGGTCCGGGGCACCATCTCGCTCGCAGCTAGTGGTCCGGGGCACCATCTCGCTCGCAGCTAGTGGTCCGGGGCACCATCTCGCTCGCAGCTAGTGGTCCGGGGCACCATCTCGCTCGCAGCTAGTGGTCCGGGGCACCATCTCGCTCGCAGCTAGTGGTCCGGGGCACCATCTCGCTCGCAGCTAGTGGTCCGGGGCACCATCTCGCTCGCAGCTAGTGGTCCGGGGGCACCATCTCGCTCGCCGCTAGTGGTCCGGGGGCACCATCTCGCTCGCCGCTAGTGGTCCGGGGCACCATCTCGCTCGCCGCTAGTGGCCCAGAGCACCCACTCGCTCGCAGCTAGTGGTCCGGAGCACCCTCACAGTGGCGGCAGCTTTCACCTCCCAGAAATAAGGATGACCTTGCTCCATGTCCCCTGTGTGGCATCGCTGCCCAAAAAAAGATCGCTGACATCCTTAGGAGGTGTGGCTTTAAACAAGTGATCCTCATTGGGTCCAGCTAACCAGAGGTCATCTAGGAACAAAGCTTGTACTCTCTTACCATCCTATTGCAACAGATGGGGTACTGCTACTCGGCAGTATAGTAAACTGTTGAGTGGTCCTTTTTTGAAGTTTGGACACCTTTTCACTAGTTCGCTATTATGCTGTGAAAAGTGAATATTCACCTGCTGGAGCGAATTATGAGGTCCCCTCTGTCGATATCACAGGAAAATTGGATTTTCCATTATTGGCTCATCTGCAGTCCTGACACTTCTCTGGTGCTCTGCTTGTTCCAGGTCAGGAACTCACAAAGTACTGATGGAGTACAGCTCCAAGGTTTGCATTTTCAAAGATGATTTAGCAGTTGTAGATGAAAGGAGTCTGTCAGCTTAGAAATATGACAAGTCAGAAAGTCAAATCAATTTAAGCAGAATTTTAATAGTCCCAACCTAACTTTCTTTGTGTGACCTCTTGGAGGACTGCAGGGCAGAGCTTCAGCACCATTTGTATGACTGCTTGTCAGGGAACAGCGAAGTTCATTATGGTGGGAGCAGTATCAGGATTAAGAAATAGGTTTTCATTTCATAATTTAGTCTGTCTTCTTATGCACTACATGGAGTTATACATTCTTGCTAGATGATCAGAAGCATTTGCATGGTGGGGCTGTGCCGGCATTGCACGGGTTAAATTTTTGTCTACGGCATTGGAGAACTGAGAAATATTTATCTAATCCTCTGATTCTCTCAGCACAAGACTGGCCCCTGTGGCATGAAATTATCCAAAATGTCTTGGTATGCTGACGGCTTAAGGCTAGGTTTCCACTATTGCGACTCCAAAGCTGCAACTTGAGTCTCACCAATTAGAAGGGGGACCATTGATATACATGGATTTTGACTTGTCATGCGACGTCACATGTCACATCGCACAACTCGCAGTAGTGGAAAAAGAGCCTAATGCTGCGTACACATGGTCGGAATTCAGGCCAGAAAAAGACCGATGAGAGCTTTTCATCGGAAAATGCGACCGTGTGTATGCTCCATTGGAATTTAGCTGTCCGAATTTCCGCCAGCCAAAAATTGATAGCATGGTCTCAATTTTCCAGACGGAAAAACTTTCTATCGGTAATTCCGACACGCCAAAAATCACGCATGCTCAGATTCAACTACGAGACAGAAGCTATTGGCTACTGGCTATTAAGCTTCCATTTTCTAGTCACGTTGTATGTGTTGTACGTCACCGTGTTTATAAATGATCAGAATTTGATATGACCATGTGTAGGCAAGACCGCTTGAGCCGAATTCCGTCGGGAAAACCATCAGAGCTTTTTCTGACGAGAATTCCGATCGTGTGTATGCAACATAAGAGTTCCCTTCACTGGAACTAAGGGGCCAAGCCCAACCCCTGAAAAACAACCCCACACCATAATCCCACCTCCACCAAATCATGTGGGCAAGTGCACAAAGTAAGGCACATGAAGACATGGATGAGAGAGTTTGGGGTGAAGGAACTTGACTGGCCGCTAGAGTCCTGACCTCAATCCGATAGAAAACCTTTGGGATGAATTAGAGTGGAGACTGCAAGCCAGGCCTTCTCGTGCTCGACAGTGCCTGACCTCACATGCACTTCTGGAAGAATAGTCAAACATTCAAATAGATACACTTCTAAACCTTGTGGACAGCCTTCCCAGAAGAACAAAAGCTGTTATAACTGCAAAGGGTGGGCCAACTCAATATTGAACCTTACAGACTAAGACTGGGATGTTAATCTGTGTGTAAAAGCAGGTGCCCCCATACTTTTGGCATTATAGTATTTTATGTATGTGTGTATGCTCTTCGGCAAATTAAAGGGATTAAATTAAAAAGTGTTTGCTCTGTTCTCTCTCTTAACCCATCATGCTCTGGGAATCCTTTGTCATTGGTGATTTTTTTTTTTTTTTTTTTTTTTTTTTTTTTGTAAAATACATTTTATTTATGTAAATAGTGAAATAAAAACAGTGACCAGTGTAAAATGTAAACATCAGTTTAAAATGTAAAAGCCGTTACAATTTCCTCTTAAAAGGCATATTGAGGAATAAAAAATAAAAAAACAAAATAATCTGTGCCCCTCTGTGTTGCTGTATTACTCCTCCTCTTGTGGTGTTTTCCAAACAGCAGCAGAAATGTTGGTTTTGGATAGACCGGCCCTTTTAAACCATGCCCTGTAAGTAAAGACAGACCCAGAATTTACAGTTTCCAATATAATGAAACACACAGAGCTGAGATGTTCCCTGCTGCAATGAACTGATCTCTCGGGCTTCAGTAATCTGTCTTCTGCAGACAATCTAAACTTAAGATATACCCAGGAACAGAAGTAATGTTCTTCCAGCAGATGTATTGATATTTGCATTTATTTTAAATCACAATGCCAGTGACGGCAATTCATCAATAGCACACGCCATATGCTATTTATATAAGCCATGGCACGCTAGGACGGGTAAAGTCCCGCTGCCAGGCTGTAGTCGCACACCCTCCCTTTCCTGGTTCCTAGGCAACTATTCTAACACATTGGCTGCCTTGTGAAGAGGTTGAAGTAAGGATAGATAAATTGTGCTGGAACGATGAGATGGCCATGAACTATCTGCTTTGTGCTTTCCCCATTAGTGGTGATTGGCTATTGGGTCTTTTGAACATGATGATATTTGTATATGTAAGGCTAAACTCCAGGCAAATGGCGAAATACATTTGTTTAAATACATAAGGGAGCTATATTTCCTTATAAGGTATATAATTCTGCTCAGCCAGTCCTGAGATTTACACAGACCTGCTAACCTGTGATCTGTCTTTTCTTTACTGCAGTTAAAGCCCAACTTGGGAAAGTACAGTGCCTTGCAAACGTATTCAGCCCCTTGGCTTTTTGCCTATATTGTTACATTTACAGCTTTTAGTTCAATTTTTTAAAATCTGAATTATATGTGATGGGTCAGAACACAATAGTCTTAAATTGGTGAAGTAAAATTAGAAAAATATATACATAAAACAATTTTTCATAAATAAACTGATTAATTGACATGTGCGTATGTATTCACCCCCTTTGTAAGCACCATTAAATCTATCATAAGCAAATGGAAAGAGCATGGCACAACAGCCAACCTGCCAAGAGATGGTTGCACACCAAAATTCAGACCGGGCGAGGAGGGAATTAAATAGGAGAGGCAGCACAGAGACCTAAGGTAACCCTGGAGGAGCTGCATAGTTCCACAGCAGAGACTGGAGTATCTATACACAGGATGACAATAAGCCATATGCTCCATAGAGTTGGGCTTTATGGCAGAGTGGCCAGAAGAAAGCCATTACTTTCAGCAAAAAAACTAAATGGCATGTTTTGAGTTTGTGAAAAGGCATGTGGGAGACTCCCAAAATGTATGGAGGATTGTGCTCTGGTCTGATGAGACTAAAATTGAACTTTATGGCCATCAAAGAAAACACTGTCTGGAGCAAACCCTGCACATCATCACCCAAAGAACACCATCCCCACTGTGAAACATGGTGGTGGCAGCATCATGCTGTGGGGATGTTTTTCAGCAGTCAGGACTGGGAAACTGGTCAGAGTATGGGGAAAGATGGATGGTGCGAAATGCATGGATATTCTTGAGCAAAACCTGTACCACTCTGTATGTGATTTGAGGCTAGGACGGAGGTTCACCTTCCAGCAGGACAATGACCCCAAACACACTGCTAAATCAACACTTGAGTGGTAACCTGGAAACCTGTAAATGTGTTGGAATGGCCTAGTCAAAGTCCAGACCTCAATCCAATAGAAAATCTGTGGTCAGACTTAAAGATTGCTGTTCACAGCTGCAAACCATTTAACTTGAAGGAGCTGGAGCGGTTTAGCAAGGAGGAATGGGCAAAAATCCCAGTGGTAAAATGCGGTAAGCTCATAGAGATTTATCCAAATATGCACATTGACTTTTTCAGTTACTTTGTCCTATTTGTTTGCTTCACAATAAATTTTTTTTTAAAAAAAATCTTCAAGGTTGTGGGCATGTTCTGTAAATTTAAATGTGCAAATCCTCAAATAATCCATGTTAATTCCAGGGTGTGAGGCAACAAAACACGAAAAATTGCTAAGGGGGTGAATACTTTTGCAAGGGTGTATTTATATCCTTTTATTCATTTATTTTTTCAGAAGAGACCCTAGAGAATAAAATGGTGATAGTTGCAACATTTTATGCCACATTTTTTTTATTTATTTATTTTTTTATTTTTATTTTTTTATATGATGTGAAAGATGTTATACTGAGTAAATGGATACCGAACATTTCATGCTTTAAAATTGCACACAATTGTGGAATGGCGACAAACTATGGAACTTAAAGTCGATAGGTGACGCTTTAACATTTTTTACCTGTTTAGAGGTAAGAGGAGGTCTTGTGCTAGAATTATTGTTCTCGCTCTAAAGATCAAGGCAATATCTTGCAATTTGTGGTTTGAACACCCTTTACATATGCTTCTGTGGTGTATGTATGCATTCACATCTGCAAGTGTGGGTTGGGGCGCTTTAAATTTTTTATTTTTACATTTTATATATAAATATTATAACTTTTTTTTTTTTTTTTTTTTTTACCACTTTTATTCCTATTACAAGGAATGTATACATCCCTTGTAATAGAAAAAGGATGACAGGACCTCCTTTGAAAAATTTGGGGTCAAAATGACCCCAGATCCCGGATTTGCCTTTAAAAAAAAAAAAAAAAAAAAAAAAATTATTTTTTTTATAATTTTTTTTTTACATTTTTTTTACCACTTCAACCCCAAAAGGATTTACCCCCTTAATGATGAGGCGATACACTTTAAGGCTACTTTCACACTGGGGCGGGCGCTATATTTAGCGCTGCTTTACCGTCATTTTAGCGGTGCTATTCAGCCGCTAGCTGGGCGGTTTTAACCCCCACTAGCAGCCGAAAAAGGGTTAAAAGCGTCTGCAAAGCAGCGCTTTGCTGATGGTTTTGCAGCGCTGCCCCATGGTTTTTAATGGGAAGGGGCGCTTTAGGAGCGGTGAATACATTGCTCCCATATCGCTGCAAAGATGCGGCTTGCAGGACTTTTTGGACCGTCCTGCAAGCGCAACACTCCAGTGTGAAAGCCCTCGGGGCTTTCACATTGGAGTGAATTGAGCGGCACTTTCAGGGCGCTTTTCAATCGCTATTTTTAGCACTATGCGCCTGCAAAAAGTGCCTCAGTGTGAAAGTAGCCTAACTGACAATGGCGCAGGCATGCGACACTGTACCTAATCAAAATCAATGTCCTTTTTTTTTCCCACAAATAGAGCTTTCTTTTGGTGGTATATGATTCCCTCTGCGGTTTTTATTTTTTGCGCTATAACCAAAAACTTGACAATTTTGAAAAAAAATACATTTTTTTTACTTTCTGCTATAATACATATTAAAAGAACGAATTTATTCATCAGTTTAGGCCAATATGTATTCTGCTATATATTTTTGGTAAAAAAAATTCAAAAAGATATTGCTGAAACCGCTCAACTGCTGAAACCGCTCAACTGCTGAAACTGTTTAATTGTTGAAATCGCTTAACTTTTGAAACCGTTCAAATACAGACATTGCTCAAACTACTGAAATTGTTCAACTTTAGACATCGTTCAACTAGTGAAATCGTTTAATTGCTGACATTGTTCGCTTAGTTGCTGACAGTGTCCGACTGCTGACGGTGCTCGACTGCTGACGGTGCTCGACTGCTGACGGTGCTCGACTGCTGTCGGTGCTAAACCTTGCTCAACTGCTGACGTTGCTCAAACGTTGAAATCGTTTAATGGCAGACATCGCTTAAGTGTTGACATCACTCAACTGCTGACATTACTCAAACTGTAGATACAGTTCAATTGCTGTCTTTGCTCAATTGCTGATATCGCTAAATTATTGATAGCACTAGTGTTTATCGTTAAATTGTTGATGATGCTAACTTGTTGACGCTGTTAACTATCGACGCTGTTTTAATTAGTGATGCTGCTAAAGTGTTATGGATGAAAAACAATTTATGTTGCTAAACTATTGATATTGTTGATATTGACAGGTTTCTGATATTGCTGAAATTCAGATACTATTAATTTTTTGTTAGTGCCAAACTGCTGATATCGCTAAAAATGTTGATATTGTTGATATTTCAGATAATAAGAATATCATAGATTTAGCGGGTAATGTCGAAACCATTGATATTCCTGTTTTGACAGTAGAAGTGATCATAAGTTATTATCACTGGGAGGATTGCACTTGATAACACTGGTTGTACTAGAAGGTAGATTGCGTGGATAAGCTGTCTTTTAATAGGACGCTAAAGCAGTGACCACTGGGAATACCCATGGGACGGAGGAAGAGGAGAGGAGAGTATAGTACAGTATGTAAACCGGCGAGTCCGGTGTTGTGCAACAAGGGTACATTAGGTAATACATCTAATCGTCCATTAATAGTCTCCTCTAACGCTCAATAAGGGATAGCGGAGTTTTTCCCGGTAGGCGGCCGGACACGATCACGTACATCGAAGACAACAATAGATAGCAACAGGGGAATGTCAGCTTCTGTTGTTATGCAGGATACACAAATACAATCATTACAAGCAGAAAAAACTATATTGACAACAGTAGTATCAACAATAAAACCATCAGTGTCATCTGTAAGGCCGTTGGGCTCTTTAGGCATTGGGGCAGTAAAAGATGCACAGAAAGCAAAAATGGATAGTGCAGATGCCATAAAAAACATATGGGAATCGGCTTTGGAGTCACAAGAACCGATTGAGTTTGTAGAACCAGTAGTTATAAATGAAGTGTCTAATACCTCAGATATAGGCGCACTAGATATGCATATGAATGTGGGAGGACTCAAGGATGGCCCTCAATGCTCAACCCCATTGCCCCCGTTGTTAGGGGGATATAATCCAGTGAATATAATGGATAGCGAGAATATAGATGGGAATCCAAAAGGTGACACAATGGGTGAAGAGTTGGGACCAGAAGTGGGGGATGTACGGACTTATTTAAGAGCACTGCCTACTCGCCAAATATTCAGCGTCTAGAACATGGTTTCCACAAGGAGATGCAATCTGTACATAAAGAACTACAGGCAACTGGGAAGAAAATATCAGAAGTCGAACGTTCTGTAGACATATTAGGGGATGTACAATCTCAGGAACAGCGTTTAGACGCCCAAGAGTCTCATATTCATACACTATTTCAATTATGAGAGGACCAAGACAACCGTAATAGAATAAACAATATTAGGATCAGGGGACTGCCAGAATCAGTTAGAAATGAAGAGCTTGTTATAACAGTTAACCAAATTTTTACCTCACTGTTGGGGAAACCTGAGGAATCAAATTTGGAACTTGATAGAGTACATCGGACAGTGGGACCACGTAAATTAGATCCAGATAAACCAAGAGACATAATATGTCGAGTACATTTCTATAAGGATGAGGAGATTATGAGAAGGGCAAGAGAGAGGGGACGAATTAAAGTTAATGGAGCAAATATACAATTGTTACAAGATCTATGTCAATTTACTCTGGAGAAGAGGAAGGCGTTAAGGCCTTTATTAAAAATGTTGCAAGATCGTAACATTGTATATAGGTGGAATTTCCCTTTTCAGCTACAAATTAAGAAAGATGGCAGGTGGCTAAATTTACGTGATCCCTCTGATATTCCCGCTATACAATCTGCCCTAGGTTTGCACGATCTTCCATTAATAACTTGGCCCAAGACTTATACACAGTTTAGAAGATCGGAACCTCGGGAGCACAATAGAAACAATCAATCAGAAAATCCAAATTTTAATCAGGCAGAGTAAAACAGCTGGCGATTTCAAGTGTAATTGGAGTAGTAGTTATTTAAGTTAATAATGAATTAAAAATTATCTTTTTTTGGATTATTATTATTGTGTTTGTTTATGGATGCCCACTGTCACTGCATAGAGCCTCCCTAAGTGCTCCTTAACTCTTTCCCCTTATAGGAATCACCGTCCCTCGGGTAGGGTTTGGTGTTTTTTTTTTTTTGGGATAGATTCCATATTGGGTGGGGGTTTCCCTTTTTTTTTTATTTTTTTTTTCTCTTGGGTAATTGGTTAACGTTTCCCTGGGCAACTTGGGGATCAGGGAGAAGGAGCTTCTCCAATTTTAGAGAGTACAACTCTGCAATTGTTGTGCCGGGGGTGTGTTTTTTTTTTTTTTTTTTTTTCTCTCCTTTCTCTTTTTCTCCTCCGTTTTCTCTAGTTCACTCATAATCTGATATGGCAGCGATTTTCTCCTCGCCAGTGTCACTGAAATTATGTACCTACAATATTAAAGGTCTTAATAATCAAAAAGAGGTCAGATTTTATATAGTCTACATAAAGCTAAGGTAGATATTATACTCTTTCAAGAGACCCACTTTCGAAGTGATAATATTCCTGTGTGTTCTCGTAAACACTATTCGCAATGGTTCCATAGCACTATGTCGAGCTCAAAATCAAGAGGGGTCTCTATTGCTTTTCACAAGTGCTTAACAGTTCAGAATTTGGAATATAGAGCGGATTTAAATGGAAGATATCTGTTTCTTAAAATCCGATTGTGGGATAAAATTTTCACAATTGCAAACTTTTATATTCCAAATTATGATCAAACTAAGACAATCGAGAGTTATCTTGGCCTTCTAGCGGATTTTGCAGAAGGTACGGTTATAGTGGGAGGAGATTTTAACCTAGTTTTGGACCCTTCACTAGATACGTCAGCTCAACGATCAAATATTTCATATTCTCGTTTGAGGGCACTCAAAAACAAACTTTTTGAACATAGGTTGATGGATCTCTGGCAGACCCTAAACCCTAAAGATCGAAACTATACATATTTTTCTTTAGCACATAAAACATATAGCAGAATAGACTTTTTTTTAACTGGTCCTAAGTTATTGGAATGGAACCCTTCTATAGAAATCGGATCATTCATTTGGTCCGACCATTCACCAGTATTCTTAACAATAGCACCCCCCCAGATTCAGGGTACCAATTGGTCATGGCGTTTGAATGACACACTTATGCAAGATCAAATCTGTCATAAAGCAGTTGCAGAGGCGATTGATAATTTTATATCCGACCATGAACAGGATGAAACTGCTCTACCCTTGAAATGGGAGGCATTTAAGGCAGTAATACGAGGAGTGTTTATTCAACATGGTTCTCGTCTTAAAAAAGAAAAATCAAAAATTATCGAAAATACGCTATTAAAACTTCATTCTTTGGAAACTCAACATAAAGCCCACTGTTCTCCAGATATATCAGCCAATATTTTCTCTACAAGGATATCTTTATTACAGTTATTCAAATCATCTCAGAGCTCATACCGACAAAGACGTGCAGTGGGAAGATATAGATTTGAGAATAAGTGTGGGAAAATGTTGGCTGATATGCTACACCCACGCCAATCACAGACTTTTATACCAAGTATAAAAAAATCATCAGGAGAATTGACATCTGATCCACGTGAGCTTCAACAAACCTTTAGGGAATACTTCTCAGCCCTCTATAATTTGACCCCATCATCATTATTGGAGGATAAAGGAGTTGGAGACAATATTATTGGGGAATATGTACGGGAAAACGCTATTCCGATAATAGATAGTGTTACTGGGGAATCTTTGGATTCTCCATTTTCGCTTGAAGAACTACTAGAAGTAATTGCCAATACTCCAACAAATAAGAGTCCAGGTCCTGATGGGTTTACATCAAAATTTTATAAGACGTTTAAAGAACATATAGCCCCGTTTTATGCTTCAAGTGTTTAATTCTCTTTTACGAACCAATTTCCAACACAGACTTTGGAATCTCATATCACTTTAATTCCCAAACCAGAAAAGGATTTAACACTTTGCTCCAGTTATCGACCCATATCGTTGATTGGGATAGATTTAAAGATATATGCCAAACTGATTGCACTCCGTCTTCAACCGCTTCTTCCAAGCTTAATACATACAGATCAGGTAGGGTTCATTCAAAGTAGAGAAGCACGTGATAACACGATTAAAACTTTTTTGTTGATGAATTATGCACAAAGGGCTAAAATTCCAGTATGCCTTCTTTCAGTTGATGCAGAAAAGGCATTTGATCGGGTGGGATGGCCCTTCCTTAAACATTCTTTAATGCAAATAGGACTGGGGTCAAATATATTCCCTAAGATTATGGCACTATATACTAAACCGGTAGCTAGAATAAAAATTAATGGTTCATTGACAACAAGTTTTAATATACAAAATGGTACCCGTCAGGGATGCCCGTTATCCCCTTTACTCTATGTTATAGTAATGGAATATTTAGCAACAGCTATTAGACGGAACTCTTCCATTTCTGGTGTACGGATAAAACAGAGGGAAATAAAAATGGCTCTGTTTGCTGATGATCTATTACTCTATATTACTAATCCACACATTGCAATTCCCTCGGTGTTATCTGAATTCCAGCTGTTTGGGAAACTGAGTAATTTTAAAGTAAATGTATCAAAATCAGAAATTCTTAATGTGTCGCTCGTACCCGAACAGGTTGCAATGTTGAGAGCTAATTTTAAGTTTAGGATTTGCCCTGCAGCTGTAAAATATATTTAGGTGTTAAAATCACCCCGGATTCAAACCATTTATACTCAGTGAACTATGTTCCTCTTCTGCAACGTACCCTACAAGACCAAAAAAAATATGATGTTAAGCAATACTCATGGTTTGGGAGGATTAATATTTTGAAAATGGATATAATACCACGGTTTTTGTATTTTTTTCAAACTATCCCAATTGGTGTTCCTAGATCATTTTTTTCCACTTTACAATTGGCTTTTACAAAATTTATTTGGGGACATAAAAAACCAAGATTACAAAAGAAATTATTATCATTACCAAAAACGAAAGGAGGTGCGGGTGCACCTGATCTATATTATTACTATGTCTCGGCTGTTTTGACTAGACTGGTGGACTGGTTTTATTGCTCGGAAACCAAACAATGGGTAAAAATAGAACAAGGGTTGAATCAATTGGATTTAAAGGTGTTGCCATGGTTAGACTTGTCTGGTAGTAATTTAAATCGAGAGTTGTTAGAATCTATGCCTTCCCTCAAATCTCATGTGTTGAATATATGGGGCAAAACGGCTATAAAATTGGAACTCTCTTCCTATGAAGGACTAATGACACCTTTTATTTGGCAATCCTTTATTTCCACCGGCATTAAATAGGACAAGTTTTCTTATATGGAATAGGGAATCCCATTATAGACTGAGCAATATTCTATGCCAGGGGACAATTCCGTCTTTATTAAATCTATTCCCTATACAGCGACCATCACTTATGCAAATGTTGGAGTTTTGGCAATTACGGTCATTTTGGTGTACAATTCATTCAAGTAAGTCTCTGGGTAGAGATTTAACCCAACTTGAAACTCTCTTGACACAAGATCAAAAACCAAACCATGTTATATCAGTACTGTATAAGATGTTTATTATTAAAAACCACCCGGAGCCCCCAGAATATATAAATAAATGGGTTAATGAGATCTACGCTCAAATTGAGGTTGGGGAATGGGAGAAAGCATTTAATTTTTCTCACTGTTTATCACTGTCGATTAAAGCACAAGAGACGAATTACAAATTGCTCTCAAGATGGTACTGGAGCCCAGTGACACTTCACCGTATATACCCAGAAAAATCAGATATATGTTGGCGGTGCCATAGAGATAAGGGCACATTGCTCCACATTTGGTGGGAATGCCCCCTAATTTTTAGATTTTGGGAAAAGCTTATGCAATTATATACAACAGTCACTGGGGAGGTAATCCCAAATACACCACAAATCACCCTTCTCTCTATGTTACCAAGAACTTATAAAAATGTTAAAAAGAATCTTTTAGGATACTGGTTGACGGCGGCAAGAACTGTGATACCGCGGCACTGGCGATCAATCCGGTCTCCTACGATAAATTAATGGGCTCTAGAAATTGATAATATAGAGAGAATGGAGATACTTTTAGCACAAGAATTAGATACATATGAAAGGTGCCTCCTGGTTTGGACTCCCTGGAGACAGCATAGGAAATTGGTAAAAAATTAAGGCACTAGGAGGAAAGAAAGGGGAGGGAGGGATCCATGGAGGAGAGAGGAGAGAGAAGTGGGGGAGGGGGAGAGGTTAGATGTACATTTTCCCCCTTTCCTCCTCTGTTGTTTTTTTTTCCTTTTGGGAGGGAGGGAAGAGGAAATAAAATAATAAATGTGATTATTATGTATGTAAGTAATATATATGTTTGAAAATTGTTTAACTATGTGTAATGCTATATAATAATTGAAAATAAAAAATAGAATTGGAAAAAAAAGAGATTGATTGGTTTGCGCAAAAGTTATAACGTCTACAAAATGGGAGATAGATTTTGGGACTCTTTAAATTTTAGTTTTTACTGGTAACGGCAGCGATCTGCAATTTTTTAGCAGGACTGAGACATTGCAGTGGACAAATCTGACCCTAAGTGACACTTTTTGGGGACCAGCGACACCACTAAAGGGATTAATGCTAATATAATGCACTGATCACTGTATAAATGATACTAGCAGGGAAGGAGTTAACACTAGGGGGTGATCAAGGGGTTAACTGTGTTCACTGAGTGTGTTCTAACTGTGTGGGGGGCGGGCTGGGTCAACACAGAGATTTGCTTTTCCCAGTGATCAGGAACAGCGATCTCAGTATTGTCCCCTGTCAGACCAGGGTTCCGCCTTGCTTACATAGGCAGATCCCCGTTCTGCCTCTCTGTACCACGATCGCGGGTGGTTGGTGGACATAGTCAGCGGGATCAGCGCGTTCTCCCCCAGCGTGTAGTGGGCCCACACTATCACATGCACAGACCGACCTGCAGGTACGTCGGTTTGCACAGCTGAGCCGCCTTGCCGCAGTATATATGTGGAAGGTGGTCGGCAAGTGGTAAAAAAAAAAAGAGAGAAATTGTTTATCGTTCGGGAACCGGAAGTGCATCAGCCCCCGCTCAGGTCCTCCAAGGGCATATACACGAGTGGCCGGAAGGGGAGGACCACTTTTATCCTACGCAGAATTGCCCATAGTAAAAACGATGCAGGGGTTATGGCAGCTAGCTGTTGCCTTAACACCAGTACTTAACGTCAAAGTAATGATGTATTTTTACTATGGTCCGGTCGGCAATGCAATACAATGAATTTGTATCCAATCAGGCAGAGGCCCTACATAGCTGTCAGATAAAGTCAGCTTGTAACATGTGGGAGGATTTTTAGAATGAAATGAAAGCAGGTTTAGAATCTTTGTTGTGATGTGATCTTTGAGAATTAACTGCTTTACAGTACATGTAGCTATAAAGGTCAGTGATGGCTTTTTTTTTTTTTTTTTTTTTTTTAGTTTTTACTGTTTGTTAAGAATGTGATTTGTAAATAATTGGATGTCCATAGTCTTAGCAAAGTTACTGGCTTCCTTGGCTAATTCTTACTATTCAAAATCACTTTTTCAAAAAAGTAAAGTAGACCTGTCATTTTTTTAATGACTTTTTAAATGTTTATTGTATTAATATTTTATATAACAGACAGCATAAAAAAAAAAAAAATAATCAGTGACCGCGACATAACTCATACATAAGAGATTAGGGATGAGGGAACAATGCGCTTTAAATGAGTTAATGGAGGACATGTTAGTACTGAGAGAGCTGAAGCCTGCTGGGTCATGTGATGCATAAAAAATGAATGAACATTGGATATTGATTATGATGACTCTTAACACAGAACTCCCGGGAAAGTAAAAAGCCTCCTTTTGCGGTGTGGCTGCACCAACACCGCAAGGGATAAATGTTTGTTTATGTATAGTTTGAACAAAGTAGAGAGCGTGATATCACCCCATTTCTTTACCTCCTCCAATTAGAGTGGTTTGCATTCGTTTTTCTGAATGGTGTCCATGCCGAGCAGTCCACTAGACATGCGCACTGACATGAAATGTGTTCGTTTTCTTTTTGTTGTGTTTTGGTTTTTTTGGGGGGGTTTTTTTGTTTTTTGTTTTTCGTTTTGAGTCATTCGTTATGATCAAAATTTGTAAATTTGATAATGAGAGAGAGAAAATTTGAAAGAATAACTAGCTATTATAAGTATTGGAATTTCCTTTCAAATTTGGCTGTTAGTGGATGTAGCGAATACAAATTTATCCGAAGTTACGAACTATCCGAAATAACGAATGCTGCATCTAAACAAATGGAACGTAACAAAATAAATATTCATAAAAAACGTTATTGTTATTAATTATGATTTTTGTTCCATTTAATTTGATTAGATGCGGCATTCGTTATTTCGGATAAATTCTTATTCATTACTTTCACTAACAGCCAAATTTTGAAAGGAAATTCCAATACCTATAATTTAATAATTATGTTTTATTATTGGTTCCGATTTTCAGATTAACAAATTTTTTCCAAATATTCGTCAATTTGGATATTTCCGAATTAATGAATTTGTCAAAAATTCGTTAAACAAATATTTGGAACAAAACAACTTGCACATGTCTACAGCCCACCTTCTGTGTTCACAATGCACCCGGCTAGCTGCTTGGTACAAGGCCCAGAAGTGGAGATCACTGGAGTCTCCAGGAACATTAGCCATTTTTTTTAAATTTAGTCTGTGTCTTGGTTAGGGAGATTCACAAAATCCTGAGTTCTCTCTAGGACAGCAATAAGTGGGAAATCGTCCAATGGGGACACATGTTCCAGTGACACCTGTCCGCTTCCTTCCGTTTATGTCTACAAGACAGGAAATGAAGGCAGATCTTCACAAAGGAACTTGGAAGTTGTAAACCTCAGTTAAAAAAAAAAAAAAACCCTGCAAGACAAAGGCATAATGAGCTAGTATGCATTGCATACTAGCTCATTATGAAATGCTTACGTTAGAACGAAGCTGTTGCATTGCACCCCCCCCCTCCCCACACACCCCCCTCCCCACACACCGCTAGCGTGGCCGACATCTTCCCCCGGAGTTTCTTCCAGGTTTGCGGCCTCCTGTGCTGTGATTGGCCGGAGCGGCAATGATGTCACTCCGGCACATGGGGGCTTGGAAGGAACGGCATGCGTCAGTGATGTCACCAGCTGCATGCAATGTGAATATCTCCTAAATTGTACACGTTCAGGAGATATTTTCACTTCCTATAGGATAGCCTTATTATAGGCTTACCTATGAGTAAAAGTCTGCATAGGAAGTTTACTTCCTCTTTAAAGTAGATGTTCATTGCATCTGAGCACTTCAAAGCAAAAACACTATTTAATTTTTAATATTCAATGCAAACTCTCCCATCCATCCATCTTTGCCTCCATGCTTTATTTTGGTGAGAAATCACTGAAAAAAACACTCCCTAGCATTTCTGGCCATGGCCATCTTCAGTAAGGGCAAATAAATAATGTAGCATTTACTTCCTGCCCTTAGTTCGTGTATGCATGCAGGAGAGTTGCTGAGAAAACCCCGCCTCCTCCCCTCCTGAAGACTTCTGGGATGCATGACACCATTTGCCTAGGCAAGAAACCAGCACTGGAGAAATGTAAAAAAAAGTTTAAAATAAGTAAATATGATATTCTTTTCTATCCAATTACTAATTCTAGCAGCATGAGGATTAAAAATAACATTGATTGGGAGAGAGAAGTTCCACTGTAAGATGGCCATAGATGAATTTTGAACTGGCTGAATTTCCATCCATCTATGTCCGTTTCTGCTCGACTGAAGTCAATGTAAGCAATTGCCGACCATATACTGCTCTCCTGCATGGGATCATGTTCCTAGTATGTGATTCCATACTTCTGGGGGCACGCATGCGCGCTGCCGTCGACCCGATCCTGCTGTGATTAGACACAAATTTAATTAAAGTTAATTAACCATAGGGCTGCTCAGTGAACTCCAACCATCTGCTAGCCTGCACCTGACACTTCTCCTTATTACACACCTTACTTATTGGAACCATGAGGATTATGATTTGAAGCTTGCAATCCATTTTTACTTGCAATTTGCATAAAGAATACATGCCAATTGCTATTCTGAATTAAGTGGGTGCTAGGTTGTATGTATGAGTGTATGCGCAGGTGCGAGCCCCGTTTATTGACAACGTTGTCTTCTTTTTTTTATTGTGGTTTGGTAAAGGTCAATTCACTGAATATTTTTTGTATGGTGCTGTTTTTCTACAATAAAGCTGTTTTTTTATTCAACCGCTTTGTCCCACTAATGTCACCTTGGTAGGTTCTCTGCTCTTCCCTTTTTTTTTTTTTTTTTTTTTTTTTTTTTTTTATATATATATATACAAGCTTTAACCAGGCACTGATAGAAGTCACAAGACTGCTATATACTGATGATGAGAAAAGGTATTTAGCAGTTTATATTTACTAAAATAATTGCATTTCCATGTTGTGTGTGTGTGGATCCTGGGTTTAATAACATGTTAAATGTGTTTAACCTCTTTCCTCTATAGCTGAAATACAGCTAGAGCATTGACCTAATTTGCCAGGAGGGCGTCGATGGACGTTGTCCTGTGCTCAAGCGGCCTGCGCGCTCTGTGATCAGCGAGTCTATGAGAATCGACTGATTGGTGTAAGGGGTCAATCCCGACCCCCCTCACCACATGATCAGCTGTCAGCCAATGATAGCTGATCACGTGATGTAAACAGAGCCAGTATTCAGCTATTTTTTTTCTCCTCACGCTGGTAGTGTGAGAAGAAAAAAAAAAGCTGATCACCGGCGGCTGTGAGAGGGACATGAGTCCCAATCACGGAGAGCCTCTGCAGAGGCTTCTGTGCCCACCAGCGCCACCTATCAGTGCTCACAGTGCCACCTATAAATGTCACCAAGCAGTGCCTCATCACCAGTGCTGCCCATCAGTTCCGTCTTATCTGTGCCCATCAGTGCAGCCTCATCAGCGAATATCAATGAAGGAGAAAAATTACCAGTTTGCAAAATTTTATAACAAACTATGAAACATGTTTGTGTGTTTTTTCAAAAAAAAATTTTGTTTGTTTAACAAAAAATAAAAACCCAAGTGGTGATTAAATACCACCAAAAGAAAGCTCCATTTGTGTGAAAAAAATGATAAAAATGTCATTTGAGTACAGTGTAGCATGACTGCGCAATTGTCATTCAAAGTCTGACAGCGCTGAAAGCTAAAAATTGGTCTGGGCGAGAAGGGGGTTTAAGTGCCCAGTAAGCAAGTGGTTAATAAATGCATTTGAATAGGATAACATGAAATGTTGGATTATTATTTGCATTGTTTTTATTTTCTTTTTTTTCTCGTTTTATCATTGCAACAGAGGAGTATGTGTTATTTTTGAGTAGTGATATTTACAGAGCATCTACTGACTAATAGTATTTTCCTGACAAAACAAATAATGTCAAAAACACGTAATCCAAAAAATTCTGTCATCCAGTTTAGCTTGATTACTTATTGCAAGCAATTGCTTATCCCAGTTATTAACCCTATAATGAGGCGGCTGGACAATACATTATTTTTTGGTGGATTGTGAAAAGGAGCCGGGTAATTGTTTAGCCGAGTCTGATAATGAATTTGGCGAATGGAACGCTCGCCGTTTCAGTGTTTAATCCGCATGACAGCCTCCCTGGCAGAAAGTGCATCTGCGTGGCCGGGAATGAAGTGTACATAATAAAGGTCAGGTAAGCAATTATTTTTAAAGTCCACTGACATGCTGGTGGTAGCACATCACTAAGTGACTCGCATTTCATTTTGTTTACAAGAAATCACGGTCAAATATTCGCTAGCACACTATTATTTTATACTGGGAACATACTGATTTAAAACAGCAATATCTAGTAAAGTATATCACGCGCTGCAAGGCTGGGTAAAAATGTATTTTTAAAGGAGCATACTAGTCAACATTCCAGATGCATGAAACCAAATGTCTGAGTAGTAAAGCCTGTCCCCTGCCAAGATGCTTTAAAATTTAATTGTTGCCCTCTGTGTGGAAGCAGTGGTCTCTCTGCAGAGATCCAGCATGAACACCCCCCCCCCCCCCCGCATAAGACATATAGTTCTCCAGTCACTGAAGTTCATGCTCCCTGCTGAATGGAGATCTGCCCACCGCTTCTACACAAAGTATAAGGGTTCTCGCCATACCCCTGTCACATTTGGCTGCCACTGAACGTGACCCATTCTAGTCAATAGGGCCTTGCCACAACCCCCTCTGCAGCCGTAAGCAATGCACATAGTTGTGGGGCAGTGGTAGGCAATTATATGGTTAACACAGGTGGTTAAAGGAGAGGTTCACCTTTAAAAAAATAAAATAAAAAAATGCACACCTTTTTGCAGGTAAAAAAAAAATGTGCATTTAATATTTTTATTTTGGAAGCCTGAAAAGCATTGCACCAGCAAATTGTGGGTGCAGTGTAGAGCTCTTGCAGACTCTATAAGCTGCCAGCCCGTACAGCCAAGCAGTTACTAATGCCACATACACACGATCAGACTATGCGGCGGACAACTTTCCAAACGAGCAGACTTGCCCACACATGACCAGACTTTTCCGGCGGACATGGTCCGGCAGAAATGAATGGACTTGCCCACACACGGAGTAAAGTCCGTTAGTTTTGAACGTGGCTCCAGGTAGACGGAACTAGCGAAAGAAGTCAATGTCACCGCCTCCATCAGCGAGATTGACACCTCGCTAGCCCTGTCACCTGGTATGGCTTTAAAGGGGAACCCCTACGCTGAAAAAACTGCGTGGGGGTCCCCCCAAAGTCCATACCAGCTCATGCCCACCCCCTTTCCTGACCGGCCGGGCTGCGTGCTCGGATAAGGGTCTGCTATGAACTTTGGGGTGACCCCCACGCCCCTTTAAATCCATACCAGGTGACGGAGCTAGCGAGGTGACAATCTCGCCGATGGAGGTGGCGACATTAACTTCCTTCGCTAGTTCCGTCTACCTGGAGCCACTTTCAAAAGGAATGGACTTTACTCCGTCTGAGCAAGTCCGTTCATTTCAAAAGTCCGGCGGACTAGGACACAGACTTCTTTCTAAGTCCGCTGGACTTTTGGGAACAAAAAGTCTACCGGAGCCCACACGCGGGCGCTATGGCAGTGTTTCTCAACCATAACCCTAAAAAAAAAATTCAGGTACTCTAATGCCGCGTACACACGACAGGACTTAAGTCCGGCAGACTTTCGACGGAGTTCTGACAGACTTTCCGAATGAACGGACTTGGCCACACACAATCGCACCAAAGTCCGGCGGATTTGAACGTGATGACGTATGACTGGACTAGAATAAGGAAGTTCATAGCCAGTAGCCAATAGCTGCCCTAGCGTCGGTTTTAGTCCGTCAGACTAGCACACACACGAGCGAATCAAAAGTCCGTTGCAGCCCACACACGATCGAATAGTCTGCCGGAATCATTCCGTCAGACTTTTGATGTTGAAAAGTCCGGTCGTGTGTACGGGGCATTAGTGTCAAAGTCAATAATAAAGAACTTGCTTACTTTGACTGAATCCAGAGAATAGCCATTCACAGCTGGATATTCACTCAAGTTGGATAGTCCCTCTATCACAAGGCCTAGCAGCCAACAGGGTGCTTAAATCAGGAATAAGTCTCTGCCACAGACTTTGTTGTAGAACACGTAGGAATAAGGAAACTTGAATACTTGCAGAACACTCGTGTGGTACCAGTATCTTTCAGCCGGTTTGGCGATACCTTGCGAAATTGGATTTACTTAGGTCCCTCAACCTCACCAGGCTCTTGCTAAGAAGCCAACCCTTGCACAGCCTTCTTCTGAAGAGCACTCCCCTGGATAGTTACGAAGTTGCTGGGCTGCTCCACAACCGGAGACTGCGCCGGACCACCTCTGAATCCTTTCCTTAGTTTCCTTGCCTCAGGCTAGCCAGCCCCGAGACATAAAGTCTGGTGGATCTGCACCCCAGGCCATAGCCTTCCTGGGGGTTGGTCAGGAGGACCAGGACCATGGAGTCAGAACATACTTCTGGACCGGAACCCTGAACCACGTGACATCCGCATCTTAAGTACCCTCTCCCAGAAAGCACAGCAAGAGTGACACTCACTGGGCTGGCTCCGAGAGAAAGTAACCTTAAAGCACCCAACCAGACTGTGGTTCCATGCCTGCCAGAGACTGTGCCCCCTATGGCCAGGCTGAACACCCTATAGTCCAGTCAGACTGATGCTGAGGTCAAACTTTGGAATAATTATACCCAAACCAAACTTCAGTTCAGGTGTAACATTAAATTTCAAAAACATAGCGTGTGCTCGTCAGGAGCCGGTGCTACATTTTTAAAAACTTTTCTTTTCTTTTTATTTTTTTTTTTTTAACACCTTTTGATTTATATGGACCTTTGGGTTATTCCATCGGGTCGCCCAGTAGACAGTTAGTACCTATAAAAACTATTTAATTGTTATGCTCCTCTATACCTCTGTGCGGGTGAACGTTTGTCAAGATGTTATACTTATTACAATTAAAATAATTGTACCAGAAAATGGTGAATGTAGCCTTTTAATCCCTTTTTTTGATACCACTGACATAAAGCTCACAGCACAGGCAGCGAGCGATTTCTTACCCGCTCCAGGCGGCCACAGCTGGGAATTTATGTGTACTTTACAAGCCGACTGTCTGCTTTCTGAAGCCTCTCAAGGTGCCTCCAACAGAGGGGTGGCATGCCACTAGCTGTCTCAATAGGAAGAAATTCAAGCTAAGAGCGAAATGCTGCCAAATAATTAAAGTTCTCAAGAAGTGTACGAGGGATTTGACTTATTTAGGATGCATAACCACATTTCAGCCTTTGTGACTTGTGTTTGCTATTTCTTATAATATTATCGTTATGTATTCACATTTTTAAAGTTGTATTTAAAAAAAACACAAACCTGTTTATATCCTTTAATAAAATATCCATTGTGACTGCTTGGTGTGTACCTTGTGCTAAAGAACTCTGCAGACAACAGAATCTACAACAGATTGGTGTGTGTGTGTGTGTGTATGTATGTATGTATGTGTATATATAATTTTACACTATCCCCTATTTTGTAGACGCTATTACTTTTGCGCAAACCAATCAATATACGCCTATTGTGTTTTTTTAGCAAAAATATGTAGAATACATATTGGCCTAAACTGAGGAAAAAAATCTTTTTTTTTATATATTTTTGGGGAATATTCATTATAGCAAAAAGTAAAAAATTATTTTTTTTTGTGTGTATTTATTTATTTATTTTCAAAAATGTCACTCTTCTTCCTTTTTTTTTTTTTTTTTTTTTTTTTTTTTTTTTGTTTATAGCGCAAAAAATAAAAATTGCAGAGGTGATCAATCACCACCAAAAGTTACAACACGCCTAAGGTGTGGCAACACCTTAGGCCCAAATTTCTGCTAAGCATATAGGGCAGGCCCCTACTTTCAAACATCCGACAAATGTCTCCTACTTGCAAACGGAAGGAGACAACAGGAAGTGAGAGGAAATCTACCCCTAGGAAGGGAAATTCTCTCATGTCAGAGTTGATTTGGGAAAAATGTGTCTCCTCTCCACTGATGCTTTATCCCAATCCTTGTTTTACTAAAAACCCCAAATTTTTAAAAAAACATTTGTCATTGGGACAGAAAGTGAGGTGAAATCTTCTGAAGAGGTGCACAGACAGCAATAAAAATGTTACAGGGGTGATAACCCTTCCCTATGTTTTCCAAAAAGATTAAATAGATTTTTTTGTCTGGAGCTACACCTTTTAAAAATGTACCAGTCCAAAATTACAAACAGATTCTACTTAACAACAATCCAACACAGTCCCCTGTCTTGTTTGCACAGCCTGTATACTGCTGTTCCGAGTATATAGGGCTGTGGGCCCCCACGCCTTTCATTTTTAAATTTTGGGTGCGGGGTTCCCCTTAATATCCGTACAAGACCCAAAGGGGCTGGTAATGGGCAGGGGGGCTACCCATGCCATTTTTCTCAATGGTTTTCATTCATATTGCCGGAACCAGATATTACATTAAAACCGCAAGCAGTTTTAAATTACTTTTTTTTTCCGTTAGAAATGTCATTTTGTGCAGGGACTGTTCTAAACACGGGAAACACGTACCACTTCACAGGCATACTATAGACACCCCCCAGACACAATATTTAAAGGAATATTTCATACGATCTGAATATCGTACGAAAACTCTTGTCTGAGGAAGAATCGTACGAGTTTGGGATCTCGTGTGTACACTACTTTCGACAGCCGATCACGATAGTTCATCCGAAATTATTCAATGGCACATGCATGAAAATTTTCCTCGTACGATTCCAGTATAGTTGTCGTCCGAAAATACAAATACATTACAACACATGACATCACGTCCGATTTATTATTATTATTTTTTTGTATGAGAATTTGTGACATTTTTCTACTTGCAACTATTAAGCGAAAAAGGTCATACGATATTCAGATCGTGTGTACGGTCCATTCGTGCATATTAGCCACTTCCATACCGGGCCTTTTCTGGAACTTTTTGTTGGCAAGTTAAAAATAATTTATTTTATTTTTTCTGCTAGAAATTTTTGTAGCAGACACTCTAGGGAGTAAAATCGCAGTCGTTGCAACTTTTTACAAAACCTGGTGTTTGTGCAGCAATTTTTCAAACACGTATTCTTTTTGGGGGGGATGTTTCATGACTGTAAAAACAAAACATATAACGTATAAGATGTTACGCCAAGTAAATGGATACCTAACATGTAACACTTTAAGTGTTACAGAGGAGGTCTTGGGCTAGAATTGTTGCTCTTACTCGAACACAAGCGGCAATACCTCACATGTGTTATTTGAATGCTGTTTACATATGTGGGCGCGATCTATGTATTGCATTTGCTTCTGTGTGCAAGCACGTGGGGACGGGGGCGCTTTTTAATTATTTACACTTTCTCTTAAAGATCTCACCTCCAGACTGGAAAGATTGAGATAAAAAAAATAAACTGTCTGGGCCTTTTTAGCAGCATTCCCGGCATTGTTTGTTTATTTCTATTGACCCAGATGTAAAATCTTAACATGGCGCCCGGGCCTCCGAGGGTCATAGAGATGACTGGAGACCATCTAGCCACCAGAAATCTCTATGCTCAACTTCTGCCAGTGACCAATTTCAGTCTCTGGCTCACCAATTGCACGGGCAAGCCAGTAGAAGCACTGGAGGGTGTCGGGGTGTACTCCTGCCTCCTGTAAGAACAATCAAGCGGCTGAACTGCCGCTATGATTGTTCTTACGGTGCAGGGAATCACTGCATGCCTCACTCAGATATCCCCACTCAAAGTCCAGGACGTCCTTGGGCTGGAAGTTGTTAATTGGTTTGTATGAAAGCTATAGCGCCTACAAATGATGGGATATAACACAGGATTTTGCTTTCTTTTATACTAGTAATGGCGGCAATCTGCAAGTTATAGTGGGACTGACTAATGGCCAGTGACACTAATATGGTGATCAGTAATTCTTTACACTGCCACTGTACTTTTTTTTTTTTTTTTTTTTCTTTTCACTAATGCATAAGGGACCAGTGCCAATACATTAACCCCCTCATGCTGCATATTACAAATGCCAGTGGTAATTAACCTCCCCCTCCCCAATCCCAATGAACAGTTAAGCAGATTGACCTCTGCAGATTAGTTTGTTACTTCTCTAGATTGCACTCACAAGTCCAGCAGCAGAACTCCATGAGTGTTGCCAACCATCAGTATTTTTACTGGCAGTAAAAAACTGCCATTTTTATCCTGCCAGTAAATGCCAGTGACAGGAAAATGTTGCCAGTAAAACATATGGTTGTAATGCTCGTATACTCCGTTCCGGTCTGGAGCCATCAGAGGCCATCCGAGTGCCTGCTACAGTGTGTTCTAATGGCACCGGCAGGGGGCAGGTCTGGCGGAAGCAGTGCCTGAGTGTGCCATGTGATGTCATGGTGCAAGGGAGCTGAGCGCCCAGAGCCTAATGTACAGGTCTGTGGGACGTGAGCAAGGCAAGCCTGGAGTGTGACTGTCAGCGCTGTTTGGACTGGAGTGTACTGATGGGACCACCTGTCATGGAGAGAGAATGTCGCTGTGAGTTGGGAAGGGACGTGTCGTGTCGGTGAGGTGTCATCAACGTCTCATGCTGCTGCACATGCCTGTCAGTTTCATGTGTGTGCTGCCCATTCTAATTTCTTGCCCTCCTGAGTCCTGTCCCTGAGCTACTTACTATATCAAAAATAAAAAAGGGAATATGTTTTTTGCCTTAATATCTGCCTTAAATCACATTGGTAATTGCATATTGTACCTGTTTGTAGCCTAAATGCTGTGCACTTAAAGCTGTAACTTTAGTAAATGCCAGTAAAAACTTGGCTGCGCCAGTAACTATTGGGTGTCATATCAGTAAATTTCAGTCTGCTAGGTTGAAACCCAGATCTATAAACTGCAACAGGTACACTTTACTAATGTAAGAAGGACTTGTTCTTAACGTCATCATTTTGTGTGTTTCAGTGGCACAGCGATAGCAGGAATTGTGTTTGGAATTGTGTTCATTATGGGAGTAATCGCCGGGATCGCAATCTGTATCTGTATGTGTCTGAAGAACAGCCGAGGAACCCGTGTAGATGTT
The DNA here is from genome assembly GCF_037356315.1 of Lithobates pipiens. NCBI lineage: Eukaryota > Metazoa > Chordata > Amphibia > Anura > Ranidae > Lithobates > Lithobates pipiens. The sequence goes on from NW_027507748.1 coordinate 72,238,403, forward strand.
GTCCGAACACATATCAATACCATCAACTCATACTCGGGTAAGGGGGACGTGTGCTACTAAAGAGATACTCTAGACTTGGAGAGAATTCTTGGCCTGAAAAAGGGAAAAAATATTATATTGCAGTTTACTGGTCCTTGGATGAGGTGGCTGCTTAAGTTGTTTTGGGCTATAAACATTTTCAGCAAGGACTGAATATGGCTGTTGATCTTGCCAGAAAATTTAATCTCCTGCCTCCAAAACTCCAAAGAAAGCACAAACATCCTCTTCCTTGTGTAAATTACTAATTCCATCAATCCATTGCTCATAGAGATAAACAAAGGCAGAAATGTTTGACGTCCAACCTATGTGAAAGCCATGGCTTCCTCCATAGGTACAGTGGAGAAATTAGGGTAGACACAAAGGACAGGAAGCAGGTGGTAATCACAGCATGTTTTCTTTATCAATTTGCCATCTCTTCTGTCTTATTTTATATGTTTATATTTATTTTACAGTGCTCAGGGGAGTTAATGGACACTCACTCACTATTAGCCCCCCTCCCCCCCAAGCACATTAAAGCGGACTTCCAACTGTTAATATTCTTTAAAAAAAAAAAATGCTAAGAGATCTTATATTCCTCTTTACTGGCAATTTCCATATTGCTTGTGGGCATGTGAAGCCCACAAGCACTATCTTCCGGGAACAGGTGCAGCTGAGTAGCCAGCATGCACCGCCCATTCATGCGCATACGCAGGAGGTATGGCTCGCAGCGCCGTACACTTCTGACGTTGCCGTCACAACAGAAGTCGGCGGCGGCGGCGGCGCTCGCCCTGTTGTGATGGCAACGAAACTCTCTGCGCTGCCCACTGACTCCTGGGAAATTGTGACCTGCATCTCCCAGGATCACTAGCGAGTACAGGCACCGAGGCAAATTACGTCAGGTGCCAGGGAGAGGAAGAGGCAGATTACAAGGCACCCCTTGGCAACAGCCAGGAAAGAAAAACAAAAAAAAAATTCCAAATGTTGTTCTTAGGGTAATTGCTGCTGAATGCTGCAAAGTAAATTTTATGGGTGGAACTCCATTTTAACATACACCTAAAAGTGAAAATTTCTGTAACAGCATTTTTGGTTAAAGAGGGATTTCACTGTAAAAAAAAAAAAAAAATGATTAAAAGCCAGCAGCTACAAATACTGCAGCTGCTGACAGCGCGCTGGGACAGGAAGAGGCATACACTCCCGTGGGAGTCTATGCCCGGAAGTGGGTGTGAATACCTGTCTTAGACAGGTATCTGCACCCCCCTCCCCCCTGAAAGGTGCCAACTGTGACACCGGAGGGGGGAAGGGTTCTGATGAGCCTAAGTTCCACTTTAGGGTGGAGCCCCGCTTTAATGAGTATACTGGAATTGTGTAATTTAGAAAATGGAAGTAAATTCAAATTGAATAAACTTCTGAAAGCTAGCATGCTATGGCCATGTGCGAAAAATAAATATTAGATGTCTGTCTTGACAATGCAGGCTTTACCACCCTCTAGTGTGTGCTACTAGGAATGGGAGTATACCCTGACTCATGTTAACTAGTGAGTTTGTAATTGGGTCAGGGTTAGAAGAGTTCAGGGCTGGATGACTCATCCTGGCAGCTCGCTGGTGCCCCAATTCCCCCCCCCCCCCCGGCTTCTAGAATTTAGGAATAATAGTTGATGGAGGCTAGGAGGGGCTGCCTTGAATATTTATGAGCACTCAGCCACTCCCCAGGAATGGGCTTGGCAGGAGACTGAGAAACGCATAAATAGACATAGCCATGCTAGCAGGAAGTTGGATGGAAGATGGAGAAGCAGTGCTGAGAAGAGGCTGTCGGTAGCCCTGTAGGGACTTCTGCCGAGGGGTTTTACCTCGGGCCAGAGCTCGGGAAAGCTGGCCTGGAAGCAGTTGGTGCGATTCAGACCAGAGAGGGAACAGGAGAGAGCAAGCACAGAACGTGTGTAGATCAGAACGGTGCAGCGGCAAAGACGAGGGGAGAGACTGTCAGCTTTAACAGTGCTCCTTTGAAGATGGCAGTGTACCAAGTCTTCATCTAACCTTGCCCTGGGAGATCTCAATGTGTGTGCCAGTCAGGAGGAATTGGGGGGGGGGAAGCAAGCAGCCAGGTGGGCTGGTGGTCTTTTGCAGTGGTAGAACTAGGCTCAGTGTCTACAGGGAGGCAGGAGATGCTGCTCAATCCCATGCCTATCTTTATATAATAACCATGGAGTTTCTCTGTGTTTTCCTATATCTGGGGTGCAGCATAAATTTAACATAAATGGGAGGAATAAGGAACAATTTTTATCAATAGTTTGAACATTTGTACAATCATAAATCAAAAAGCAAATGTCAGGTTGATCCAATAAGACTGAGGGAATAATAAACATATTCTCTGATTTGTATATCGGTATGCATCCTGGGGCTTGTTTTGTTTGCCAAAGCTCCTAAACTCAACTTCCTAAAAGCCTATCTGTCCATGTACACATAGGCTTTTACAAGAGTTTAGAAGCTACCATGGTTAGGGGAGGTTCAACCTTCCTCTCCTGAAATCTGGGTATTAACAGTTGACACTGTTAACTTAAAGAGGTTTTCCAGCCTGGTGAATTTTTTTTTTTAAAGTCAGCAGCTACAAGTACTGTAGCTGCTGATTTTCAATATATGGACACTTAGCCAATTTGTGGGTAAGGTGCTGCCGCTGCCATCTCCACTAAGGGAGACCGGGCGTGAAGCTTTTTGGGTTCACGGCCAGTCCCTACTGCTCATGTGCAAGGGAGGAGGGCGGCTGAATTTCTGAGGGACGGTGCCATCGTCTCCTGGAAGTGGAGGTCAGGGACCTGTCAAAATCTGGTACTCGTCCCACCCGAAAGGTGCCAAATATGGCAGCAGAGGGGGGGGGAGCAAATAAGCGGAGGTTCTACTTTTGGGTGGAACTCCGCTTTAACCACTTGCCTACTGGGCACTCTTACTCCCTTCCTTCCCAGACCAATTTTCAGAGCTGTCCCACTTTGACTGACATGTGCGCAGTCATACAACACTGTACCCATATGAAATTTTATCTTTTTTTTTTTTTTTTTTTTTTTTTTTTTTTAGACTGATATGTATGGGTAGGAGCCAAGTCCTGCTGGAAAATTAAATCGGCATCTCCACAAAGCTATTCAGCAGATAGAAGCTTGAAGTGCTTCCCTCTACTGACCAGCTTTATGGAGATGCTGATTTCATTTTTTAGCAGGACTTGGCACCTACCCACACTACCAAACGTACCAATACCTGGCTTAATGATCATGGGATCACTGTGCTTGATTGCCCAGCAAACTCGCCTGACCGAAACCCCATAGAGAATCTGTGGGGTATTTGCAAGAAGAAAACACCAGACCCAACAACGCAGGCAAGCTGAGGGCCGCTATCAAAGCAACCTGGGCTTCCAGCAGCAGGCTGATTGACTTGCCACACCACATTGATGCAGTAATTTACGCAAAAGGAGCCCCGGCCAACTATTAGTATAGCGCATATTATAATGTATATGGACATACTTTTCAGTAATCCAACATTTCTGTATTAAAAATCCTTCTTCCCTTTTTTATTTATTTATTTTATTGGTCTTGTGTATTATTTACATTTTCTGAAATACAGAATTTTGGGTTTTAACTAGCTGTAAATCATAATCATCAAAATAAAAAGAAATGCTTGAAATATATCCCTGTATATGTGTATAACGCATCTATATAAAATATGAGTTTCACTTTTTGAATTGAATTACTTGAATGAATTAACTTATTGATGATATTCTAATTTTATGAGATGCACCTGTATAAATGAGCCAGAGGTCTTCAGGCTCCACCTACAACTAAGATGTGACTTTTTTGTGTATTGACCTTTAACCACTTGAGATCCGCGCTATAGCCGAATGACGGCTACAGCGCGGACCTCATTTGCCGGGACTACGTCTATTGACGTTGTCCCGTGCACGAGCGGCCTGCGCGCCCCCTGAGGGGCGCGCGCGGCGAGCTCTGTGATCGGCGAGTCTATGAGACTCGCCTGATCACTGATCCGAGCAAGGGGTCGATCCCGACCCCTTATCACGTGATCAGCTGTCAGCCAATGACAGCTGATCATGTGATGCAACGGAGCCGGTAATCGGCTATTATTCCTCCTCGCGCTGACAACGCGAGGAGAAAAAAAAAAAGAGCCCATCACCGGTGGCCGTGATCGGGACATCAGTCCCGATCACGGCCAGCCCTGCCAGTGCCCACCTGCCCCCTGCCAGTGCCACCTTAATAAAACATAAGTGCCCCCCGTCAGTGCCACCCAGCAGTGCCCACAGTGCCACCCAGCAGTGCCCACAGTGCCACCCAGCAGTGCCACCCACAGTGCCCACAATCTGCCTCAACAACGGTGCTGCACCCCAGTGCCACATATCCGTGCCCATCAGTGTCATCTACCAGTGCCCATCAGTGCCCAGCAGTGCCGCCCATCAGTGCCCAGCAGTGCCACCCACAGTGCCCACAATCTGCCTCAACAACGGTGCTGCACCCCAGTGCCACATATCCGTGCCCATCAGTGTCATCTACCAGTGCCCAGCAGTGCCGCCCATCAGTGCCCAGCAGTGCCACCTATCAGTGCCACCTATCAGTGCCCCTTAGTGCCACCCATCCGTGTCTTATCTGTGCCCATCAGTGCCGCTTTATCTGTGCCCATCAGTGCCGCTTTATCTGTGCCCATCAGTACTGCCTTATCTGTGCCCATCAGTACTGCCTTATCTGTGCCTATCGGTGCCACCTTATCTGTGCCTATTAGTGCCGCCTTAACTATGCCTATCAGTGCCCACCAGTGCAGCCTATCGGTGCCGCCTCATCAGCGCACTTCAATGAAGGAGAAAAATGACCTGCTTGCAAAATTTTATAACAAACTATTAAACATGATTTTTTTTTTTTTTTTTTGCATTTTTTTTGTTTGTTTAGCAAAAAATAAAACTCCCAGCTGTAATTAAATACCACCAAAAGAAAGCTCTATTTGTGGGAAAAAAAATGATAAAAATTTCATTTGGGTACAGTGTTGTATGCCCGCGCAATTGTCATTCAAAGTGCATCAGCGCTGAAAGCTGAAAATTGGTCTGGGACTGAGGGGGGTTTAAGTGCCCAGTAAGCAAGTGGTTAATAAACCAGAACAACATAGAGAAATAGCCACCAAAACACAATTGTAAGTCCAGCCCATGGGGTTGAGTTTCTAACATTTCATTTATTTTCAGTTGAAATGAATTCATTCCGAATAGAGAAAGCAAATTGGGAACAAAAGCAAAGTTGTTGCCACGTTAACCAATCAGAGTCCTAGTTTAATCAACAGCTCCAAGTTTGCCTTAATTTTCCTCCACTTTAAGCACATCCACTTCAGTGTGTGCAATAATTGAATGCTGATTTTCATTTTACCTCATTCTCATATATTTTATTCTTGCTTTTTATTTTAGTTTCTCCACCACCGTATAGTTGTGAATTTGAGATGGAGTATCCTGTGGACCTTCCTCCACCCTACACGCCGTCTCCATCAGTATCTGTACAATATCCTACTCCACCTCCTTACCCCGGGACACCAGGGAAATAACATTCCGACACAGGGCCTTTCCATGCAATATTGTTTGAATAAGTTCTACATTGAGGACCTATGGAACCATGTGTAACGAGTCAGTGCAGTCATGAGTTCTGTGCAATAAAAATGTTTTTTACAAAGCCATATACCAGCCTTATGTCCTGAAGTGCTTGAATGCAGCCATCTCGGATAACCCATGATTGGGTGCCATATTATGCAAAATGTTATTTATTTGTTTCTGTAATGTGTGAGTGAGAGGAAGGAAACCATTGTTAAGAAGCTGTACACAAAGCAATAAGATGAATATATCTGCCAGACAATTTTCCAGTGTTATTTTTATGTAGTATTTGAAAAATGAATGTCCTTTGCCAAAAGTATAATTTTTTTTCTTTTTTTAATAAAAACAGAAGCATCTCTTTTAATTTGTATGCCTAGTGATTTTTTTTTTCCAAACATACTGTGTGTGTGTGTGTATGTATATATAATATATATATATGTAAAGGACACAGGCTTTTCAGTCAAAAGGAGGTTTATTAAACTTAAATGGCTTCACAGCAGCAAAACAAAAAGATTTCAGTTTCACAGACTTGCAGAGTCCAGAACTGCTATCGCAGTTAAACAGTCCTTGGGTTTTGTTGCCGGTAACTTCCCCTGCCAGGAGGCTTCCAGGCAGGACACTGCCATTCACTTTTGTCGCTGTACACAAAACCATCCACCATCCAGTCGCCTCTACACTCCTCCACCCTCACCTACAACTTCCTGTCTTGTTTTAAAACCACTTCCTTTGACAGGTGGTTTAACCCTTTTTGTTCGCTTAAAGGGACCACAGTCCAAACAGAGGGGAAATCTAGCATCCTCTCAGGACCCAGCTACTGTGTCCTGTACATACCCTCCCCCCCCCAAACCCTGTGCCCCAAAGCCAAGGAGGTGGAGGCAACAGTGGAGCTAAAACCATTGTCTCGGGAGAGGACATCTGCATTTTAATGCAGTTTCCCAGGCCTATGCTTCACTGCAAATTTAAATTCCTGGAGTGCCATCCTGGCATTAGTCCCTTTACCTTGTCTCATCCATGTTAAAGGGGCATGGTCACAAATCAGCCTAAACTTCCTCACCATGAGGTAATATCTGATGGATTCCAGAGCCCACTTAATGGCCAGACACCCTTGTTCAATTATAGCATAGTTTTTTTCCGCTGGTGTCAACTTCCTACTGAGGAAAACTACCGGGTGCTCCTCGCCATGAACAACCAATGCAAAGACAGAAAGTAAAATGCCTGCTACTTTGTCCTGCCCGCATTCTCCACCAGTTGTAAGTTCAGGGGAACCAGCTAGATTGCAGGACACGGGCTTTTCATTCAAAAGGAGGTTTATTAAACTTAAATAGCTTCACAGCAGCAAAACAAAAGAGATTTCAATCTCACCGACTTGCAGAGTCCAGAACCGCTATTGCAGTTAAACAGTCCTTGGGTTTTGTTGCAGGTAACTTCCCCTGCCAGGAGGCTTCCAGGCAGGACACTGCCATTCACTTTTGTCGCTGCACACAAAACCACCATCCACAGTCTTCTCTATACTCCTCCACCATCGCCTACAACTTCTTGTCTTGTTTTAAACCCACTTACTTTGACAGGTGGGTTAACCCTTTTTGTTGCCTTAATGGGACCACAGTCCAAACGGGGGAAATATAGCGTCAATCCAGGACCCAGCCACAGCATCCTGTACAATATATATATATATATATATATATATATATATATATATATATATATATATATATATATATATATATATATATATATATATATATATATATATAATATATAATTTTTTTTTCTTTTTTTTTTTTTTTAAGCCATTGCCTGAGATCTGTGAATTATGTGAGCAAGATGGGATTAGGAGGATGCATTGATTTATTTTTTGCTGCTCCGTGCTTTAAAGTGGAAGTGTAGGCAAGAGGGATATATTGATTTTTTTTTTTCTTACTCCTGCTGTAAAGTGGAAGTGTAGGAATCTAATAGAACCCAAGTTAATACAATTATGCAAACATTAAACTTAAAACAACTGACACTTTAACCATTCAGGGCAAAATTACAGCTCTTAAAAGAACAACCCCCACCGACTGATATTTTCCCTCTACCAGCATCCCTGCCACTTTGTTTCCCCATCAGGGCCAGGAGTCGAATACCTTTTGTAAGCTCTGCGTCAATTGGTGTTGGAACTTACACAGAGTTAACTCTCTCCCCTCCTTCAGGTGACATTGTTGGGGATGGCAATTTGCCACTTAGGCCCAAGCTCTGCATTCTGGGTCACATGGCTCCCTATACCTAAAAGGACCAGGTATTTCCCGAGGGCTCTGATTGAACAATGGAATGGTGCAAAATTGAGTATCTACTGGTGGGGGTCATAGTTTGTAGGGAAAAAACCATAAATACCTTCTTTCCCTTTTTTTTTTACAAGGCATCACGTTCCCTCTGTTCTCAGCTGCATACAAGCTGGGGGGAGGAGAAACAGCAGCACACTGAGCTGGCCAGTGAATAGCTGTGCAGCAGGGAGATTGTAGGACAAGTCTGATCTTTGGAGGAGAGCAGAGTTCCCAGCATAGCTGGACAACTGTGATACAGTACATAAAACAATGCTGCACCTACCCACAGTCAACTTCCGTTATCATTTGACATAATGATTTCAACCCACTAAACAGTCTAGATTTTGGAGCCTCCAAAGGGATAATCACAGAGAGTTTTTAAGTCCAGACACTAGGCACAGTCCTAACCGTTTACTTTTTTCAATACAGCTTGGTCAAGGCTGTTATTGGATAGTGAGGGAAAAGGAGCTCACCAAGTCATCTCTGTTCCCTCTCCACCAATCACCAAACTTATTTTATTAGATTCATTGCACCATGCAACACCATAAAGTATAATTGGCTTCCAGTACTTCCTCTCCTTGTCAGTGTTAAAGTGTTTGTTACCCTATCACTTCATATTCCTCATATGTGGCTGCTGTACCCTGTACTTTGTATGAGAAAGTAGCCCGTTCACTTTCTATGCTTCCTTTATGTGAAATCCCTGGTGCTCCTGCCAGTCCATCTCCTTTCCTTTTAAAAATAAATGACCAAACTAAGCAGGAGAGCACACCGTGGTCAGTTGTCCAGCTATAAAAAAGGGAGAAAACACTGTGCTACTATTTAACAAAGGTGATAAAGCAGCTAACACTCAAGCAAACAAAGCTAAACAAAATGATAAAAGAATTAGTGTAACGCTAAACATTATGTATACAAGTATAAAAACAAGTGTGATACAGCACATAAAACAGAGCTGCACAATGTGATAAAATTTACATAAAAGTGCAAAATAATATATGAAAAAAAGTGAACAAAGTGAAAAACTTGGTTCACATTGAAAAAATTAACTCCAGTGTATCCTATATTGGGAATAGTCCGCATAAACCCAAATGCGCAAGTGAATGTTCCTGTAGGATAATGCCAAACACAAAGAGAGATCTGGGAAAAGTGATGCCAACAATGAAGGCTGGGACTAGTTGTCTGAAGTCACATCAATATCGACCAGTCAAGAAAAAAGGTGGGTACTCTTACCAGTATAGATGGACACACATGTCATACGACAGTGGGTTATAAAGGCTTACAATCCCGATGCTAATGCTGCAGGGGAGCAAGGACACCTTGCTGGATCTGGGGACAGAAGAGCTGGATCATATAGCTGGAGATAACCTATTGTTCATTATATGAGTGGAATGATCGTTTTTGAAGTTCTCCTGGGGAGTCCAACCTTGTGAATGTGAATCCATTTAAACTACACAAGCCCATGTGATCCTTCGAATATACATTCGTTTGGGTCAAATACGTCCGGTAAGCCCGCATTGCAAACGGTGGTGGGATTGTCACGTGGTGTTTGTATGTTTTCCATATTCAAGGAAGGTGGAATGTGAATTTGACTACACACGTGGGATTGGATCATCTTATACAAAGAGACTTTGTTGATCTTTTGTTTTTTGTCTTGCTTGGACCATTGAAAATTCTCATTTTTGGTTCACATAATAGTACAATTATATGTATGAATTGCTTCTATTTTTTCACGATTTCAAATGATTGGTTTATATAACATAAACCTGGTGTTTATCTGGTTTTATGTTCTTATCACAAAAAACACTGTGGAATTTTTGGTAGGTGGCACATGAGATATGTCACTTAGTCTTGTTTTTTAGCACTACACTTTTGTATTGAATGTATATGTTTTCACCTTGAAATATCCTTTTGGGTGTGTTAGCAGCTTTTTTTACTTTTTTTTTGGGATAGCGCAGTGGTTATTGTTTTTTACCCCAGAACCTATTTGACATGCCAGGTGAGACATTGCCATGCTGTGCTGCGTCTGTTGTGCCTGGAAGCCAAGAGCCACACTGGCCCTGCACTCCTTTCAACTTTGCGTTCACAGGCAGATCAGTGGCTAACACCGCTCAATTTGACAGTTGGTAAAGTGGTGTGCGACAACGGTGCCAATGTGCTTAGCGCATTGAAACCGGGCAAAATTACATATGTGCCATGCATGGCACACGTCTTAAACTTGGTCATGTAGTGATTCGTTGTCAAATATCCTGAGGTCCAGGACATCTTGCGGCAGGCAAGGAAAATCTCGGCCCATTTCAGAAGATCTTACACGGCTATGGCTCGCCTTGCTGACATTCATCGGTGACACAATCTGCCGGTCAGACGTCTTATTTGTGATTGCCCGACGCAATGGAACTCAACCTTCTATATGCTTGATAGGCTGCTCCAGCAGAAACGTGCAGTTAACGTCTACCTGTACGAACTCTGCATCAGAACAGGTTCTGGGGAGCTTGTTTTTTTTTTCACTGCGCCAGTGACTGCTCATGCGCGACACATGCAGACTTCTGCTGCCATTTGATGTGATCACCAAACTGGTCAGTCGCAGCCATGGCGCCATCAGTGGCATCGTACCTTATGCCTTCGTTATAGAGCGTGCATTGCATCGTGTCATTGATCAAGCCATGGAGGAGCAGGAAGATGAGGAAGTCGCAATGCTGGATGAATTCCCGGGGGGGCTACTCTATCTGAGACAAGTCAACAACAGGAGTCTGAAGAAGAGTCAGAGGAGGATGGTGCCGGGGCGGATGAGGAGGAGCAAGAAGAGCATGCTTTAAACCTTTCTGGGATCCCTGTTGTTGTCCGTGGATGGGGGGAGGAAAACGAGGAGGATGACATTATCCTGGATGATGAGTAGGAGCCAGGCCACCACACCGCTTACAGTTTAGTGCAAATGGGGGCCTTCATGCTCCAGTGTAAAGGTCAAGGACCAGTACTGGGTGGCAATGTACTTAGACCCCCGGGACAAACACAAAATGGTGGAAATGTTACCACCATCACAGAGGGCTGTCAGAAAGGAGCACTTCCAGGCCATGCTTCGAGAAATGCTGCATTCTGCTTTTGCGTGCGCTGGAAGAGGAATTCCCACTCCCAGAGAAAGAGTTGTGGGTATCAATCCAACAGCGCCAGCAAGAAGAGGGCGGTTTGAAAATGTGTTGGTCACTTCTGATATGAGATTATTCTTTCAGCCGACCCATCGACAGGTGTCATCCGGATCCAGCATCAGGGAACACCTAGACCAGGGATATGCAATTAGCGGACCTCCAGCTGTTGCAGAACTACAAGTCCCATGAGGCATAACAAGACTCTGACAGCCACAAGCATGACACGCAGAGGCATGATGGGAACTAGTTTTGCAACAGCTGGAGGTCTGCCAATTGCATATCCCCGACCTAGACCGACAGGTGTCCGACTACATCGGGTTAACGGCCGATGTGGACGCTCTGAGAAGTGATGAACCCCTGGACTACTGGGTGGGCAGGCTTAACCTCTGGCCAGAGCTTGCAATTTGCAATGGAACTGTTGGCTTGCCTCTCGTCCAGTGTCCTGTCCAAAAGGACGTTCAGCGCAGCAGGGGGGATTGTGACCAATAAGCGCACTCGCCTACCTCATGACAGTGTTGACTACCTCACATTTATAAAAAGGAATGAGGCATGGATCTCGGAGGAATTCAACACATGTGACCAGTAGACCATGTATATGCATAACTCTATAAACGATTTATATAATCTAGCACACAGACCTTTTTTCTACCTTTGGTTCACTTGTACAAAAAAAGCACACCGTACTATATGCCGGTACCCTCCTGTTTGAAGAGGTTGAGCGGTGTCATATTTTTGGGTCCTGCAGCGAGTTGCTCTCTATCACGGTGCTGGTGTCAGTGCTCTCTATCTCGGTTCTGGTGTCAGTGCTCCCTATCATGGGTTCTGGTGTCAGTGCTCTCTATCACGGGTTCTGGTGTCAGTGCTCTCTATCACGGGTTCTGGTGTCAGTGCTCTCTATCTCGGTGCTGGTGTCAGTGCTCTCTATCACGGTGCTGGTGTCAGTGCTCTCTATCTCGGTGCTGCTGTCAGTTCTATCTATCTTGGTGCTGGTGTCAGTGCTCTCTATCACGGTGCTGGTGTCGGTGCATTCTATCTCGGTGCTGGAGTCAGTGCTCAGTCTCTATCGCGGTGCTGGTGTCAGTGTTCTATCTAAGTGCTGGTGTCAGTGAGGGAGATAGCAGCAGAGAAGCCAATCAGCAGGCAGTGCCATCACCATGCCTGAGGATCAGCACTGGACTGGCACCTCCGGACCACCGCAGTGGAGCCCTGCATAGGTGGGGGTAAGGGCCGGGCAGAGGGAGGGGTCAGGGGCTCAAGCACAGGTTGGCACAGGACTGCGCTGCCCTGACTGTGGCACTGATCATCTCCTGCACCCCCTTCATAGCCTGGCCTGACCTTGCCTCTCCTCCATGGCCTTCATGCACTCCTGAATTGACAAAATTTCACAGATAAAAAAAGAATGCTTGTCGTTGTCGATCCCAGATTCACTTAATACTTCTGGTATGTCAGTGTTCATGTTGTGGGCCTATGTGTGCACAGCTAGTAAGTATTTTGTGGCTGAAAATATGACCTGGAGGTTTTTATGGTTCGCCTGCCATTAAAGGGAATGGGGTCCGTTCAATTGGGCATGTTCGCGGATCGCGTTCGCGAAACGTTACGTCGGAAGTTCGTCCATCACTAATGAGGAATATGAAGCATTAGGGTAACAAACACTTTAACACTGACAAGGAGAGGCAGTACTGGAAGCCAATTATACTTTATTGTGTTGCATGGTGCAATGAATCTAATAAAATAAATTTGGTGATTGGTGGAGAGGGAACAGAGATGACTTGGTGAGCTCCTTTTCCCTCTCTATCCAATCACAGCCTTGACCAAGCTGTATTGAAAAAAGTAAAGGGTTAGGACTGTGCCTAGTGTCTGGATTTAAAAGCGCTCTGTGATTATCCCTTTGGAGGCTCCAAAATCTAGACTGCTTAGTGGGTTGAAATCATTATGTCAAATGATAACGGAAATTGCCTGTGTGTAGGTGCAGCGTATTGTAGCGGCAGAAAACACTCAGAGTCCAGTTGCAGAGAAACAGGAATATATTGTAATTGATGTTTGGCAATACAAAACAAACCCGAAGTACAGTCCCTGACAGACAGGTGGCAAAATGCGCACCAAGCCTGGGAGCCAGGGTCTTAAGTAGAAACTGCTTGGCCCAAGATGGCAACCAGAGTCACATGGGTCACCAGCATCCAGTCAGGTAACTGCCCCCCTGTGACCCAAGAAACCATAGAGCAGGGGTGCTCAACCTGTGGCCATCATGCCTCTGCCTTTGGGAGTCATGCTTGTAACTGAGCAGCTTGCAATGCCTCTTAGGACTTGTAGTTCTGAAACAGCTGGAGGGCCACAGGTTGAGCAAACATTCCATAGAAGAACCATGTTCTTCTTGACTTCCTGTCCCTCTGCAATGCCACTGCAGTTAAGCACAACCTGCAGTGGAGAAAATAGACTGCACTGGCCTACATGCCAGTTTGGCTAGCATTGCAAAACAAGGATCTTCACCAGCACACCTTGGTATAGTGCTCATCTTGTGCTTTATTCACCTAGAGTAACAGACATCATAGATCGACATTTCGGGATTTTACAGGATCCCTTTGTCAAGACAGAGTAACTCTCTTGAAAAAAGGAATTCTGTGAGATTCCGAAACATTGGCTGTTAATCTTGTTACACTGTGGGGATAAAGGACAAGATTATCATTATACCAAGGTGTGCTGGTAAAGATCCTTATTTTACAATGATTGTATGCTGGCACCAGCCACCAATTTACTACAGCCACCTACACAAACTGGGCGAGCCTTTAAAGAGTGCAATGGATACAATACACCTTCACTGTAGCTTAGCAAATAGGTCTTTTCAGAGAAGGCTTGTTTGTCAAGGGAACCCAATTTTCAGGAATATAAACGTTGTTTGCCTATCATTCTTGTTCTTTAGCTTCACTTCTTAAAGCGGTAGCCAACGCATCATTTTACCAGTTTTAAAAAACGGTTTCATTTCCGGCACCAGCCAGAAAGGTAACACTCCCATTTATTGTGCTCTCAACCAAACTGTCAAACCATCCGAGGGCTGGTGTCACAACGGATCACATGTGCAGCATCATGGCAGTTGTAGATTAAACCGAGGCAAAGATGGCAACTTCCTTGGCTGAAAACGATAGGGTGAGGGGGTTTATTTACACTTTAAGAAGAAATTGGTCTTGAAAAATACATGCCAGTTGTGAAATCATAACTCCCAAGGCTGCATGTGTGTTCCATATCAGGGAGTGTTGAAGCTGTCAACATTGCAGCTATGCAGCTTGAATTTTTAAGAGATACATAAGAATGTAGGCAAAGATACTTTTCTCATGACAGGTTCCTTTTAATTTTCAGACATGCTGCTTTCTCATAATTAAAGCAAGGAAATACAAGCTGGACTTTTGACCAGGTATTATATAAACCTACTAATGAGTTTTGTCTTGACTTCAAGAACCCGAGTCTTCATAGTGGTAAGAAGACAGCGCAGCTGCTGGAGGCCATAGAAGTTGGACTTGTAATCTGACAACTTTTCGACAACCACGTTGAAAGATTTATTTTGTACTAAGCACATAAAATATGTATGCATAACAAATTCTATAGCTTCGTGAAACAAACTAGGTTGTTGTAGGCTGTTGTAGTCTCAGCAGAATCCGAGCCACTAATGAGAATCTGATGACATGTGCCACCACAATATACAAGAAAATAGACTTCACTATTTACTCTGCTGGTTCAGTCATGACAAGCTAATAGTGAGCTGGGAGACTTGTTAAAATCTCCTGATATATATTGTAGCAGTTCTTCCCCTTCACCAGTTTTGAAAATCTAATAAGCTTCCTCTAATTCCCTAGAGGCTTGTCCAGAAATAAGAGGGGGAATGCAGTCAATAAAGTTTTTCAGTAAATATACACAATAAAAGGTTTTGGTCTGGTCACATAATGTCCAATCAGATACTTGGCCATTCTATATACTGCAGGGAATGGCACTCTCCTCACCCCAGGCTGGTTTAACAATGCCACTATGCCACCCCCCTAGGGGTCATGTCCATGATGCCCTGGGCTTATAGGAAGTGTGTAGAATGACGATGGATGTCATTCAATCAGTTGCGCGAGAGATGGGGTATATTGTAATGAGAGCTGCTCTTTTTACTCTTCAAAGTAATGATGACCAATCGATTTACACAAATAAATAAAACTTGACTTTTGACTGCATTCACACCTGAGCAAAGCGTAAGCAGGATAGTAAATGTAGTAAACACAATTCCTATACACTCGTGATAATAAAAGTCATAACACCAAATATATAATTAATCCATTTTGATGATTTTCCGATATTCTTCTCATAAAGTGCTTACAGTGGGGAAAATAATTATTTAATCCCCTGCAGATTTTGTAAGTTTGCCCACTTACAAAGAAATGAATGGTCTATAGTTGTTATCATAAATGTATTTTAAATGATAGAGACAAAATATCAACCAAAATCCTGAAAAAAACAAATGTAATAAACTGAGTTGCAGTTCAGTAAAATAAGTATTTGATACCCAAGCAAAACACGACTTAGTACTTGGTGGAGAAATCCTTGTTGGCAAGAACAGAGGTAAGACGTTTCTTGTAGTTGGTTACCAGGTTTGCACACATCTCAGGAGTGATTTTGGTCCACTCTTCTTTCCAAATCTTCTCTAAATCTTTAAGGTTTCTTGGCTGTCTCTTGGCATCTTGAAGTTTCAGCTCCCTTTTTCTATATTTTCATGTCTGGAGCCTGGCCAGGCCACTCCATGATCTTAATGTGCTCCTTCTGACATGATAAAAATTATAGACCCTTCATTTCTTTGTAAGTGGGCAAACTACAAAATCTGCAGGGTATCAAATAATTGTTTCCCCCACTGTATATCAATATGCAAAATCAGCCCATCAATACAACTCCATCTATAAAAAAACGTTTTTAGGGTATATAACATCCAGCAAGTGTTCCCACATTCACCGGAAGCTTTTGACCCCTTGCTATTAACATAAGAGTCAAGATGTTATCCTGGCTTCCTCTCTACACTCGTGTATTATTCGCTTCTCTTTGTGTTTAGCATTCATGTTTATGAGTATTACTTCGTAAGTGCACATGCAGCATGAAGGACACAAGGGGAGAAGAATCTACCATTGTGCAGTATTTTAATACCTAAAAATGAGCATATATAAACATTGCACTCACATTAAAACAGTACAAATCAGCCTCTACCAGACCTGGAAGTGATGCGGCCACCGTGCTCTCCACGGGCCGAAAGTGATGTCACCAGAAACCCCACCCAACACATTTTGCCACACCTACAGGGCATCAACATGATGTTTTTATATACTCAAGTAATAAAATACTGTACAATGGAAGATTCAGCTTGAGTGCGCCTAGGCCACTTATGAACAGCAGCTACAGGGGGGTTTCTTGTAATAGCAGGGACAACGCATGTTTCTATAAACAAGAAAGCGTAAGCAGAGCATATCCCTGGTGAGAAGAGCAGTTCTATAGCAAGAGAAAAGTTCTGCAGGTGTAAAAATAAGTGCACAAAGTTCAGGCTTCATGCATTTACAGATGCTACCATTGAAGTCTATGGGACCAAAAATGCCTGAACATGGTAAAAAAAAAAAAAAAAGAGAGAATGAGGCATAGAGCGTAGGCCAACTGAGCAGCTGGCAGCAAGGGAGAAGAGTGTGCGCTGACAATAATAAACAACAAGAAGGTGCAGTATCCCAGCAGCTTGATAATATCACTTACAATTTCACATACATAGGCAGGCTTATCAAATCAATTATCCCGGTTCCCGTCACTTCAATCCACAATGCTATGCCAACCAGCAGCTGCAGAAGGAGGGAGAGCGTGGGGGGTAAGATGAGCGCCGCACTTCTGGAACCACCGTAGAATGCATGTGGGACGCACAAACAAGAAGTGACGCCAGGTGGGGCGGTAACGCATTTTGGAGCATGTGCAGTAGCTCCTTCCTCAGAACTGTTTGAATACTGCGCCTTCTTGTTGTTAATCTTTGTACCAGAGTTGCTTCTGCTCTCTGAAGTGCTGCTCCAGTGCCATTCCAGTCTCCATACATCTTTCTCATGATGATTCTTTGATTACAGCTTATTGGAAGATCCTTGGCAGAAGCACCATATTCATCCTCCTCTTTTTCTTTTTGAACTGGAGCGCTGACAATTGGGCTATGGGAGCCTATGAGTGATGTCACGGATCCCAGAATTTCCAGCCATTGTCGAACATCCCCTCTTCTCCCATGCAGCCAGCTGCCTACTGACACAAGGGATCATGTGAGCAGACTGATGCAGGCTGAAAAACAGGTACAAATGGCTTTATTTACAGATATACAGATTTTTTTTTTTACATAGGGTAGACAGGATAGGTAGCAGGAGGGAGTAGGGGACAGTTTTATGAATAGTTATGGTTAGGCAGAAATGGCACTTTAACGTTCCAAAGATGGAACTGAAAGCTGGCATTTGGAACCTGAGCAATTGCTAAAGCAAAACCCAGAAACGTTTATTTTGGGCTATATACACTATATTGTCAAAAGTATTGGAGCGTCTGCCTTTACACGCACATGAAAGTTAAAGTGGTTGTAAACCCTTACAAACCACTTTGACCCACAGGTAAGCCTAGATTAAGGCTTACCTGTAGGTCCAAGAAATATCTCCCAAACCTATACGGTTTAGGAGATATTTGCCCGAAGATGGGCACCGCTATCTACGGCACATGCGCCGTAGACAGCGGCGCGCAAGCGCACAGAGCGGGGTATTGTCGATGACAGCAATGCCGCGAGTCTCTGCTCCCGTGCGCATGCGCAGGAGTGACATCATCGCTGCTCCGGCGAATCACAGCGCCGGAGCAGCGAGACCCACGGAGACCCACCAAGAAGATGGACGCTCGGAACTACAGGGGACAGCGGTGACTTCGCTGGCTCCTGTGTCAGGTAAGTGGCACATAATGGACTACCATGCGATGCATTGTAGTCCATTATGCTTTGCCTTTACAGGGAATGAAAGAGGAAGTAAACTCATCAGGGTTTACGTCCTCTTTAATGGCATCCCAGTCTTAGTCCATGGGGTTCAATATTGAGTTAACTCACCCTTTGCAGCTATAACAGCTTTAACTCTTCTGGGAAGGCTGTCCACAAGGTTTAGGAGTGTGTCTATGGGAATGTTTGACCATTCTTCCAGAAGCATATTTGTGGGGTCAGGTACTGCTGTTGGCCTGGCTCGCAGTCTCTGCTCTAATTCATCCCAAAAGTTTTCTATCGGGTTGAGGTGCAGGCCTGTCAAGTTCCTCCACCCCAAACTTGCTCATCTATGTCTTTATGGCCCTTGCTTTGTGCACTGGTCCAAATCCTTTGGTGGAGGGGGGGGGGGGTTATGGTGTGAGGTTGTTTTTCAGGGGTTGGGCTTGGCCCCTTAGTTCCAGTAAAGTGAACTCTTAAGGCGTCAGCATACCAAGACATTTTGGACAATTTCATGCTCCCAACATTGTGGGAACAGTCAGGGGATGGCCCCATCCTGTTCCAACATGACTGCACACCAGTGCACAAAGCAAGGTCCATAAAAGCATGGATGAGCAAGTTTGGGGTGGAGGAACGTGACCGGCCTGACCTCAACTCGGTAGAACACCTTTGGGATGAATTAGAGCGGAGACTGTGAGCCAGGCCTTCTTGTCCACATCAGTGCCTGACCTCACTAATGCGCTTCTGGAAGAATAGTCAAACATTCCCATAGACACACTCCTAAACTTTGTGGATAGCCTTCCCAGAAGAGTTGAAGCTTTTATAGCCACAAAGGATAGGCCAACTCAATATTGAACCCTACGGACTAAGACTGGGATGGCATTAAAGTTCATGTGTGTGTGTAAAGGCAGGCGTCCCAATACTTTTGATAATATAGTGTGTGTGTGTGTGTGAATATATATATATATATATATATATATATATATATATATACTGTATATATATATATATAAACTGTATATATATATATATATATATATATATATATATATATATATATATATATATATATGAGCCCCACTAAAAGGATTTATCTTTTCGTGAAGCCTCCTATTTAGCATTAAGCAGAGACTGTTCCGAAAATAGCGATGTTTTCTTTCTAGCAGAGTACATAAATTAGAGGCAGGTGATCCGTATGTCTGAGCTGTGATAATGCGCCACAGGCAATGGATAATAGAATAATTTTAACCTACTTTCAATCTGGCTAAGTATATTAATGTACAGTGTGCAGGAAATCCATTGAATTGATGTCTATTTCACAGCAAACAATGCAGCAGAAAATTGTCACGGGGCCTGTTCATTTCACAGTCCTCTCTTCCTGGAATGTCAATGCGCACACAAGACTTGTCATCGCTGTATTATACACATTCTGGTTTAAAATTAATTACTTCGTAAACACAAAAGGAAAAACCCATGCTGTGTATCAGAATGATAAAGAAACATAAAACAAAGGGTGAATTAAGCACACAATTTTAGAATGAGCTTTCAAATATGTGAATGGGGGGGGGTTACAAAAATGTAATAATTATCAGCTCATCTTACATTTCCAGTTTTCTAGGAACAAACCTGAACTAAAGGTAATCTTTGGAAGAATGAGTTTATGGGTGAGTTATGGATCACAGTATCAGCAAGAGCCTGCTGCCAGTCAACATCATGAAAGAGTACACATAGATGCCTTGTGTGTTAACACACACCCCCTAATCCACATCTAAAAAAAAAAAAAAACGGAAAAATCTAAAATATTATCCAAATTACTGTTATCTAACCAGCAGTACAATATTTCCCACTAAACCAGTAGTAAAGTATAATTAAACCCTCTAACCAAAGCAGAAGGAGTAGTGCACTGTCTTAAAGTGGTTGTAAATCCTTGCATATGCCTAGTGAAGTGAATGGCATCAGGTGACACACAGAAATGAAACAAATCCTCCTACATAAGTTGTATGTGTTTATTTGAAGTCTTCTCTTCTCTAAAGCCCAGAGTTTATAAAGCTTGTCTGAGAGTTATGAAAAAGGGGTGGCGAATAGTCGAGACTACACTCTGCAGAGCTCAGTGAGGAGAGATATGAGAGCTGATTGGAGGGAAGAGACACCCCCCCCCCTCCACAAAGCTCACAGGAACAGAGCAGAGGCTGTCATTCTACTGGAGGTCCCTCCTATCACCTTTTTTCTGTTGGTGGCAGAAAAACTTGTCAGAAGTGACTCAAACTTAAAATAGAGGAATGAAACAGTAGACAGAAATTACATTTAGTGCTCTGGACTGAGACAAGTACACACTATAGAGGGATATGCTGTGTTCGTATTTCATGTCTGAGGTTTACAATCACTTTAAAGAATAATTCCAGACATCGGTATGTCTTACATAGTTACATTGTTCCAGCTTGGACCAATGTAACGGTGTATATACTTTACCATACTTGGCCAATAAACTAGAAGATGAAAATCACTGAAGTAGACAACGCTATCCCAGTGATCTCCACTTGCTTCCAAGGCCTGTGCTGAGCGGCCGACCTAACGCATTGTGAACACAGGAGATTGGCTGCATGGCATGGGTGTTGTTCAGAGAATGTTTTGCATTTTCTGCATGAATGCAAAGCATTCTCTCATTGGATGTGGTCGAGAGGAGGGGTGGTGCCATCACCTCCTGTGTTCACAATGCATTAGGCCAGCCACTCAGCACGGAACCCAGAAGCATGTGGAGATTACTGGCGTAGTGTCTACTTAAGTGATTTCTAACTTTAAGGGGCATCGGCCAGATATGGTATATACATAGTTACATTGCTCCAAGCTGGAAAAAATTAAAGGAACACTTTTTAATCAGAGTATAGCATCAAGTCAATTAAACTCCTGGCATATTGGACTGGTCAGTTAGGTAGCAGAGTTACTCAACTTGGTAATCACTTTCAGCTGCTTTGGGGTTAATAAAATTAACAACAGGTGCAGTAAATGCCCAACAATGAGACGACCTCCAAAACAGAAATGGTTTTACAGGTGGAGGCCACTGACATTTTTTTTTCCTACTCATCTTTTCTGACTGTTTTTCACTAATTATGCATTTGGCTAGGGTCAGTGTCATTACTGGAAGCATGAGGCGATATGTGACCCCTATAGAGATTGCACATGCAGTCCAACTACTCCAGGATGGCACATCAATACGTACAATTGCCAGAAGGTTTCATGTGTCTCTTGGCACAGTATCAAAAGCATGGAGGAGATTCCAGGAGATAGGCAGTTACTCTAAGAGAGCTGGACAGGGCCATAGATGGTCCTTACCCCATCAGCAGGACCGTATCTGCTTCTTTGTGCAATGAGGAACAGGAAGAGCACTGCCAGAGCCCTACAAAATGACCTCCAGCAGGCCACTGGTGTGAATGTCTCTGAGAAAACAATCAGACTTCATGAGGGCCTGACATCCTCTAGTGTGCCCTGTGTTCACTGCCTGGCATTTTGGAGCTCGATTGGCATTTGACATTGAACACCAGAATTGGCAGGTCCAACACTAGCAATCTGTGCTTTTCACAGAGGAGAGCAGGTTCACCTTGAGCACATGTGACAGACATGAAAGGGTCTAGAGAAGCCATGGAGAGCATTATGCTTCCTGTAACATCCTTCAGAGTGACCAGTTTGGTGGTGTGTCAGTAATGGTCTGGGGAGGCCTATCCATGGAGGGATGCACAGATCCTACAGGCTAGAAAATGGCACCCTGACTGCCATTAGGTATTGGGATGAAATCCTTGGACCCATTGTCAGACCCTACACTGGTGCATGACAATGCCCCGCCTTGTGTGGCAAGAGTATGCAACCAGTTCCTGAAGGAATTGATACCATTGAATGGTCCACACTTGCCTGACCTAACTCCAATAGAACAATTCTGAAGCATTATGTTTCGGTCCATCCGACACTGTCAATTTGCACCTCAGTCTGTTCAGGAGCTTAGTGATGCCCTGGTCCAGATCTGGAAAGAAGTATCTCAGGACACCATCGTTGTTAGGCATGCATACAAGCACTTGGGGGCCATACGAACTACTGAGTACCATTCTACCAACTAGCCTGCTGCATTATTTTTTTTCACTTTTATTTTCAGGGTGTCATTGAATTCAGTCCTCTGTAAGTTGATCATTTTCATTTCCATCAAACAAAGTGGCATCCTTTCATTTCTAACAAATTTCACAATCCATAGCAGTATAGATATCCAGCGTGATATTTGTTCCCATTGAGATCTGATGTTTTTATCAAAGTTTTGAGCAGTGTATAACATACCAATACCTGGAATTATTCTTTAAAAATTTTGCTCTGATTTTTTTTTTTTTCATTTAAAATGAGCTTTTTTTCAAATTGAGAACTCCAGTGCCTTGTAGGTGTACATCACTTTCTATGTCATAGAAGCAAATCAGGGAGCAGGAGCAATTGCCATTCCAAGGCCTGGTTCACACCTGTGTGGTCCATTATGTCCATATTAGGAGTGTTTTGTTTTGATAAAAGCCCATCAAAGATGCAGCAAACACACCTACAAGGTACTGGTATGAAGAGGGGACTTCAATAGATGAATAGTGTATGTGGGGTCCCTTGCACATTGTCAGAAGCATTGTCACCCTGTGGAAGGAAGTCCATCAACAGGCACCTACTGGTAGGATCAACCGGAAAAATTCAAAAAATGCTAACTACAAGTAAAAGGACTTACATGTCCATGTTCAGTGTAAAGTCACAGATTTCAATTTTTATTCTTGGGTTTACCCGTCTCGACTGGAGGAGCAATAAGGTCATTTGTGTGCTGTGATATATACAGTTGTGCTCATAAGTTTATATACCCTGGCAGAATTTATGATTTCTTGGCCATTTTTCAGAGAATATCAATGATAACACAAAAAACTTTTCTTTAACTCATGGTTAATGTTTGGCTGAAACCATTTATTATCAATCAACTGCGTTTACTCTTTTTAAATCATAATGACAACAGAAACTAGCCAAATGACCCTGATCAAAAGTTTAAATACACCAGTACTTAATACTATTGCATAGTATTGCCCCCTTTAACATCAATGACAGCTTGAAGTCTTTTGTGGTATTTGTGGATGAGGCTCTTTATCTTCTCAGATGGTAAAGCTGCCCATTCCTCTTGGCAAAAAGCCTCCAGTTTCTATAAATTCTTGGGCTGTCTTGCGTGAACTGCACGTTTGAGAGCTTCCCAGAGTGGCTGAATAATATTGAGGTCAGGAGACTGAGATGGCCACTCCAGAACCTTCACTTTATTCTGCTGTAGCCAATGACAGCTCGACTTGGCCTTGTGTTTTGGATCATTGTCATGTCGGACTGTCCAAGTATGTCCACTGCACAGCTTCCTGGCTGATGAATGCAAATGCTCCTCTAGTATTTTTGTATAACATACTGCATTCATCTTGCCATCAATTTTGTTCAAACTTCCTGTGCCTTTATAGCTCACATATCCCCAAAACATTAGCGTTCCACCTCCGTGTTTCGCAGTAGAAATGGTGTACCTTTCCTCATAGGCCTTGTTGACTCCTCTCCAAATCAAGCATTTATGGTTGTGGCCAAAAAGCTAAATTTTGGTCTCATCACACCAAATGACTTTGTGCCAGAAGGTTTGAGGCTTGTATCTTTGGCATATTGTAAGCGGGATGCTTTGTGGCATTCGCATCATAATGGCTTTCTTCTGACGACTCGACCATGCAGCCCATCTTTCTTCAAGTGCCTCCTTATTGTGCATCTTGAAACAGCCACACCACTTGTTTTCAGAGAGTCCTGTATTTGACCTGAAGTTATTTGTGGGGTTTTTTTTCGCATCCCGAACAATTTTCCTGGCAGTTGTGGCTGAAATTTTAGTTGGTCTACCTGACCGTGGTTTGGTTTCAACAGAACTGCTCAGTTTGAACTCTACTGATTGGCATTCTCAATTCCTTGGATATCTTTTTATATCCCTTTCCTGTTTTATACAGTGCAACTACCTTTTCCCACAGATCCTTTAACAATCCTTTTGCTTTCTCCATGACTCAGAATCCAGAAACCTCACTCCAGCACTGGATGAAAGATCCAAGGGTCTGTCAGGAGTCCAGAAACTCTTTGAGCTTTTATACACACACACTAATTACAAGCAAACAGATCAAAGGTGAGGATGGTTACCTTTTAATATCCCTTCAAACCCCTTTGTGCCAACTTGTGTGCATGTTAACAGTCCAAAACCACCTGGGTATGTAAACTTTTGATCAGGGTCATTTGGGTAGTTTCTGTTATCATTATGATTTAAAAAGTATAAATACAGTTGACTGAAAATATATGGCTTCAGTCAAACACTAACCATGAGTGAAAGAAAAGTTTTTGTGTTATCATTCATTTTCTCTGAAAAATGGCCAAGAAATCATAAATTCTGCCAGGGTATGTAAACTTATGAGCACAATTGTACGTAAGTCAACTGTTTACTTGATTGGTTTATTTATTCTAACAGAAGCAACTCAGCAACAGTATGAAAACATTTTATGTAGAAAGATAATCATCAATCCCGCTCTGACACATTACTTAATGAGAGGGAAGATTTGCCCTACTGTTCTTCACCCAGCCGTGTCCACTGGAGCAATAAGATTGAAATAAACGTAAAGCATATGGCAGGTGGCCGTAGGCTAGTTTAATCTTAATTCCATGTGACAGTCTTCTGCAGGAAAGAGGAACAATGGGTGTGTTGTAGTCCAAGGATGTTATCAGATATTTCGAAAAATGCACATTGGCATTATAAGCTAAATTAAAAATGTACTCTTTTATAGGCCCCCTGCACAGACGCATATAGTTTCCAATTGTAACTCATTAGACGGGTCTGGCCCTTCTATTTTAGAACCAAATCCCTCTTTCCTCCTCAGTTGTCCCTCTTCCTACCGGCCTGTTACTTCCTTAGTTTAAGGAAGTTTAGTCCTTCTTTAAAATGACCTCTATAAAATGTTCTATTAAACTATTATCAAAAGTGCAATACTATATTGGTAATGGTGAAAAAAAACACTTGTGGATTTAACCAATCATTTTTGATGCAATTATTTTTTTTGATCCATGTAATTTGGGGGGTGGCAGAGATATGTCCTTTGTCTACATACTTTGTGCTATAAGATGACACTCCTTATCTCAGTAAGTTTGGAGGTATGCATGCACACAAGAGCAATCACACATCCTGCTCTTAAGCAATTGGTTGGTGGGCTAAAAATACACAGAGTCATTGCACCAATTTTAGGATAATACAACCTGGTAATGTGTATGCCCTGTAATCGGTTTTAGCTGTGTTTTTACTGTAATCTGGTGTGCCATTAAAGAGATTTTCAATATTGTGTGGTCTATAATGTCATTATTTTCCAGCACTGTCTTAACCACCTTAGGAATGGAGTTCAACAGAGCTTAACCGGTTGCCACTGGAGTCCTCTTCCACTCCTCCATGATGATATCACGGTGGATGTCAGAGACCTTGCGCTCCTCCACCTTCCATTTGAGGATGCCTCACAGATGCTCAATAGGGTTTAGGTCTAGAGACATGCTTGACCAGTCCATCACCTTTACCCTCAGCTTCTTTAGCAAGTCAGTGGTCATCTTGGAGGTGTGTTTGGGGTTGTTATCATGTTGGAATACTGCCCTGCGGCCCAGTCTCTGAAGGGAGGGGATCATGCTCTGCTTCAGTATGTCACAATTAATGTCCGCATTCATGGTTCCCACACTGAACTGTAGCTTCCCAGTGCTGGCAGCACTCATGCAGCCCCAGACCATGACACTCCCACCACCATGCTTGACTGTAGGCAAGACACACTTGTCTTTGTACTCCTCACCTGGTTGCCGCCACACACGCTTGACACCATCTGAGCCAAATAAGTTTATCTTGGTCTCATCAGACCACAGGACATGGTTCCACTAATCCATTTTCTTAGTCTGCTTGTCTTCAGCAACTGTTTTTTTTCTTGTGCATCATCTTTAGAAGAGGCTTCCTTCTGGGATGACAGCCAAACAGCTTCTACCATCAACTTATTCAAGTAAACCTTGTCAAAAAAAACCTGGAAGCTGGTTTCTGTGCAGACCTGCACCATATTTTGGACTTTCCAGTTTTAGCAAATCAACCTCATTGTATTGCTCACCCCCAAAAATGGCCGATGGATTCCACAAATTCTTCTCCCAAGTTTGTGCAGAAGCAACCTTGCACACAGCAACAGTTCACTTATTCTGACTCAGAAATCAGTCTAGGGCAGTGGTTCCCAACTCCTGTCCTCGGGACCCACTAAAGCCCCATACACACTATCAGATTTTCTGCGAATTTTTTTTCCTTCAGATTTACTAAAACCATATAATATGAGGTCAAACCTTAGGAGTTTCAATTTGTATGCAATCAGGCAGGCCCTTGCACTACATGGTTTTGGCAAATCTGAAGACAAAAATCAGCAGAAAATCTGATAGTGTGTATGGGGCTTAACAGGCCAGATTTAAAGTATTCCCTTGGGGAGATGCAGACTAGAATACTGCAATCACTGAGCAGCAAATGATATCACCTGTCATGTATTTCAGTTATCTTGCAAACCTGGCCTGTTAGTGGGACCTGAGGACAGGAGTTGACAACCACTGGTCTAGGGGATGTCTTTTTTTATAGTTTATTACAGAAACTTGTAACTAGAGAGAACAGTGGGGTGTGGGTACTTCAAAACACCTAAGCACAAAGTTGCAGAGGACACTTCTCTAGGTGACAGCAACACAGTCTTTCACTTTCAGCTGTGGAGCAGGAGAATATCGAGCACAGAATTAGCAGCGACACCTCTCCACTAGGTAGTAGTAACAGTCTTTCACGCCCAGCTATAGACCAAGAGAACATTGGAGCATGGGTAGAACATGAAAGTTTCCTGCAGCTGATGACCACAAGATAGGTTTGGGCAGTTATTAGGTGCACACTGAAGCAGTCTGGGTCCTTGCAGCTGAAGACCATAAGACAGAACAGCAACAAGGTACACTGGAACAGTTTTTAACATCTACAGCTGGGGACCATAGAAAAACTGTAGCTCAGGCGATTGAGCTCTACTCATGAATCCCAGTAAAAGAAAAGCCTGGGCTTGATCCAGGGGAGAAAGTAGTCCAGCAGCCAGTCAGGAAAACTTCAGGACTTAGAAACTCCCTGAAGCACACGGTCCCCCTTCCTTCTGGAGAAGAACACATCACACCTCCACAGGGACTGGCTGGCACCAGTGCCAGATATAGACCTTGGGGAGCCCGGGGCACTTCAAGTTTGGGGGTCTCTCAACATAAAAATTAAATTATATGACTAATAAAAAGTGAACCGAAATGAATGATAAACCGCATTTGTTCCAAAAAAAAATAGGTAAGTTAGGTTCTAAAGAAGACACTTTTTTTCTCTCTCAATTTTATTGACTGTAAGAATACACATTACACAGTTAATTGGAACTGGCAAGTCATACATCACAGTTATTCATCACGCTACAATATTTACAAAAAGTCTTTCTTCCTGCACTTAGCATCTGCAAAATCTTTAACTCATCAAACTGTTTCATAATTAGGACACTGCTCTCGATATCCAGTAGGCACAGAGCACTTAGTCTTTCATGGGCCATCGTGGTTTTCAGATAATTATCTGTGCCAATTTGCTGAAAGACCTTTCTCCCAAACAACTAGTGACCAACATGCTCAAATATATTTTAATAACTACATTAACACCTGGAAATGTGTTGTGCATGTACAGGTATATGTAATAAAACTGCCTGTTGAGTTGGAGTAAGAGATGACCTGATCTTGGCATTGCTGAAGTTTTGAGGGAAAATAAGTTTCATTTTTTATGATGGAAGTCTGGAGCCCCCTCTGGTGGGGGGGGGGGAGCAATTTCCCCTTTTGCCCCCTTTATATCTGCCACTGGCTTGAGCAAGGTAAGAGCCCAGCTTGGGCATTTCAATTTCCCACCCTGAACTCTGTAAATTTCTCAACAGGCTCAGGTGGAATCAATTGCCCAGGCTGTGCAGCCAGAACAGACCAAAACAGCGGATCACAATTTAGTGTGGCTACAGAGCAAGTCACAATAAATGCTACACTATCATATTCTTATGTATTCCATATCATACTTTCCTATACCATACATACAAGGTGTGTCCAAAAAGTTTGGTGAATGGTATCAGAAAACAAACAAAACAGAAGATACAAACAAATTATTTTCATTGGTAGTGGCGGCTGGTGCTCAATTTTTTGAGGGGGTGGCAAACAAACCACCTGACCCCCCACCTCTTCCATCAGTTGATCGATCAAACCCCCCAACCCCCCTGTTATTTGCCCATCTGCCCACCAGCCCTGCACTTACTCTCAGAAACCATGAATCAGACCGAGACCGAAGTACAGTTAAATCACACTTGTTTAACCACTTGGGTACCGCGCTATTGCAAAATGACGGCAATAGCGCGGACCCACATTTCCGGGACTACGTCTATTGACGTCATCCCGGATACGAGCGGCCTGCGCACCCCCTGAGGGGCGCGCGCTGCGCGCTCTGTGATCGGCGAGTCCGTGAGACTCGCCTGATCACCGATCCGTGTAAGGGGTCGATCCCGACCCCTTATCACGTGATCAGCTGTCAGCCAATGACAGCTGATCATGTGATAAAACGGAGCCGGTAATCGGCTGTCAGCGCGAGGAGAAAAAAAAAAAGCCGATCGCCGGCGGCCGTGTTCGGGACATCAGTCCCGATCACGGCCAGCAATTTAAACGGACACCTGCCCCCTGCCAGTGCCCACCTGCCACCCGCAGCGCCATCCTGAAATAAAGTAAGTGCCCCCCTGTCAGTGCCACCCAGCAGTGCCCATAGTGCCCACAGTGCCACCCAGCAGTGCCCACAGTGCCACCCAGCAGTGCCCACAGTGCCACCCACAGTGCCACCCAGCAGTGCCACCCACAGTGCCACCCAAAATCTGCCTCAAAGGTGCTGCACCCCAGTGCCGCCCATCAGTGCCCAGCAGTGCCGCCCATCAGTGCCCAGCAGTGCCGCCCATCAGTGCCCAGCAGTGCCACCTATCAGAGCCACCTATCAGTGCCACCTATCAGTGCCCATCAGTCCCATCTATCTGTGGTACCTATCAGTGCCCATCCGTGCCACCCATCCGTGCCACTTATCCGTGCCACCCATCCGTGCCATCTTATCTGTGCCCATCTTTGCCCATCAGTGCCGCCTTATCTGTGCCCATCGGTGCCGCCTTATCTGTGCCTATTAGTGCCGCCTTAACTATGCCTATCAGTGCCCACCAGTGCAGCCTATCAGTGCCCACCAATGCAGCCCATCAGTGCCCACCAATGCAGCCCATCAGTGCCCACCAATGCAGCCTATCAGTGCCGCCTAATCAGCGCACTTCAATGAAGGAGAAAAATGACCCGTTTGCAAAATTTTATAACAAACTATTAAAACATGATTTTTTTTTTTTTTTGCATCTTTTTTTGTTTGTTTAGCAAAAAATAAAACTCCGAGCTGTAACTAAATACCACCAAAAGAAAGCTCTATTTGTGGGAAAAAAATGATAAAAATTTCATTTGGGTACAGTGTTGTATGCCCGCGCAATTGTCATTCAAAGTGCATCAGCGCTGAAAGCTGAAAATTGGTCTGGGACTGAGGGGGGTTTAAGTGCCCAGTAAGCAAGTGGTTAACAATCAAAGTAAAAAGAACAAACGTAGTCAAAACATAGCCAAAGTTCGGTAACCGGAACGGATAGTCAGACAAGTCAGGAAACCAGCAATCAGCGTAGTGGAACAGCAAGCAGGATCTGGAGCCAGAAGGAATATCAGCTAAGCAAGTCTTTATCTGAGCGCAGGAGAAAGTCTCCATGATGTTGACCAAGGTTGAAGGCAGAGATCATCTGGGCTGGACGGCTTAAGTAAGCAGGACTGATGAGCAGGATATCATCAACAGGTGAGTCACTGTGGAGGGATAGGAGTTGGCAATTAGCCGGCAGCTCAGGGGCCAGCTCAGAGAAGGAAGGGCTGAGCCCATCCCCTGACACTTACCCCATCTAGGTTGCCGGCAGCTTCGGCGGCTTCTCCTGCTTCTCCTCTTCAATGGCGTCCCCCCTGCTTCTGCTCCCAGCCAGCCAATACGATCGTTTATCCTCTTGGCCAACTGGGTCTGCAGACCCACTTCCTGATTGGCTGGCAGGAGAAGCAGGAAGAGAATAGTGGCTCTTATCATGTGCTTAGAAAAAAACATTGAAGTCCATGTGTCCGGCGCCCTGCATGTAGATTAGTGGCTGGGTGCATGGATTAGGTGGGCGGCGCCATTGTGCACCTAATGGAGCTGCCGCCACTGTTCATTGGCCTTAAAAATAATCGCCATCCTTCACAACACACAACACACTTTTGGCAATGTTCATAAAGCTTCTGGAAACTGTCAGCTAAGGCCTCTTTAGGAATCGATCATAGAACTGCTGTCACACATTTTGGATTGATGCTACGTCCACAAAATGTGCGCCTTTCATGATGCTCTTCAGGAGGGGAACAGAAAGAAGTCTGCAGGCGCCATTCCATCACTTGCCATTTGGATTCCGGATCAAACTGGTAGAACCAGGTCTAATCTCCTGTGACAATGGTTGGCAGAAAGGATGGATCCAGGTCACAAACAATGGAAATCTCCAGAGATTTCCATCTGTTTTGCTATCTGTGCGTCTGTCAGCTTGTGCGACACAAACTGCTGCCGTTTTTCACAATTTGTAGCAGAACTTGATGGTTACTTGTCACTCCATTGCACTGTGATCCTACCCTTCACTCTGACTACATTCAACTGCCCGCAGCGGTTTTAGCTTGATAGTGTAGAAAAAAGGAATGCCTGGATGGCCTGCACTTCAAAAAAGGCTTCTTTATTGAATTGAGTAAAATCCAAAAATACAGTTGCATCATCAGAACACGGCAAACAGCATGAATAGCTAATGCGTTTCACGCCTCAACAGAGCTTAATTATAGCTAAATCAGTCAATTTACCTTGATGGTCACATGTACTCCACCCTAGGTGTCACTTCTCGACATGTCTCTGGATAGCCATGTGCATGGGCGCGCACCTGGCTCATGTAGCCGTTGAGTTATTGGACCATTCACCAAACTTTTTAGACACACCTCCTATTTGTTGAAACAAACAAAAATTATATCACAAAAATTCTACTTTTTGAATAAAAATTTTTTTTTGCACATGCAAATTATAAAAAAAATGATTTTTCAAGACTGGGACCATATATAATGTTAGAATTTCATTCATTACAGAAGAAAGGTTTTCCACCTTTTTTCTTCAATCTTTTGACTCTCCTCACTTGTCGATTTATCTCTATCTGAAAATTGAATAACTTTCCCACCACAAACAAAACTCTTATGCCTCGTACACACGATCGGATTTTCCAACAACAAAACCGTGGATTTTTTTCCAAAGGATGTTGGCTCAAACTTGTCTTGCATACACACGGTCACACAAATGTTGTCGGAAATTCCGAACGTCAAGAACGCAGTGACGTACAACAGATTACGAAGGGACTATAAAAAGAAAGTTCAATAGCCAGTGTGGCCCCTTCTGCTTGATTCCGAGCACGCATGGACTTTTGTGCATCTGACTTGTGTACACACGATCGTACTTTCCTTATTTGTCGGAAAATTTGAGAACCTGCCCTCAAACATTTGTGTGCAGAAATTCCGACAGCAAATGTTCGATGGAGCATACACACGGTCGGACTTTCTGCCAACAAGCTTACATCGAAAATTTCCCGACGGAAAATCCGATCTCATGTACACGGCATAACAGTTTATGATGGCCTTTATTTTTTGTCAATATAGTCCACAGCACTTTACATTTTACAAAAAAACAAGGATTAACAAACAATAAAACTGTTGGGCAATGTGCTCATCACCTTGGTTTGGATAGAGAGAACCAAACACGCACTTTTTTCCCCCTAAAATCAGGGGGAAATTAAGGGTGGGTGTTATACGCCAATCCCCCGCTGTTTCTAACCCTTTATGCCGTTCTCTGCGGCTTCCGGGTATTTTCATCTGCACTCGGCCGTTCTCGGCTATCTTCAGGTGTTCTTGGGCATTTTCGGCCGCTCTTGGCTTTTTTCGGCTGCACTCGGCCGAGTGCGGCCGAAAATAGCCGAGAACCGCCGAGTGCTGCCGAAAATACCCGGAAAACCGCCGAGAACGGCTGAGAACTGCCGAGCGCCGCCAAGATACACAGGACATCTGCTCTGTATCTCGGCGGCACCATTTTTAAATGGCAAAGACACTGACAAGACTGCAAATGACTGACAAGGCTGCAAATGACTGACAAGGTTGCAATGCAAGGCTGCAAATGACACTGACAAGGCTGCATTGATGGGCATTTAAATGTAAGTTTTTTTCCTTAAACTTCCCTCCTAATAGTTTTTTCTTTTAAATTCCCTCCTAAACTTGGGGTGCGTGTTATACGCCGGCGCGCGCGTGTTATACACCGATAAATATGGTAATATAAATATAATAAAAGAAAGGAGTTGGGTAAAGCAGATAATGCCTGTTGCTGGATTATCATACGGCAAGAAGCTTTTTATGTCTTATATTTACAGGGTCTGTTTTAATGCTGCATGGCTCTCTTCAGTAGGCGGCTAACGGCATTTTAAATGTCATTAACATTAGAGAAGGAATATACTGCTCTTGTGATGATAAGGAATTCACATTGATTTGTGGCAGTAGGAATACAATTTAGAAATGTCATTCCAGGGGATAAGGGGAATGTTATTCTATGATAAATAATATTTTCACTGTAAAAAAGCATAGAAACTATAGAGATTGGGACAGCGTTTATTCATTACCTAAGCGTCGCTGTGTGAAACGCGTTTACCTGTACCTGTTTGCCTGTTCTGTGGTGGTATTAATGTTACAGATTTTACAATAAAGAGATTCATCACTACCTCGGTGTGCAACCATCCATTCCTTTTATCTAAATTGCTTCCCCTTTAGCTGGAAAGACAGCAGCCAGGAGTGTACACATATGATGGCAGGAATTATACCCACTGTCATATTTGGCAGGCACTACCACCGGCCGAACACAACCCATTCAAGTGATTATGGTTGCACTACAACCGCCATGCAACCATACACAATGCAAGCAGTAGTTTGTAATTTAAGATGTAGCACCCTCTAGTGTACAGTTAGGTAAATTAATGCTTACTCAGACCAGCCCTCTATCGCCTCCCCCTGGTTCTGGTGGTCCATGGAAACGTCTAAAAACTAGAGGGCAGAGCTGAAGAGGCAGGGTCTGAATATTAATGAGAATTTTTACCAATCTCCAGGTAGGAGGACTGGCAGGGTGGTAAGACTGGCTCATAAATACTGTATTGAGGAGCCTAGCCAGTTGGGGTTGATGTTGTCGGGTGGAAGATGGAGTGCTGAGGTTGATGTTGTGAGGCCTGGGAGGGGACCCTGGTGCTAGAGGGCAATGCCCCCAGGCTGGAGCTGAAGAAGGAAGGAGAGGAAGCTAGAGGAAGCTAGACCTTACTGGTCCTTAGATGTGGTGGCTGCATTCATTTTAATTTTTAGTACATGTAGCGCTGGCTCCTGACGAGCATGCTCTATATGTTTTCAAAGTTAATTCTCCTGAAACCACAGTTAGGTTTTGGGGCTAATTTTACTAAATGTATGGTTTCAGTGCCAGTCTAGCGGGGGTGCACTGGGTTCTCCTTGACCGCAGGTGTCGCTGTCACTGCCGGCAAGTGTGAGAACGCAGTCTAGCTGGGTGCATTGAATGCCATGTTTTCTCTCGAACCAGTGTTCTCCTGCTGCGCATTCTGGGAGGTGGTATTTAAGGTACTGACATCACATGGTCCGGGGTTCCGGTCCAGAGAGGTTTTCTGTCTGTTTGGTTCTGGTCCTCCTGACCAGCCCCCTGGCCCTCCTGGCCTGGGATGCAGAATCATGCATTTCCAAGTCTCGGGGCTGGCTAGCCCGAGGCAAAGCAACTGCAGGGACAGGCCTGAATGGATATTGGGGTCCTATTGATTCAGAGGTGGTCCGGTGCCATCTCGTCTAAAGGAGAGGCCCAGCAACTGGAGAAGCACCCAGGGGAGGACTCTTCAGGAGAAGGCCGTACGCAAGGCTGGCTTCTCTGAAGGAGCCTGGAGGCTCAGTTGAAGGACACTTCATGGATCTACAATCATACGGTATCGCCGGACCGGCTGAGAGATACTGGTACTGTATGATAGCTGTTTAAATTTGTCTACGTCCCTCAGTAATGCTCAAGTCTGTGACAGAGACTTTTCTCAAGTTTTCTACATTCAAGTCTGTGGCAGGGACTTTTCTTTAAGTATTCTACATTCAAGTCTGTGGCAGAGACTTTATTTAGCACCCCGCCGGCTGCTAGGCCTAGCGAGAGGAGGTCTATATGGTGTTGTGAAATCCAGCTGTGAAACAGTTATTATCTGGATCTCTTCTATATGAACATATTTTTTGCAGTCCAAAGTACCTGAACTTAATCCTAACCCTCTACCCTAAACTGAGTGACTCTGTTTATATGTCAAATAAATAACCCAAAAGAAGATTCAGTGTCAGTTTCCACATTTCTTTGGACCATCTACCACGGGAAACCCTAGATGGAGAAGCAGTCAAGAAGGTAACGGTAAGCCCAATAAAACCAGCAGCTCCTTTGGGGGGTCAGTGCTACATACAAAAAACAACTGTTGATTCTAATAGAGTATCTTTGTGACTACCCTTGCACCACACTGGAAACTGAACTAAAATGTTATCTTCTCTAATATACATAGTTCCTCTTACGCAGGTAGTGGAGAGGAGGAGAAGAGTTTGTATTCCAAGTCAGAAGAGCAGCATAGGGTGACAACATTCTTCCTCCATAGATACAGCATTGTCGCCCTAAAACAGAAGGTGAGAATAAAGGGAGAAAAGCCTGAAAATGAAAACTAATACTGCAACCACATCTAAGGACTGGTGTGCTACAGTATATTAAGTTTTTGTTTTTGAGTTTAGAAATTCTTTTAAGCCCAACTCCAGGAAACTAAAAAAACTCTACTTTGCAGTGGGGCTGCCCCTAGGGTTGCAACCTTTTCTTCAAGCCAAACCCGAACACTTTAGGGGCAAATGCCATTTTTTAGATCAGCCGTCAGCACCCCACATTAACTCAGAGTCCCCTTAAATCAGTGCCACCTCCCCCATAGGGACCTCTATTAGAGAGAGACACCCCCTTATAGTGTTCTATTCTGTTGTGTTGTCTATGCCTTACCAGCAGGAGGGACAGTCACTGGAGCTGCTGTGTGAGTGGGAACTGGCCGGAGTTACGGAATGAACCGGCTAAATGTGTCTGAACTGGTCGGAGTTAGGGCATGGAGCTGCCTGGGAGGTGGAGTGTCTCTAAGAAAATCCCACGTGTGTGCACAGAGGCAAATGTGTCATTGGTTGCTAGGATGCCAGCAGTCCTAGCAACCAATGACTGCAAAGCAAAGCATTCACAGACTGGGGGGGTGGGAGAAGGCAGAAGGAGAGGGTGCCCAGGATGAGGATACCCCCACACTGAGTTCCCACACTGGCTCCATCCCCGGGACAGATACCAGATGGCAGTGCCGGGAAAAAGTAATTCAGCGCTGTGAAAAACTGTGCCCCCCCCATGTGTACTCACAGTTTGCATCTCGGTAGCAGTGTGGCATCAGCTGGGAATGAAGGCAGCTTCTCTGTCTTTCCCTCTCCATGATATGTCATATGACAAGGGGAGACTGTGCTGAGACTGAGGTTGGTTTTCAGCAGGCATCCTCTTTCTTCTGCCCACAGTAGGTATATGTAGGCAATATGCTGCCTCCTCACCACCTGCTTTAAACCCCTTAAGCTGCACTACAACTGTGTGCATTGCATGCAGTTGCAGAGAGGTTGCAGTGTGGCCCCATTCACTTGAACAGGTTTTCTTCAGCTGACGACAGTGCATGCTGAAAGTGATGGGGGGTATAATTCCTGCTGTAACTGCAAATCAAATATTGCAGCAGTGCCTTCCGTACACCTCCATCTGCTGGCTCTTCAGCTTAAATGGGTGAGGGAGTGATAGGGAGTGGTAAAATGAGGCTCAGCGGCATATATTATTGCCCCCAACCACAATTGTAAACAAGCCCAAGGCTAGGTTCACACTGTTGTGGGTGGTTGCATGTGCAGAACAGTGTGTAAATGGCACCTATTACCATGCCCGCAACCACCTACAGGGAAAATTCCCAGGATTTTTACAGACAAGCAAGGCTGCCATTTATTCTTATTGGCACCCCCACACATTTGAAGATGCAGCACGTTTTAAGATGTGGGAAATCGCATGGTGCAAAAGCCCCAATGCGATTTCCCTGCGGCTGTGTTTTCATGAAGGTGCAGGGACCTTTTTCCTTTGTTTACCGCAGGTACAGAAGCCCATTTAAATGAATGGGGTACTGTACCCACACAAATGCAAATCATAGCAAACACATTGGTGTGAATCTGACATAATAGTCAGCTAAAAGACAATACATATAGCACAGTGTCTCCAACATAATTCACCTAATAGTACTCTCCTTTTTAGCAAACATATCCACAGTCCTTAGCTGAAAAGTGCAGATAATAGTTGCACAGTAACTGAAATTCTTCTGTGTTCATGGATTTAGTCTCTGCATCTATAGTCGGCTTCTGTCCCAGTCTGTCAGCCTGCCCACCACATGCATTGCTTTAGTATTCTTAGCTCTGTTGGGGATGCAGTCCCTACAATTTCTGCATCTGCTGCTGGGTTCTTCCCACCCACTGGCCCACCCACTGGCCCACCCACTGGCCGCCACGCACTTCCCTACACCTGTAGCACTTCCCTAGACTATGTTCTACAGGTCTGATAGGAGGTGGGTGGGGACAGAAGATGTTGAAAATGCTGGCACTCAAACTGGACAGAGCTAAGAATACAAAAGCAATGCAAATGGTGGGCAGGCTGACAGACTGGGACAAAAGCAGACAGAAGATGCAATACTCAACCGGAGCGGATCTAAGCATACTAAAGCCTTGGAGGTGGTGGACGGGGAATCAGGGACAGAAGCTGACAGTTTAGAACTGGGGGAACTGAAGCGGCCACTGCATCCCCCTTGTGTACTGGCCCTGCCTGACAGGTTGGGACTGACTGTGTCTGGGTATCAGGAGGACAAGAACTCAGGCACAAGTGGCAAATCCCGGACTGTCCGGGTCATTCCCGTATAGGTGGCAACCCTAGCTGCTCCATACTGTAAGGGTTAACTGTTTGTTTAGGTCAGGAGGGCATGGAAAAGTAGATATACTTACCCAATCCTCTATTTTTCTATGCTGTTGGACTGGTCCCTGCAGCATCTTCTCCCCTATGTTCTACCCGTTTAAGGTCCGGCCCTCATCAAGACCAATGCACATGGGAAGCAGAGGATTGGGTAAGTAAAAGTGCTTTTACCTTCCCCTAGACCTACATGAACATCTAAGCCCTGCGAAGAATGCGAAGAATTTTAAGATTTCCTGGAATTGGGCTTCCACCTGTGATTGGAATATGGGTTGATTTTTTTTGCACCCATCCTTCAGAGAGCTGTGCAAATCCCTTTGTATTGGACAAAACCCTGATCTTCTATTGATATTCAAAGGGCACAGTGCTCTGCTGTCGCAAAAGCAATTAAAAACCTGACAGAGGGTCTAATGCCGCGTACACACGACCAGACTTTTCGAGGGACTAAGTCTGACAGACTTTCGACGGAGTTCTGACGGAGTTCTGACAGAGTTCTGACAGAGTTCTGACAGATTTTCCGAATGAACTGACTTGGCCACACACAATCACACCAAAGTTCGACGGATTCTAACGTGATGACATACGACTGGACTAGAATAAGGAAGTTCATAGCCAGTAGCCAATAGCTGCCCTAGCGTCGGTTTTAGTCCGTCAGACTAGCACACACACGAGCGGATTTCTCAGTAGGAACTGGGTCCGGCAGAGTTCTGTCCATTTCCATTTCTAAAGTCTGTCAGACTTTTGCAAATCAAAAGTCCGCTGCAGCCCACACAGGTTCGAATAGTCTGCCGGAATCATTCCGTCAGACTTTTGATGTTGAAAAGTCCGGTCGTGTGTACGGGGCATATCTCTTTCCTACTCTATCAAAAATAATAAAAAAAGAGTTTGGGTTTTAAAAATACTTTAAAGGAAAATGGGTATGCGCACAAACTGTAATGTTGGTAGATAGCGATGAGAGAGGAGAGCAGGCCTCTAGACCTCATGGTCTTATAAACAATTGTCCCAGTAGTCAGACCCTAGCTCGCAGCACTCAGGCCTTGTAAATACTGAAAATGAATGAGGCTGTTGTATTCAGATTTAAAATTCTATACATGAAGTTGCAGCTGAATTTAGTCACCTTCAATCACAAGTCAACCACTAAATATATGTTCTTTTCTTTTCTAGGGAACAATAGTATATTTTATGAGTAGACATTTTGAGTTACAACTGTAATGTTTACCAGACAGTCATTTTTTTATTTCACATTTTACATGCTTGTTGTTTGATATTTTATAGAGCAATTCCAGGAACAAATGTGAACTTAGTCTTTGAGTTATTAATACTGTGTTCGGAAAATGCTGCACCTGTGCTAGAGTCAGAAAGTTCACTTTATTTCTTCTTAATCTCAGTACTGTGAAATCACCAATACTTACTGATCTATTAGCTGAACTCCAACCAAACTTCTAAGTACACGTCTAAGTAAAACAGTTTTTCTCCCCTCCTCTGATCTTTAACTTAGTATGGATTCCTCCCACCCATCGCCCCACTATCATTGAGCCCACATTACAGCATTGACCCCAGAGCATTAAATCGACTGGGGGGATAATTTTGGGACTTTTAGATGAGGCACATATGCAGTATGCCTCCATCCCTGTTATATATAGAAAAGAAAGGAAAAAGTGGGACTTTGAATGAGATAGATGACTTTGTGGAGGCGGTTTGAAGAAATTTAAAATTGTATTAATAAAGAACGTTATATGAAATATGGCAATATTAAAAACCACATGTACAGTAAGTATACTGATTCATATTAACTCCACCCACACATAACATACAGGTGTGGCACTAGCAGAAAAAGTGAAAATATATAAAAAAATAGGACCATGATTAATGAATACATGAGTATCAAAATTGGTAGCCTACTGTAGACCAATATAGATATGTCCATTACAGACACAAGTCAGCATCACATGTGCCCGACACGCTTCATGTAGAGACACTCTTCAGGGGTGGATGCCCAAATATGTCTACAGAGTGTAGAAACATGATAATATTAGCTAGTTCTAATTAATAATATAAAGAAAAGGAAAATTAAACCATCCTGAATACTCACAACAAAAGCCAATATGGTAATATACCGCGACCGTGCAATCAAGGTCCCAAAATAGTCTCCCCCGGGAACTGAGGCAAATACAGCCGCGCACAGCAGGGCGCATACAACAAGACCTCCCGATGACCCAAGACACAAGACACAAGACCCAGGAGAACCCCAGAGCATTAAAGCTTTGAGATTCAGTTAAATGATTGCAGCAAATTGATCTTACCTTCTGCTCCTGGTTATTCTTCATAATCCAATGTTCCTTCTGGTGTTAGAAAGCCCTCTAGTCTTTTCTGGTGGTTTACTAAAGGTAACATACATGACCACTTAGCATGAAAGGAGCACTGAAACCTCCCTCACACATGTGGGTGGAGGCTTACTGCACCCAAGTGGGGCCCCAGAGAAAGGACAGGCTGAGACTGCCGAACAACACAAGGCTGGCGTTTAGGGCAGCACTCCATCTAAAAGTGTTACTAAACCCAGTAATATATAAATAGTTCTTCTGACCCCCCCCCCCCCCCCCCCACAGTGCCCACAGCTTATAAATCTTCTTTTTACATTAAAATACTTCCATTATATATCTTTTTGGCTGATTTGTATACCACGGTCACATGCTAACCTGCAGAGTTTGTTCAGATATGTGTGTTCAGGTAGAAGGAGATTTACACTATAGCCTGTATACACGCCCACATGTGTCATATCAATATCATGTGACCTGGCTCGCTCTGAGAACAACGAAATG
The DNA here is from genome assembly GCF_037356315.1 of Lithobates pipiens. Taxonomy (NCBI): domain Eukaryota; kingdom Metazoa; phylum Chordata; class Amphibia; order Anura; family Ranidae; genus Lithobates; species Lithobates pipiens. The sequence goes on from NW_027507748.1 coordinate 72,278,569, forward strand.
TTCTCTCCAGCAATAGAGACTAAACTAAGCATGTGCAGGAGGACTACCCTCACTGTATTTTCTGGCCTTGCCAAGAAACACAGTGCAGAAAGGAAGGATCTGTCCATATAGGATCAAAGAGCCTTTTTACTGCAGAGGATTAACCCCTTAAGTTCCACAGTGAGTATAACAAGCATGCTATTCTGCATATAAAGACAGATTTTACTGTTCTGGGTTTGTAACACTTTAAAAGCAATGCTTCGCTACAAGTATACACAATTGACTCCTTGTTATTAGTGGCCCAACTTCTGTACTCTTTAAATAGCTCACTCCTAAATATCAGATCCTCATCACACTCTATGCACTCCGGATAAGAACTCTTCAATACACTCCTCTCTCCCTTTGATTGTGCAGCATTTCTGAGCTGGTACTGCTGAGCCTTTCCTAGACTTCACCAGCCTGGTAACCAGTCACCTTACTCCCAGTGCTATTGATTCTTATGTTTCTTATGAAATCTAGGAAGCTGAATTCTTGTAATACACTCATGCTTATTCTACTCCTGAGGCCTCGCTCCAACTCCTGTGACTCCCAGGCTGGGTCCCTAGGACACCCTGTGCCACGATGTTGAACCCAGAACTGGGATACCGATTGGTAGGGAAGAATCCAAAGCACACATGATTCTTCACTACTGGGGCCTTCCATCACCTTTGCAAAGTTACTACTACCTGACTTGACAGCTGCTTATGTCCCCTAAATAAGCCCTGTTCTTTATGATAAGTCATTCATACACTCCTTTAAGGTTGTCCTCAAGTAACTTCAGACCAGTCAACACAAGATGTCTTTCATATACATTGCCGTACAAGATCTTCTAAGTGCCCATTAGTAAGTATCCTGGTGCCCCTCAGGGCCCTTTGAGGTAGTCATACCTTATTAAGATGTAACAGTCCTAGAGTCAATTTAGCAGTGGCAGAAGGGTAGGTTACCGGCCCAGCACTTAACTCAAGGATGTCACGGACATTGCTTCCCTCCGGGCAATGGGCGGTGGCTTCCCAGTGGCCGTTCATTTCATCCCTCCTCCTCTGCTTCTCCTTTTTGGCCAATCAGGAAATGGGTCTCAAGACCTGCTTCCTGATTGGCTGGGAGGAGAATCAGTATGACAATAGTGAATCAAAGATTGAAAAGCTGGCACTGTCCGGCAAGAAAAACATCAAGGATGGTACATCTTCAACCAAGGGGAGAGGTATATGTACTCTTACCAGAACAGGTGGACTCAAATGTCAGCAACAAAGAGTCGTGAAGGCAAGGGTGACGAAATCAGCGGAAAAACGAAACGCCAAAGGATCCAGGACCTCCAAAGATGATTCCAGGAATGTTATGGGTGACCACCAAACAAGCCTCTAAAGGAAAGAGCACCAAGGCTGGATCTTGGATGTCAAAAGACTGACTGGACAGCAGGGCAGCTCTCACCTGGATGGCATGTAAAGAAAGAATACTTCCATATGGTGTAGGTCAAAAAAATAAAGTTTTTTATTTCTTAAAACTGGCATACAGCAATAAAAAAAAGGTGATCACAAGTTAAAATGCAGGGCAATGTGTGGAGCCAAGCCCAGCGTGTTTCGACCAAAGAGGCCTTCAACTGAAGCATCACCCTTTTTTTTTTTATTGCTGTATGCCGGTTTTTAGAAATAAAAAAACATAATTTTTTTGACCTACACCATATGGAAGTATTCTTTCTTTAACCAGTTGCCGACCGCCGCACGACGATGTACGTCGACAGCATGGCACGGGCAGGCATATTGGCGTACATGTACGTCCCTTGCCTCCCGCGGGTCGGGGGCCCGATCGGGCCCCCGCCCGGTGCCTGCGGCGGTCGGTTTTCGTCCGGGAGCGATCCGGGACGAGGGGGCGGCCATTCATTCATGGCCACCCCCTCGCGATCGCTCCCGACGAATAGGAATCCCCCGTGACATCACTTCCTCTCCTGTAATGTAAACACAGGAGAGGAAGTGATGTATTCTCTCCTCCGTGTCGGTATTTTTCGTTCCGACACGGAGGAGAGCGGATCGGTGAGTTGCACCAACACTCTACACACACAGTAGAACATGCCAGGCACACTCACACCCCCCCTTTACCCCCCGATCACCCCCCCAATTACCCCTGCCCCCCAGTCACAGTGACACCAATGTCATTTTTTTTTTTTTGCATTGGTGTCATTTGTGACTGTAATAACTGTTAGGGCAGTTAGAGTTAGCCCCCTTTAGTTCTAATGTACCCCCCTAACCCCCCCAATAAAGGTTTAACCCCGTGATCACCCCCCGTCGCCAGTGTCACTAAGGCTGGGTTCACATTGCAGCGGTTTATGAGAACGAATGTGATTCGCACCGCACTGCAGTGCAAATCACATCCGATCTCTGTGCGAATCGAGTTCAGCCATTCGCCGCACCCGCCGCACCCGCCACACCCGCCGCACCCACCGCAAATTCGCACGGGACCCTTTTTTTGGCCCGCAGCAGAATCGGATCGCATGGGTGTTCACACCATGCGATCCGAGTTTGCAGATCGCACTGCGATATGCGAACTGATCTGGGGGTGTCAGTAACATTTCACTGACACTCCCAGCAGTTCGCATAGGGCAGTGTGAACTGCCGCCGGGAGGCATGTGATGCGGGAACCCGCCGCGGATTTGCGGCGTTTCCGCATCGCTCCAGTGTGAACCCAGCCTAATAAGCGATAATTTTTCTGATCGCCGTATTAGTGTCACAGGTGACGCTAGTTAGGCAGGTAGGTATTTAGGTTCGCCGCAGCTTTTTATAGCGCCAGGGACCCCCATATACTACCGCATAAAGCCCCCTGATTGCCCCCTAGTTAACCCTTTCACCAGTGATCACCATATAACTGTTACAGGTGACGCTGGTTGGTTAGTTATTTTTTATAGTTTCAGGGCACCCGCCATTTATTACCTAATAAAGGTTTAACCCCCTGATCACCCGGCGGGTGTCATTTGTGACTAATAACTGTTAGGGCAGTTAGGGTTAGCCCCCTTTAGTTCTAAGGTACCCCCCTAACCCCCCCAATAAAGGTTTAACCCCGTGATCACCCCCCGTCGCCAGTGTCACTAAGGCTGGGTTCACATTGCAGCAGTTTATGAGAACGGATGTGATTCGCACCGCACTGCAGTGCAAATCACATCCGATCTCTGTGCGATTCGAGTTCAGCCATTCGCCGCACCCGCCGCACCCGCCGCAAATTCGCACGGGACCCTTTTTTTGGCCCGCAGCAGAATCGGATCGCATGGGTGTTCACACCATGCGATCCGAGTTTGCAGATCGCACTGCGATATGCGAACTGATCTGGGGGTGTCAGTAACATTTCACTGACACTCCCAGCAGTTCGCATAGGGCAGTGTGAACTGTCGCCGGGAGGCATGCGATGCGGGAACCCGCCGCGCATTCGTGGCGTTCCCGCATCGCTCCAGTGTGAACCCAGCCTAATAAGCGATCGTTTTTCTGATCGCTGTATTAGTGTCACAGGTGACGCTAGTTAGGCAGGTAGGTATTTAGGTTCGCCGCAGCTTTTTATAGCGCCAGGGACCCCCATATACTACCGCATAAAGCCCCCTGATTGCCCCCTAGTTAACCCTTTCACCAGTGATCACCATATAACTGTTACAGGTGACGCTGGTTGGTTAGTTATTTTTTTATAGTTTCAGGGCACCCGCCATTTATTACCTAGTCTCACTAGTGTACCCCTAAATTTAGGGGTGTCTACTTTCCAAAATGGGGTCATTTGGGGGGGGTTTGTGCCATCTTGGCATTTTATGGCCTTCAAAACTGTAACGCCCTTAGAAAGCCTGAAGGCGGTGCTTGGTTTTCGGGGCCCCGTACGCGGCTAGGCTCCCAAAAAGTCCCACATATGTGGTATCCCCGTACTCAGGAGAAGCAGCAGAATTTATTTTGGGGTTTCATTTCACATATGCCCATGGCATGCGTGAGCAATATATCATTTAGTGACAACTTTGTGAAAAAAAAAAAAAAAAAAGGTTTGTAATTTTCCCGCAACTTGTGGCAAAATATTAAATATTCCATGGACTCAACATGCCTCTCAGCAAATAGCTTGGGGTGTCTACTTTCTAAAATGGGGTCATTTGTGGGGGTTTTGTGCCATCTTGGCATTTTATGGCCTTCAAAACTGTAATAGGTAGTGAGAAGTGAACTCAATAATTTACGCCCTTAGAAAGCCTGAAGGCGGTGCTTGGTTTTCGGGGCCCCGTACGCGGCTAGGCTCCCAAAAAGTCCCACATATGTGGTATCCCCGTACTCAGGAGAAGCAGCAGAATTTATTTTGGGGTGTTATTTCACATACGCCCATAGCATGTGTGTATATCATTTAGTGACAACTTTGTGTAAAAAAAAATAAATTTTTTTTTTTTTGTCATTATTCAATCGCTTGAGGCAAAAAAATAAAATATTCAATGGGCTCAACATGCCTCTTATCAATTTCCTTAGGGGGTCTACTTTCCAAAATGGGGTCATTTGGGGGGGTTTTGTACTGCCCTGCCATTTTAGCACCTCAAGAAATGAGATAGGCAGTCGTAAACTAAAAGCTGCGTAAATTGCAGAAAACGTACCTTAGTTTGTAGATGTGACAACTTTTGCGCAAACCAATAAATATACAATTATTGACTTTTTTTTTACCAAAGACATGTGGCTGAATACATTTTGGCCTAAATGTATGACTAAAATTGAGTTTATTGGATTTTTCTAATAACAAAAAGTAGAAAATATCATTTTTTTTCAAAATTTGCGGTCTTTTTACGTTTATATCGCAAAAAATAAAAATCGCAGAGGCAATCAAATACCATCAAAAGAAAGCTCTATTTGTGGGAAGAAAAGGACGCAAATTTTGTTTGGGTACAACATTGCATGACCGCGCAATTACCAGTTAAAACAGCGCAGTGCCAAAGTGTAAAAAGACCTCTGGTCATTTACCAGCAAAATGGTCCGGTCTGAAAGTGGTTAAATACCATCGGGATGAGAGCTGCCCTGCTGTCCAATCAGTCTTTTTGACATCCAAGATCCAGCCTTGGTCCTGGATCCTTTGGAGTTCAGTTTTTCCGTTGATTTCGTCACCCTTGCCTTCATGTCACTTTGTCGCCAACATTTGAGTCCATCTGTTCTGGAAAGAGTACATATACCTCTCCTCTTGGTTGAAAATGTACCATCCTTGATGTTTTTGTTGCCGGACAGTGCCAGCTTATTCCATCTTTGATTCATTATCATTTGGTGGTTGATGCACAGGCCTTCTTCAATGGATTTCCTCATTTATTGGATTGAATTTTTTTCTCTTATACATGTCACTTTTGTTTATTTGATTTTTTGTATGGTTTCACTTATATATCTGTAGCGGTGTGTTGCCACAAGTTACTAACATCCATGCAAATTCACCCTGCTGCCAGACATCCATATGTCACTCTTGTAGACAATGAGAAAGTCTTTTGCTTTGTTTTGCTTTTTTATTTATTGGGGGATATAACTTGGTTGGGGGAAGGGATATATATGGGATGCCCATAGATCAAATTACTTCAATTACTTGCCATCATATTTATAAATTAGAACTTTGTTTGAGCCTTGAAGAAATCATGCACATGTATAACATCTACAGTCTCTTCCCTGCATCACCATGCTGATTACTGCTCCTCCTCTGCGTAATTCCTGCAGACTATTGCTGCCAGGAATCCTTCCCTCCTGCACAACTTTATTCTGTAGCACATTATATTTCTTGTCACATCCTCTTCTATATGCAAAAGAATCTACTCTCAATAGTCTCTAATGCTGACTCTAATTGGTTGCTGCTACTAGGCCAGAGGTCTGCAGTACCTCTCCCCGGGGGCAAGTAGTTTAGTAGCTTGTGCTGAACGGTAGACTACTGTTCCCAGCTAGTCCAGCTTGCAAATCCTGCCCCCTCAGGCCGCATCGATTTGACACTATTCCCCACAGTCTCTCCTCTGTTCCAGGACTCCTCATCAATGACCATGTAAAGATGAGGACTTTATCCATGACCGTATAAGGATGCAGTTTCCTCACAGACTTTCTGGCATGTCTCCACATTCAGCTCTCCACTGTGGTACACTCACCGACCTTTCTCTGCCCCGAGTCCATGATGGAGAACATAACCGGACCATACATTCCGACAGCTTTCCCTGCCCCTCTGCTCCAAGAACTCCTCATCAATGACCATGTAAAGATGAGGACTTCCCCAATGACCATGTAAGGGTGACGTTCCCTCACAGTTCTCCCAGGTATCCTCCCACGATCGATGCACTCCTGCTGCTGTCTAGTACTCCATTCTCCACTTCTCCCGGCCGACAACTCCTCTCAGTGGCCTGTTACCTAAGCTTATATGGGAGGCCTGCCCTCTGCCAATTCCAGTTGGGGATTGGTCAGGGCTCCTCACATGAGCTGCCTGTCACTCCAGTTCTAGGCCCTGCCCCTCCTCCAGAACATTCTCCCTGGAAGCAGGGGAGGCACTTCAGAATTGTACACGTGGTCACACCCACTGCTACACTAACCACTCCCTGCCCCCAGTTCAAAAACAAACAGGCCTAGCTTGCAGCATAGGCCTGCTTAAATTTACCTGTACTGACAGAACCTGCAACACTATACGTTTAGCACCTAACTATAGTAGAGGGTGCTAAATATCAATATATGTGTATATGTGTTAGTGCTACAATATCCTCCATTTAAAGCGCACCATTTAAAGCGCAATATCCACAGCCTAGTTGTGGACCTTTATAAGCAGGGCATGGCAATGAAATATGTAGGATACTTTAAGATGCTAAAAAAAATAGGTTTCCAAGCAATGTCCACTTGGCAGCAGCTTCTAACTTCTCCAGGACACCCTGTGGCATAGCTGACTCCTGTGAAGATGCTCCCTCTGAGTAGCAACCATTCTGTTTTTCTGAGCTGAGAGAAAACCCAAAGAACCCAGAAATTATAAACAATCAGAGCTAAAGCAGCTACGGCCTAGCTGCCAACGCTAAATTTAAACAAAGGACACTCTAGTTTATGACAGGGTCCCTACAAGAATAATACTAATTTATACTAAATACATGGTCAAATGTCTTCTGTGGAGAGAAAAGCAAGAATCAAAGTACTGCACATCACCGTCATTGTAGGTCAAGTTTTATGGCAGGTCCCAACCAGCTACTCATTGATTGATGACATATCTCTCTGGATATCAGCCTGTCTGCTTAGGAACTATTGACATGAAATCTCAGCCACATAGTGTAAAATGTAATATTTTCAGTCATTCAGATTTGTCACATGATGTATAGGCCACCAAGTTTGCAGCACTAGCAAGCAGGAAGCAGAGCATGGCAAATAATGAGAAAATATGGTAACCGTCATGTAGAAATGAAATTGCAAACAATATATTCATAGAAATACATTTTGTAAGAATTTACATATATAAGATATACAGTACTTATAACAATGTACAAGCTATTACTTTTTTGGGGTTTTGGATAGAGTGGTGACAAAACATATTTTTTTTCTTCAATTGTTTATAATGTATTATAACCTCTGGCATTTTTTTTGCCTTCTGTGTTCCATTGAGATTTCCCTTTCCCTTCACTTCCTGCCCCATAGCCAAAACAGTAATGCCCCATACACACGGTCGGACATTCCGACAACAAAATCCGTCTGATTTTTTCCGACAGATGTTGGTCCAAACTTGTCTTGCACACACACGGTCGCACAAAGTTGTTGGAAAATCCGATTGTTCAGAACGCGGTGATGTATAACACGTACAACGGGACTATAAAGAGGCCAGTAGCCAATAGCTTTTGTCTCTAATTCCGCGTACACAGGATCGGAATTCTCGTCGGAAAAAGCTCTGACGGTTTTCCCGACGGAATTCCGATGGAATTCGGCTCAAGCTGTCTTGCCTACACACGGTCACATCAAATTCCGATCATTTATAACGTGGTGACATACAACACGTACGACGTGACTAGAAAAAGGAAGTTCAATAGTCAGTAGCCAATTGTCTCGTAGTTGAATCTGAGCATGCATGATTTTTGGCGTGTCGGAATTGCATACACACGATCGGAATTACCAATAGAACGTTTTTCCGTCTGGAAAATTGAGAACATGCTATTAATTTTTGGCTGGCGGAAATTCGGACATCTAAATTCCGATGGAGCATACACACGGTCGCATTTTCCGATGAAAAGCTCTCATCTGTCTTTTTCTGGCCAGAATTCAGATTGTGTGTACGCGGCATTAGTCTATTCTGAGCATGCGTGGCACTTTGTCTGTCAGAATTGTCTACACACGATCAGAATTTAAATGATTGGATTTTGTTGTCGGAAAATTTTAGATCCTGCTCTCAAACTTTGTGCGTCGGAAAATCAGACGGAAAAAGTCGGATGGAGCCCACACACGATCTGATTTTCCGACAACATGATTCGATCGCACATTTTCCGGTGCAGAATCCGATCGTGTGTATGGGGCATAAGTGAGGGGAAATCCCTCCAAAGTGAAAGAAGCCCTAGTATCCCCATTGGAAGATTTCCTTTCTACTCCTGTTTTTGTGACCACACAAAATTGAGGATTTCTTTCATTTTCATTTTTGGTGATAAAGATCAACTAGACAAATGGAGATGGTGGATTTCCCTAAGCAGGACACAGACAGCAATAAAACCTGAAGTGTTTTCATCCCTCTCTACTCTATCTAAAAGTAAAAAAAAAAGTTTGGCCTTCAGTTATACTTTAAGACTGCAGTTAGAATCCCAAATGACAGTAATTTTAGAAAGGGAAGAAAAAAGGTCCAAACAAGATAAACAGTTCTATGGGTGATGATTTTTGCGATTTATTCCCGAAAAAGTACTCAGTGGTGAAATTACACTTTTAATATGAGTTTCATCACAGTAGTCTGGAAAAGTAGTTATGTAAATGAAGAAGCTTTTATACAACATATTGACCTTTGCTATAAGTATTCTATGTAGAACAATGGATATTTTGAGAGATGCATACACTCCTTTATTATTGTGAAGAAGTTACACAATGCTCCATGTCTGAAATATTACTCATTGAAAATGCTTTGATTGCAAATGCCACACAAGCTACCTGACATTTATCCTGCTGCAATTTTCCACTAAATTTCAAAATTTTATGGGTTGTTCTAATTGCGTAGGATTGTTTTTCTTGCTGTATTTCATTCAAAATGCAAATACCACGATATTAATGTATTTTATTCAAATACCAACATACCAAAACAAAGATCACAGAGAAGATAAAATCTGGTGGACAGAGAAATAAAAAGTTATCTTAGATGATTTTATAGAATTATTTGACCTATATTCATCATTAAAACCCAACTGTGTGCTCCTGTTCTCCTGGAGACCTACCTGTGTCTTTTGTTTTAGATGTCTTTAGGTCACCCACATGACCTGCAGGTACCTCTTCCTCTTTGGATCCTCTTCCAACCTACTATCGCTAATTAAACACTTGCTGACCACCATACATATAAAACGTCCAGTCGGCAAGTGGTCATACCAGGAGCATTGCTGCAGCTGCATAGCTGATCTTGGTGTCCGTTTTTACAGCTAGCAATCAGCTGTATACTAAAAGTGAATCGGACGGCTCTACAGCCACCTGAACACTTTTACATTGCTGCCAAGGGACACTCTTCTCATCTTGCCACTACCTGTGGTAGTTCCCAGACTTTTAAGTTCCTCCAGGGAGCCCAGGATCGCTGTAAACAGCCAAGATCAGTGTACACAAAGGAGATGGAGTAACATCCCTGATTTCCTCCTTGCCACTGCACTTATGTGTTACGTGGTTGGCAAGAGGCTAATTTCATATTACATTTTGATAGTTCTTTGTGTGCCTCAAAACATACTCTCTTCGCTATGTAGTATTAAGATGCAATATTTCTTTATTTCTTTTTGTGTCTTCCCTAGAGCTGGCCAAACGCAGACTGAAATTTGCTCAATGGGGGGCTCTGTTCCACCAGGCTCAACAAAATTTTTCCAGCGTCTTTTGTTCATGTAGCCATGCAAAAATTTGGCTGATCCTCAGTAATGTTCTTGCTCTTAGAGCCAATGTGGGACAGACACTGCAGCATGGAATATGTATACTTCTCCTTTAAAGCCTAGTACACATGGGCCAAATGTTGTGGCGGCAATGGCCAGTTCAATAGAAACCGCCCAACATTTGACCCATGTGTGCTGCAGCCAGTCCGGCAGAAGCCAGCTGTTCAGCCGGCTTCTGTAGAAGGAGCATGACTGAAAAGGGTCCGCTGACCCACTCCCGATCAGAGCTCTCAGTCATTGACTGAAATGTTCTGGCACGGGCCGTCTCCCAATCAGAACACAATATCTAAGCAGGGGAGATCACTGTACTAGCATTGGATTGTTAGTACAGTGGCTCTGACCTGATCTGCCAGTTTTACACACTTTACACACTACACAGCGGGTAGTGTGTACAAGACTTAAGTCTCGCCTTATTTCAGACATAAAACATATTAAGCATTCTTTAAATGTTGAATTTAATTAACAGTAGAGTACTCTGGTCCAACCAGATATGTAGAGCTTACAGAGGACATGTAACCATTCATATCAGCCTCTCATCCCAGTGGAAATCACAATTTAATATCTCTGCCATACACGGTCATATATGAGCCTGCATATACAGCTGGTCTAGGTTTGGGTAGAAACTAATTAGCTTACCAGGATTAGGAAGGGCAAAGCAAACACAGCTGCACTGAGCAAAGAAAACCAGCAGAACATTCATTCTTTGCCTTGAGAAGGTAGGTGGCATATGTATATAATTCAGGAATACTGAAGTGCTGATATCTCTAAATATAAAAAAATGACCTTTCTACCCTTATAAAGGAGCAATATTACCTGTAGCCTGGTAAATGAGATGCCTGTGGGTGATCCTGTTCAGTAGATCATAGTGATCGATAGCACGTACTAGGAACTTCTACTGCATTGTCAGATGCTCCTGGTTCGGACCTGCTAAGCTATACCACATTACTACATATATACTAGCCTACCCTGACTGTGGCCACGGGAAAATGCAAAATCCGCCAAAAAAAGCAAACGCCTCGTTTTTGCCATGTTTTGGGTTTTCCCGCGGCTGGCGGGCGAAAATGTTCAGGAGAGGGAGGTTTAACCTCTCCTAAACACGGCATCTCCTAAACTCTGCTTAAAGCCTATGTGTACATGGACACATATGCTTTTATGGAGTTGAGCTTAAGAGCTTTGGCAAAAAAATTACAAAGGCTCCTAAACTCAAGTATAGGAGCTGCCAATGTACATGAAGCCTATAATGGAGAAAGAAGAGGAGGAATTGCTTCATCAAGGCTTTAACATCAAAGTCCATTAAGAGCTCTAGAAAGGTAATGTCTTTTTAGTCTTTACCCGCCAATTTGTATTGTTTCTAAAAATTGAATCTAGAACAGGTTCTTGAATCTATCTGATCAATTCTTCTACCAAAGCCGGCCATAGATGGGTGGAATCTCAGTCATTTCAGCAGGGATCGGGCAAGATTCAAACCATCTATGGGCAGGTTGATTGTACCCAAATTGATCCACCAATCGACTTGGGTACAACCAGCATTTCAGATTTTTACATGTGATTATGGCCAGCAGACAAAGCCGCTAGTAGTAATCATTGTGTTTTCCTCCTCCTACCCACCCACACTGGGAGAACATGATAACTCACTGATTGTGTTGATGGGGGAATCAAGTGATTTTCTTTCCCACAATCTGTGGTTGCAGGAAGAAAATCAAATCATCTATGGCCTGCCTTACAGTGGTTGGTCAGTAAAGCTGGCCACAGATAGATTGAAATTCAGCCAATTCAGCAGAAACCAGTGAATTTGGATCCATGTGTGGCAGTCCCTGTTTGACAGATGGAGAAAACCATTTGTTTTCCTTATCATCTATGGCCAGCTTAGCAACAAAATTTATGAATATGACTTATTATTAAAATATTAATATTCATACTTTGTTGATTTTGGCTCTATGGATTTTTAAATCATACTCGTTGGTCTCAATATAGGACTTTCATGTATATACTGAATATCTTGACATTCATTTTGACCTGAAATATTTTTCACATTTTGGGACATTGGTGTTTATATATGTATTCTATATTATTATGTATCACTTGAAGACAAAGCTGCATTTTGTTTTGGGCCAGAGGTGAGGTTGAGGGCAAGGTCAATGGGGGCCCTGTTAGGTAGGCTGTACGGGCCATGTGATTTCTAACAGCAAGCCTGACCACAGTTTACTTGAATGGGGTGAGTTTGGTGGCCTGCTAAAAGTGCCAGTTGATATAGACATGTTCATCAGCAACGTTAACTTGCCAGTGGTCAGTCAGGGGGCCTGTTTTCAACACCCATCTACCGTCCTTTCTTTGAAGGAGGCCATAGGGAACAATGGCCCAGCACAAGCCCTGCCTCCTTCTATGGTCATTTAGGTGTCATTTTTTTGTCCTGTTGAATTTAATGCAGCCAAACTACAGGATGGCCTGTGGGAATGATGGTTCCTCCTTTTACAGGGAAGTGGTCATGTACTACATTTTGCTGCACATAAGCACTCCACATAAGAAAGTATAAATGTGCATTAAGGTACACAAAGTACCATTAAAGCATTGGCAGTGTTCATGACACAAACTAATTTTGGCATATAAACACAAAGTTATTTTAATGCACTTTTGGCTATTTTTAAAAATAGTAGACATTACCAGGGACAACACCTAGACAACTTGCCTTTCCATGGGTCTCTGAATCCAACATAACCTGCAATGACAACCACAGGGATTCAGAAGGTAGGACATGACATCCAAGGAAAGCTTAGCTGAGTGCTTGTACCCTCAGAGCTGATATGTTACGCCAGCGAAACAGGGATGGGGTGTTGAGATCAAGAGAATGCCCTGATTTCCACACACCATACAAAGCCATCAATTGATAGCAGCACTAGCAAGCTCTGCCTAAGCCATGCCTGACACTTAAACAAATGAGTGAAATAAGTAAAGAGAAAAGTAGAAAAGAAATCGCTCCATGAAGTTTTAGACTTTTATTAGGTACAGTATTTGTCACTAGGACAAGAAGCCAGCCAGTACAAGTGATGTGATGTGAATTCATTACAACTGTATTTCCTTCCAATATTCACACAGAAAGCTGGAAATGACAAATTGTTAACCTCAAGGCCATAAAGCATCTTCAAATAAAAAAAAAAAAGAGAAATATAAAGTGAAAATGAATCGATGCAATGTAAGCATACTAGCACGTTTTTCTCCTGCCTGGGGATCTCCCAGGATAAAATTGTAGAATTTCCATGCTGTAGGTTCAAAAGCAGGAAAACACACCACTGCTCCTTAATAGGGTTCTGTCTTTCCAGTCCGTTATTACAGGAATATAATGCTCAGCTGGGTGTATCGTGCTGACATCATGACATCATGTGTGCTGAAAAAGCACTTTCATCTACTGATCTTCCAGCTAAGAACAATATCAACAAAACCTAAGCTCAACATAATTATAATTAGAGCTTCTATGACTGTGCTGCTGCAAGCTAAGCTCAGCTTGGGGGTTCCTTCAATTAAATCAATAAGTCTAACATAAAGCAAATATATGGAATATTCTGTAAAGAAAAGAACGCTTTGTTGTTTTCTTTCTCTAAAAAAAAGGCCATCAACACCCAAAACTGATAGTTTTGCTTTTACTAGCAAGTTGAATCTCATTTTGGACTTTTCACTTTGCAATGGTAGTTGCACTTTGCAAGGGAATTGTTCCTCCAGAGTATACACGAGGTGAAGTCTTGCTGACCTCCACCTTCCAATCATGTGCAAGCAAAACAGTTTTTTTTTTTTTTACTTTCTTTGCACCTTATTGGGTATTCTTTGCAAAGTGTAAATTACCCACATTCACTAAGCTCTAGGGAATTTTTTTTTTAGCTTTTTTTAGAGAAAATTTCCTTGCACAGTGAACAGCCTTTTGACTTTAGTAAATCAACCACATTGACTCTATAATGTAGACAGATCATTTCTTATCCAGAGTGAGATTTATTATAGGGAATTTTGGAAGGGTGTGAAAACAGAAATGCTGCAAAGAAATTTCAGTACTAAGGCCTTTATGGAATAAAAATGCTCCAGTGACCCCCCCCCCCCCCCCCAAAAAAAAAAAATCATATTTTAATGTTGGTGACCTTTAATCTATTTGCTACAACCACTATAAACACTAAATACTACTCTTTCTGGTTATATATTATAAAGGTCACAAAATTAGAACTGTTTACATTAGCATTCATTTAGGCTTAGTTTACACTTGTGTTGGGGGGGGGGGCAGTAAAAAATAGGTGGTTGAGCAGAATTGTGACCTCCCCAACTGCTGCTCTTGAGCAGCAAAGGCAGCTGTAGCGATGACACGTTGGACAAAGTGTCTGTCATGTACAAATTTAGTTTTTGCCTCAGAACAGTAAAGGGGTTCTGAGGGTTAAGTATGTAGGTTTAACTTTGACATCAGTTTGGCCGGGCTGTGTTAGAGTTCTGCCTGGTCATGTGTACAGTTAGTGCACATGACAGGCTCAGAACCAGGCCTGGTTGGACGTTTTAGGTATCAGTTTTCCTGGAGCTAATCAGTGGGTGCGCCTGGTCCCGCTGAGGAGTCTGGGGAAGGGTACTTAAGATGTTGAAGTCACGTGTTCAAGGTTCGTTCGTGAGGCCATAGCTGCCTGTTCCTGGTTCTTGACCGGGGTAGCCCCGCAAGGGGTCCCGGTCACGGGATCATGTGTCGCCTCCCTAAAATGCTTCAGTTGCTAATCCCCGGTGTACCCGCCTGGTCCGGGGTAAGGATCCATCTGTTCCCGAGTCTCGGAACTGGCTGGTCTTAGGTGCAGTAACTGAGGGAGGATTCAAGGCGCCCGGGTGCTCTCTCGGCTTGGAGGGGCACCGCAGCTCGTGCAAGCGACCGGTGGAGGACTCTTCGGAGGAGGGCCAACAAGCTGGCATCCCGAGAAGTGCCTGGTTGCTGGGTTGTCAAGGATATCAGCGAATCCACATTTTGCCAGTATTGCCAAGGAGACAGAGAACATTCCAGGTACTGAGGAAAAGGTTCCTGTTCACTTCTGTTACAAATTACTCAAGGTCAAAGGTTTCACAAGTTCTGAATCAAAGTACTGATTGCCATAATCTCTGGCTAGAGATTTGTTCAGCTTTGAAGAACCCAGCTGCGAGTGGCTACTCTCTGGATGGTATTAGAGACTTTCTGATAACTAGCAGTTCAAGGTGCCGTAGTCTCTTTGCCCTTGCCCTCTGTTCCCATACTAGACTGTGTTTGTGGGATGTTACCCCTGCAAATAAAAACCTTTTCTAAAGGACTTTTATGGTGTCAGCGTCTAAAGTTGTTGGGTACTAACCCTGGGAACCCCTAGATGTGGAAGAACCAGCCAGGCGGAGGTAACCGGTAAGCCCAAAAGTCAAGGCCACCCTGCCAAGGGTTATGGCCGCTACACAGCTATAGGGTGGTATGCATATGTTGCAGCCGCGATGCCTGGTTCCCGCCGAGAGCCGGAAGATACTGATGCTGCCAGCCAGAACGGAGACTGATGTTTCACTAGACTTCACTATGCCTCTATAAAGAAACTTCCATATGAGTTTTTTAATGCATCTTGTTCATTAAAATGATACAGTTTTACCGTTTTCTCTGTTTCCTCTTTTGGAAGTCTTCAGCCATAGAAAAGCATGCTTGAGACAACTGCCCACCCTCTCGCCCTTACAATGTTCAGTGATTTTTGGTCTGAAGTTGGACTGGGATCTTGTGGCATTGTCGTGGCAGCTGGCGGGGTACAAGGTCCTTCTATGGGTTTGATTATGGAAAAATATGTACATGTGTAGGGACCCAACCTCGGTACAGTACTGCTCCCATTATTCTGGTTGGGACCGTCTTTGTTACGGCTCCCATTATTATGGTTGGGACCCAACCTGAGTATGGCTCCCATTATTATGGTTGGTAGCAGTGGCGTACTAAGTGGGGGGCGGGGGGCAGGCCACCCCGGGTGCCACACACTGCGGGGGTATCAGGCCATCGCCCTCCACGACTGAAGAGGAGACAGACCACACAGGGAGAGCCCGAGACAGTGGCTTTGCAGTGCACAGACCCCCCTAAAAATACAGACCCCCCTACAGACCCATAATGTACCTCGGAAACACACACAGAGAGCCCAAGGCAGTGGCATTGCAGGGGGGGAGGTGCGAGCAGCACCCGAGTGACACCTGTCGGCACAGTGATCCGGGACCCAGCGCAACAATCCCCTTCTCTCAGTGGTCACGGCTCTGATCAGTCTAGGCAGCGGCTGTCACAGCCGAGCAGAGTGAAGCCGCCTCCCCCTCCTCTTTTATGTCTACACAGTGCTATGCATGCAGGAGGAGGGGGAGGCGGGGGTCTGCACTGTAGGAGGAGGAGTCTGTACTGTAGGGGAGGATTCAGTACTGTAGGGGGGTCTGTACTGTAGGGGGAGGGGTCTGTACTGTAGGGGAGGATACTGTACCGTAGGGGGGTCTGCACTGTAGGGGGTGTGCACTGTAGGGGGGGTCTGTACTGTAGGGGGAGGGGTCTGTACTGTAGGGGAGTATTCCGTACTGTAGGGGGGTCTGCACTGTAGGGGGGAGGGGTCTGTACTGTAGGGGAGGATACTGTACTGTAGGGGGGTCTGTACTATAGGGGGTCTGCACTGTAGGGGGGGCTGTACTATAGGGGAGGATTCTGCACTGTAGGGGGTTCTGTACTATAGGGGAGGATTCTGTACTGTAGGGGGGGGTCTGTATTGTAGGGGAGTTCTTACTGTAGGGGAGGATTCTGTACTGTAGGGGGGTT
This sequence comes from Lithobates pipiens, assembly GCF_037356315.1. Lineage (NCBI taxonomy): Eukaryota > Metazoa > Chordata > Amphibia > Anura > Ranidae > Lithobates > Lithobates pipiens. The sequence goes on from NW_027507748.1 coordinate 72,295,431, forward strand.
TGCAGGAGGTTCAGGGGTCAGGAGGTTCAGGGTGCTGTGTTATGTAAAGGGGTCCAGAGGTTCAGGCTGCTGTTATGTAAAGGGGTCCAGAGGTACAAGGGCTGTGTAGTGTAAAGGGGTCCAGAGGTGCAAGGTCCTGTGTAATGTAAAGGGGTCTAGAGGTGCAGGGTGCTGTGTAATTTAAAGGGGTCCAGAGGTGCAGTTGTGGAGAGGGGCGGTACACAATAGTGAATGTTTTTAAATTTTAAGGTGGGGGGAGTGCCAGATATAGGATCCGCCCCGGGTGCCAAATGCTCTAGGTACGCCCCTGGTTGGTAGCATCTGCGAGTAGTTATTTGTCTCCGAGTCTGTGTTTGTTGCTACTGGACTGAAGACTGTTCTGGATGTTCGTATGCTGCATATATTTATAGGTTCATATGCTTATATGTTGATATGTTATTTTTATTTTGTTAATACAAGCCTGCTATGTCCATTAAAATCCATCTTGGGTTTCGTGTGTTTTTTCTTAGGAAAGGGTTAGTGGTGGAGTGGTGGTCCAGCAGTAGGAGAACAAAGCATCTTTTATAGTCAAAACCTGACACCAATTAAACAACAGTAGTAAAAACATTAATCACACTAATACTAATAATATCTGGTGTATAATATACTGTACATGCCAATTCTCCAATACACACATACAGTATCTCTAAAACTTAAGTAATTACAAAAATTCAACAATAACAAATAACAAAAGAACAAAAAACCCAAACCTTATATTATTATTTTTTTATTACAAAGCAGTCTAGGCAACAGAAGCGATAGAAAACAAACATGTCACCAGCTGTATTGTCCTTGCCTTCCACAATCCACTGGGAATTTTTCTGCCGAGTCTAAGGAGTCTGAAAACAGCACCAACAAGCTGGGGTCAGAGAGCTCTCCGAGGTTGACATCATCCCCGTCCTCTCCCTGCGGGGACCCTGTTGCTAGGATTCTGCAAGAATATCATCTTTTTCCACCCCTCTCTTTTTCTTATGTACAAGGTGTGCTTCAATTTTTCATTATCAAAAGCACAGATTGACTAGCAGTCCTCCCCGTTCATCTGCGAGGGATGATATCACCAGGCACCGGGTCAACCTTAAATAATAGATGCGTCCTACTATGTCAAGGAAAATTCTGTTCATTGTCTGTGACTCTATGTCCTGGTAAACCTTATTTGTTAGCCTTAAAGAGAGGCACCTACTTCCAGGTAACAAGTCAAACCAAACAATATGTGACTAATGAGCTTATTGTGCTAGCCAGCAAACTCTGCAACTGTGCTTAAAGACTTAGTCCACTTTTAAGACCATGTTTTATGGTACCAACATGACACATAGTCCCATTCCCCAAATCCCCACTGTCCACTATGGCAAAAGGACTTACAAATAGCTCTAGTAAAAATGTGGTCACATCACTGTATTTGTATTCCATTGTATACTTCCTCCAACCCCAACCCAGAAGGTCTGTACCTCTGTACAGATAGTGACTGCAATGCTCAGCAGGCTTCCATAAATGAACAGCTTTTATTTTAACCACTTGCCGACTGCCGCACGTATACTCTATATACTGTGGGGTAGCTGCTCTTACAGGCGAAATCACGTACCTGTATGTGATCGCCTCTTCCAGGTTCGCAGCTTCAAGCGATGTCCGCCGGGACCCACCAAGCATTCACGAGAGACGCAGAACGGGGGTCTGCCTATGTAAATAAGATAGATCACCGTTCTGCTAGTCGGGGAAACAGAGATCCTGTGTTTGTGCTAAGCAGGAACATGAATCTCTGTCTTCCCACAGTAAAAGTACCTCCTCTACAGTCAGAAAGCACTGCCTAGGAACACATTTAACCTTTTGATCGCCCCTGATGTTAACCCCTTCCCTGTCAGTGTCATTAGTACAGTGACCGTGCATATATTTTAATGGTGTCACTGGTCCCCAAAAAGTGTCACTTATGCTGTGTACACACGCCTGGACTTTCTGGCAGACTAGGTCCGATGGAATCAGTGTGTGGGCTAATCCAATAGTTTTTTGTTTAAAAAATCAGACGGACATAGAAATAGAACATGTTTCAAATCTGTCCAACGGACTCAATTCCTATCTGGAAAACCGACGCAAGGGAAGCTATTGGCTACTGGCTATTGAATGTAGTACGTTCGTGTGTGGCCAAGTCCGTTCTGAAAGTCTATCGGAACTCCGGCGAAAGTCCGTCGGGAAGACCATCAGACCTAGTCTGCCGGAAAGTCCGGTCGTATGTAGGTGGCATAAGTGTCCCCGTTTATCCACCGCAATGTTGTAGTCTCGCTATAAGTTGCTGATCACTGCCATTACTAGTAAAAATAAATAAATAAATAAAAATTCCATAATAATAGTTTGTAGATGCTATAGCGTTTGCACAAACCATTCAATATACGCTTATTGGGATTTTGTTACCAAAAATATGTAGCAGAATACATATTGGTCTAAATTGGTGAAGAAATCAATTTTTTTTATTGGATGTGTTTTATAGCAGAAATTAAAAAATATTGTTTTTTTTAAAAAAAATTGTCAGTCTTTCTTTGTTTATAGCGCAAAAAATAAAAACCGCAGAGGTGATCAAATACCACCAAAAGAAAGCTCTCTTTGTGGGAAAAAAGGACATATCTTTTGTTTGAGTACAGTGTCGTACAACTGCACAATTGACAGTTAAATTAATGCTGGGAAGTAAAATTGCTATGGGGTGAACAGCAAGTGGTTAAGCGAGCGGGAATACGCGGCTTGCCTCAAAGCGGTATTAACCACTTCCCGCCTGTATGACGTCATATGGCATCCTCGGGTTGAAGTGGTTATACCAGATGATGCCTGCACCTGCACCCCCCTTCCACCACCCACCACTGCTTTTCCAATGCGACCAGCGGCGATGGCAGCACTACACAGAGAGAACACTTACGTTGTTCCTTTGACCCCGGAAACCGGGAGCGGCGAGTATTTTGTCACTTTCGGTTTTGGCTCTTTGTTTACCTGCTGTTATTGGCCAGGTAAGCAGCTGATCAGACTGATCTGTGTCTGATTGGCTGCATTGGAACCCAGAGGAGAAATATGGGGTCTAATAGACCCCAGAACTTTCCATAAAGAGGACCAGGAATGGCTAGGGTTGCCAACTCATCCCTTTAAAACCTAACACATATTAATTCCACAGGTTCTGTGGCTGATTAAGGTGATAATTAAACTCACTTAGTGCCTTATCTGTATTGAATTAGTCTCAGAACCTGTGTAATTAATGTGTGTTCAGGTTTAAAGGGATGAGGTGGCAACCCTAGTCATGGCCCATGCATTCACAAGAGATGTTGTTCATCCCTTGTGAAAGCAATAAAGTTGATCAAAAAAAGTTAAAAAGACAGTGTAAAAAAAAAAGTTTTCAATAAAATAAATAATTAACTTTTTTTTTTTTAAATGTTAAGAGCCCCCTCCCCCGCATTTACCCCTAAACATATGGGTCCCGCAAGCATACATAAACGGGGATCGCATCACACATGTGAGGTATCACCTCGAATGTTAGCTCCAGAAATCCTATGTAACTCTGAACTGGTAACCTGTAAAAGGCTTTTAAAGTGTTGCTAATATTGTTAGGTATATTTTAGTTTGGCGCCGTTCCACACAATTTTTTGGGTAAGGTATGTTAGGGTATCTATTTACTGGGCCTTACATCATCTTTTATATTTTTAACAAAAAGGTTTTATACTGCAAAAAAATTCATTAAAGTCTATTTTTTCCAAGAAAATTGTGTTTGGAGAAAACGCTGATATAAAAATTTAAAGAAATTCAGATTTTTACATGTAGGAGAGAAATGTCAGCAATGGCCTGGGTGGGAACTGGTTAAACCTAAAAGCAAACATTTATTATATTGCAGTGTACCAGGGGTGTTGCTAGATCTACAAAAGATCTGGGGCTAGAGCACATAGCCGCAAAGTAAAGAAAGTCATACACTTGGGCGAGCATACACATGTACTGTATATAATATAAATGTGTGTGTGTGTGTGTGTGTGTGTATATATATATATATATATATATATATATATATATATATATATATATGGTAAAGGATGAGATGCAAAGGCGGGCATGGTACTGGAGATGTCAGAGGCTGCGGACATGGTACAGGAGATGCAGAGGCTGTAGGTATGGTACAAGAGTTGTCAGAGGCTGCGGGCATGCTACAGGAGATGTCAGAGGCTGCAGGCAGGTTACAGGAGATGCAGAGGCTGTGTGCATGGTACATGAGATGCAGAGGCAGTGGACATGGTGCAGGCAATGCAGAGGCAGTGGACATGGTACAGGAGATGCAGAGGCTGTGGGCATGGTACAGGAGATGCAGAGGTTGTGGGCATGGTGCAGGAGATGCAGAGACTGCAGGAGATGCAGAGGTTGTGGGCACGGTACAGAAGATGCAGAGACTGCGGGCATGGTACAGGAGATCCAGAGGCAGCGAGCATTATAGAGAAGATGCAGAGGCTGCAAACATGGTACAGGCGATGCAGAGGCTACAGGCATGGTATAGGAGATGCAGAGGCTGTGGGCATGGTACAGGAGATGCAGAGGCTGCAGGCACAGTAAAGGAGATGCAGAGGCTGTGGGCATGATACAGGAGATGCAGGGGCTGCGGGCATGGAAAAGACGATTCAGAGGCTGTGGGCATGGTACAGGAGATGCAGACACTGTGGGCATGCTACATCCTCCAAAAGTTAAGGACTACAAGTCTCAGAATCTTAAAATGAACCCCTCCTCTTTGTATGAGTCTCTCTGCAATGCCCAGCTCCCTCATAACACACATCTGCATCCCAGTGCTCAGTCAGTCTCACCTCAGAACAGACAAGTGCTCTCAAGTCCTGGGTTATTTTTCCCTTCTGTTCGAGCATACCGCCCGAGAAGATAGAGGTGGGCGGAGCTAAATCACACGGCACAGAGCTCCGTTCCAAAAGCTTGGGCCTCGTGCTCATGCTGTGTCACTCAGGTGACGTGACATCACTGGTTGCTAGATGCCAGGCGGGTCTGCCGTGGCAGAACAACGTAAAATGGGCAGAGATGCTGGTTATGTGCACAGCGCCCATCTGTGAGTAAATTAGTGCTGGCTGCGGCGGCCTTTTTTTGGTGCATCAGATCGGCCCGGGGGGCAATTTCCACCCTCCCCCCTGGCCTAGTTCACCTCTGATGGCACCGCTGCACCCAGTAAGAGACTCGGGGCTATGAGCTCCATTAGCCACCCCGTAGTGACGCCATTGCAGCTTATCACATTTAGATGTGATGGCTGCATTAGTTTTCCTTTTGGGCTTTATTTCTTTTATTTTCACCTGGTGATCAAGCCAGTAAGCCTGTTGCTTTTTTCAACAAAACAAGCTGTCCTGCTGATCACTTCCTGTCTTTGAACACGTTGTCAAACGGGATAAGAAGTGAGTGTAAAAGCTGGGCTTGAGATTGATTTTAAAAAAAACACAAGTTATTCCATGAAAATGAATCATGAAAAAAAATAATTAAAGAGACCCTGTCATCAGACTTTGTTATTAAATGCTGTTCTTTTCTACTTACGTATACTTTAAATGATTTGTGTGCTGCTTTTTTGTTACTTAGCTACTTTGTGTTTTAATTACAACCTTTGCAAAGCTAATAGGAATCTAAAGCCTCATACACATGATCGGATTTTCCAATGGGAAATGTGTGATCACAGGCTGTTGGCAGAAAACCTGACCTTTTGTACACTCCATCGGACAATTGTTGTCGGATTTTCCACGGCCAAATGTTGGATGGCAGGCTTTAAAATTTTCTGCGGACAAATGTCTGTTGTCGGATTTTCAAAGCGTGTGTACACAAGTCCGTCGGACAACAGTCCAAAGTACAAACACGCATGCTCAGAAGTGAGGACGAGACAGAAGCGGTCGGTCTTGTAAACTAGCGCTCGTAATGGAGAATTTATATTTTTTGACATGGCAAATCATGAGATCTCGAAATGTAGCGCACATTCTCTTCTTCTTTATTTAATGGGATAATAATAAAGCTGCTTTGCTGATGATACTGATGGAGTTATGGCAAATGTATTATAAAAGGCTTTTATTTATAGTGATATCAAGAATAATATTATTATGCTTTTGTTTTTGGGCAAGTTACCACAACACCATTATCCTGCCGTTTTTAAGATCAAAGAGACAACTATGTTGGTGTTCTTTGTTAATTTTACATTGCATTTTTTTTAAATGTAACTGCCTACTTCCAAACTGTCATTTGAAGTAAAACACACATCTAAGTATTATTCTACACAATTTTTTATTGTGCATTAAAAAAAATAAAAATAAAATAAAATTAGACATGATGTCTGCCAATAAACCTTAACTAAAAAGTGCATTCATTGCATCCAAAAATATAGAAAATATACCAAATCAAATCATTATTCAACCAAAAAATAAAATAAAAGCCTCATTCATGTGTTCTGCTTCTTAACCACTACAATACAGGGCACTTTCGCCCCCTTCCTTCCCAGCTCAATTTTCAGCTTTCATCGCTCTAGCGCTTTCAGTGACAATTGCGCGGTCATGCTACACTGTACCCAAATGAAATTTTTATCATTTTGTTCGCACAAATAGAGCTTTATTTTGGTGGTATTTATTCACGACTCCGTTTTTTATTTTTTGCGATATAAGAGCAAAAAAGCGGAAATTTGGAAAAAAAACAATATTTTATTTTTTCTATTTTAAAAGAAATCCAATAAAATCAAATTTTGTCATAAATTTAAGCCAAAATGTATTCTGCTACATGTTTTTGGTAAAAAAAATTTCGTTAAGTGTATAATAATTGGTTTGTGTGATCACGGACATATGTACGCAAATGATCATGTACATATGTGTGCAGGTGATCACGTACATATGTGTGCACATAATCATTGGGACAAGTGATTTTAGTGGGACATATGTGGGGCACATGTTTTTATTATTAGGGACATGTGTTTTTATTTTTTGGGGACATGTATGTTTTGGGGACATGTGTGTTATGGGGACATATGTGGGGACTGTGTTTACACTGTGTGGTGTGTTGTGTGTTTACACTAGACTGAAGATCAGTGAGTAAAAAGCTGTAAAAAACAGCTCATACTCACTGATCATCAGCCGGCTGCAGCAATCTGCTCTCCTCTCCTCAGTGATGACTTCTGTGTGAGGAGAGGAGGAGCCGATTGCCTAGCAACCGGCTGTTTGTTTACATCACATGACGGCCGTGATTGGACACGGCCGTCATGTGATCAGGAGGGCCAATCACAGAGCCCTCCTGCCGATCTGAGATGCGCCGTGTCCCGGTGACACGGGCGCATCGGGATCGCGCCGCTGCGCGGGCACGCGCGCGATCCCGCTCCTCCTGATGGACGTTCCTGAACGTCCTATCAGGAGTAGACGGCTCCCACCCGGCCGTATATGTGCATTGGCCGGGTGGGAAGTGGTTAATATAGGAGGTCAACCATGTCAAGAGTTGGTGAAAGCAGGGGTCCGTCATCCAGAGATAACTCCAAAAATCATCAGGATTATTCTCCTGGAGCTCCCGCAGCAAAGGCATATGACATAATTGGTCACGATTAATAAAGCAATCAATTTTTGGGCCAAGAAATCCTCCTCCTGTTCCTGGACTGAACTTGGTTCAAAGCAATAACTCCAAGGCCAATAATAAATAAAACGTTATCGCCTTGAATTCTGCAATATGTCTGGTTGACGAATGGCCGTTCAGAAACAAACTGAAAAACAAAGTGTGAAATGAAAACCGCAAATCAACACTTACCAAACTTCTACTAACACAAAATTAGCAGATGGATGTTTGTTGGCCGACAATTGTGTGCCGTTTGTATGCAAGACAAGTTTGGGGCCAATGCCCTTCAGACAAAAGTCAGTTGTTTTGAAAGCGGAAAATCTGATTGTGGCTTAACACTTGTGGTAGTGTGGATTCCTACTAACTGACAGACCCTCTGCTGATCTGTCACTTCTCTCTGCAGGAGGCTCACATTGTCAGACTCAGCCCTATTACTATCAGCACAAGTATTTCCATGGAGGCCCTGCCACTACCACACACAAGTAAGCCCTGGAACTCTCCAAAGTGGAGTCAATAGTGACTGATCCTACTTGCAGACAGCTTCAGAGAGACCCAAGAGTGACCTGTGTGTGACAATGGCTGAAGCTCCTTTAACTGATACTGACAGCGGAAACTGCTTGCAGATAGCTGGGAGTAAACCTGAGCCCACTCACAATGCAAGGGTTAAATGTTCGCTGAAGGTAAAGTAACAATCAGATTTATACTTACCTGCTATGTGCAAAGGTGCACAAATCAGCCTCAATACCCCTCTTCTTGGGTCCCCCGCCAGTGTTCCTGGCTGCCCCTTCTCTCGGTGTATCAATATAAAAAGTCACTTCCTATTGTGGCACACCTGTGGGCCCGATCTTAAGTTGTGCTGCCTGTGTCTATAGACACAGACAGCGAGCCTCGCCCCCGGCTACTTCCTTGTCACAGGATTTGACTAAAAGCAGCGAGAGCCAATGGCAGCGGGAGCCAATGGATAATGGAACCAATGGCACCTGTTTCTGTCTCTAAAAGACTGCTGCTCTCGGGTACAGCAATGGATCGATATCGGGCTCAGGTAAGTATTTGGACACAATTATATATATTTTTGTTGCCAGCACCTTGAAGTCTCTTGAGAAGCACAGTCCACAAAACATATTGAGACAAAATATTTCTCCCACCCTCAAACAACAACACAACATTTGATTTATATTATTCATTTTTTACAACATTTGTAATATTATGACACAGTTGCTGGTTTATTTTGATATCATTATGTTAATATTAGTAGACGGTGAGGTGGCATACAAGGTGTTTTGTCTTGCAATATTAAATGCACATATTATCCACCACTCCACAAATCATTGGATAACTTCCGAAATCCTTACTGAAGAACGATCATTACATGCTTGACAAAGGGGATCCTGCGTGGCTCTGAATGCCATTCTAGGTCCTCTGTGATGTGATTGTACTTCAATAAAGTTTTTTAAGTTATCTGATGATCTGTGGCAGAGCCACTGATAAGGCAGTACAGCGAGCCCTCCTGTAATCAGCCTGAGCCCCATCAGTTCAAAAGGGGGGCCCAGGCACCGGCTAAGCAGGAGGGCCAACGCTGCCAGCTTCTCCCTCTGGCTGCACTGCAGAGGAGGGGTTCCAGCACATGCACCCCTTCCAACTGCTTTCCGGGGGCCCCCCTGTGTGCTCCTTTCCCACGCCATGCTTCCGCCTTCCCTCCTCTCCTCTCCTGCCGAAAGCTGTTGCAGGCATACAGGGGGGATTTATTTGCCTCTTCCTTTCCTGAATGAATACAGTGAGTGATCGGGAACCAATCACTCCGGTGTCCATTCATCACTGAGGCATAGTAAACTGTGTTTACATGCTTACTTTGCTTCAGCATGTAAATGAGCAAGAAGCTTCAGAGCGCTTCCAATTTATTCATCTTTGCAACTGAGGCTGCAAAAAAGGGACTGATGCATCTATGTCCTCAGCAGTGATGTAAGTAACTGAGTTAAAGTAAATGGCGTTACTTAATACCATTACTTTAGAGGGTAATGAGTAATCAAACTGATTACTCTTCCCCTCATGGTAACGCCGTTCCCATTACTTGGGTGGCATTACCGTAATTAAATCTACCGTCACTAGGGGCGCAATGGATCGTCACGCACCACGATCCGAAGCACTCCTCGGCCTCAGCCTTAAGAAAGGCTCCGCGGCTTCGGCCTAGCTCCGGAGCGGCGGCCATCTTGGTGCACCCATCGGCTGTTTACAATGTGATTGCTCCGTCAAATGACGCCGGTTCCTTTCTTCCCTCTGTGTACAGTGGAGGGGAGAAATTGGATAGCCTCCAATACCCTGCCAATACTCTGCAATACCCTGCTGCAATACTCTGCAGTACCCTTCTGCAATACTCTGCAATACCCTGTTGCAATACTCTGCAATACCCTGTCAATACTCTGCAATACCCTGCTAATACTCTGCAATACTGACAATACTCTGCAATACCCTGACAATACTCTGCAATACCCTGACAATACTCTGCAATACCCTGACAATACTCTGCAATACCCTGACAATACTCTGGCATACTCAGCCAATACTCTGCCACACCCAGCCGATACTCTGCCATACCCAGCCATACCCAGCCATACTCTGCTATACTCTGCCATACTCTGCCATACTCTGCCATACTCTGCCATACTCTGCCATACTCTGCCATACTCGGTAATATCCAGCCAGAGGGTAACGAGTAATCTAACTGATTACTCTTCCCCTCATGGTAACGCCATTCCCATTACTTGGGCAGTGTTACCGCAATTACATCTACCGTCTCTAGGAGCGCAACAGATCGTCACTCACCGCGATCTGAAGCGCTCCGCGGCCTCGGCCTTAGGAAAGGCCATGGCTTCGGCCTAGCTCCGGAGCAGCGGCCATCTTGGTGCACCCGTCAGCCATTTACAATGTGATTGCTGCGTCAAATGACGGAGCGATCATTTGCAAACAAACCGGCGTCATGATGACGCCAGTTCCTCTCTTCCCTCTGTGTGCAGTGGAGGGGAGAAATCGGATGGCCTCCATACCCTGCCAATACTCTGCAATACCCTGCCAATACTCTGCAGTACCCTGCCAATACTCTGCAGTACCCTGCCAATACTCTGCAGTACCCCGCCAATACTCTGCAGTACCCCGCCAATACTCTGCAGTACCCCGCCAATACTCTGCAGTACCCCGCCAATACTCTGCAATACCCCGCCAATACTCTGCAATACCCTGCCAATATTCTGCTATACCCCGCCAATACTCTGCAATACCCCGCCAATACTCTGCAATACCCTGCAATACTCTGCAGTACCCTGCCAATACCCTGCCAATATTCTGCAATACCATGCAATACTCTGCAGTACCCTGCCAATACCCTGACAATGCTCTGCAATACCCTGCCAATACTCTGCAATACCCTGCCAATACTCTGCCACACCCAGCCAATACTCTGCCACACCCAGCCATACCCAGCCATACTCTGCTATACTCTGCCATACTCTTCCATACTCTGTAAAATCCAGCCATACTCTGCCATACTCGGTAATACCCAGCCATACTTTGCCATACTCTGCAATACTCGGTAATACCCAGCCATACTCGGCGATACCCAGCCGTACCCAGCCATGCTAAGCTAATATTACAGTGGGGGAGATGACAGGGATATTACAGTGGGGAGATTGTGGATATTACAGTGGGGACTATATGGTGGTGGAATTTTCACAGGTTTTTGCAAATTCAATTATTATTTGCTGATCCGAAAAATGATCTGATCCGTGACTCTGATCTGAGGAACAATCCGATCTGTGAGTTTGGGGGAGACAGATGTACAGAGGGGAAACAGATATATTTTGTGGGGGGATGACAGACGTTTATTGGGGTACAGGGGTGGAACAGATATATGTGTGGGGGGGGGACAGACGTGCAGGGGGGTACAGAGGGGAAATAGACATGCAGGGGGGTACAGAGAGGAAATAGACATGCAGGGGGAAACGCACCCCTTGCTTACAGTAATACTAGACCCGCCTCTTAGAATATTTAAAAAAAAGTCACAGTTACTTTGCTGAGTAACTAATTACTTTTCCAATGTAGTAACTGAGTTACTAACGCAATTACTTTTTGGGAGAAGTAATTTTGTAACTTAACTTACTAATTTAATTACTTTTTTAAAGTAAGATGACCAACACTGGTCCTCAGTTACTTCCTGCCGGTGGGGGGGGGGGGGGGGTTGGGGGGCCCTGTCAGGTAGGCAGTATGGGGCCCTATGATTTCTAGCAGCAGACCTGATCTGTGGTGTGCTGGCGAATATGTGCATTTGATCTGTGATGTCTCCAGTTCCAGCTGGTCGTTGCTTCAGTACCCGTTACCCCCAAGCCTTATCCGGGGAAAGTGTGTGATGTGAGTATAGACATTGTCTTGCAGTATGACCATTCCATGTGGCTGTAATGCAAATTTTAGTCTTCTGATAGCATTTCATTTATAGCACTTTTAAAATACAAGGTTTAATAAACGAATGTGTTTAATGTTAGTGACTTTTGTACTTTCCTAAAGTTTTCAGCACCCTAGAAATCCAATACTTTTTTTACTTCTGTGTATTTGAATCACAGGTTGACTAACACCACACTGGACATCAACGATCCATAGGAGCACTATCAATGAATGCCATTTGCCAAGACTTAGTAATAGTCAGGCAGGCCAAGCTCTTGGCAATAAAGTGAATCTAGAATCAGGGAGCAAAAAAAAATAAAGGGTTTCTGGCCATCAAAGGTATCTTGCAGTATCTGCAGTTAGACCGAACACGTTGCTTTTGTTCTTTGCCTTACCCTAGTAATCATCACTAAGCATTTTCAATATGATGGATCCATCCTCTGTTCACTAGGTATGCAAGTATAATTTAAAGACCCACAGGGTGTAATTTGAAATCCCACTGATTTATAAAGTCATAATTTTTCAATCTGACACTTCATGCATTGAAAAAAGTCTTCACTGCATTGCTGCACTGCGGTTACATTTTTAAGATTTATGATGATTGTTTTAACAAATAGAAAAGTGCCAACTAGTTAATGCACCAAAGAAAATTCTTAGCAAAAAACATGGTGTCTTTCTTCTTCCAAGATTTTTTTTTTTTTAATGTGATACATTTTCTGACTTAAATTATAAGTGTATCTGCACCTACAGTTTTTTCTTGGTCCCCTGAAAAGTCCCACAAATACCTGACTGGTGATGCAGGCAGTGAAGTCCACCTAATGCAGCTTCTTGAGATGGTGTGACCATGATGCTGCAATTGTTTTGTTTCAAATGCCTTCTTAGACCCAGTTTGACCAGACAGTATGGTCGCCTGCTGACTTACCACCATCCGCCAGCAACTTAAGTGGCGGTTGACTCTGGGACGACTTGTCAAGCGACTTAGCCGTCTGACAAGTCGCGTCCCGTTCTGTACAATGGAGTCGTTCTAATCGGATCGGCTCCAGTTGCTCCGACTTAGAAAAAGGTTCCTGTTCGACTTTGGGAGCGACTTGAGGCGACTTGCATTGACTTCTACAGAGAAGTCATTTTTCAAGTCACCGCAGCTGTCATGTCCAGGTTGCCTGAGGCAGTCGCGCTGCAAGTCTTGCTGCCTCAGTGTGAACCGACCCTGACTATTCGATAAGACACATAAGTTGAATCCAAAATAATTTTACTTCAGCTAATTGTAGTACAGAGGATGTTTTCCAGACTTTTGAAGTATAAGAAGACAATAACTTTCCTGGGTCGAATTTCGATAGAATTTTCTTTTTGAAAATCTTATCTAAGAATTTTCATTAGAGTTTCTCACCATTAGTGGGCTACAGCAACAGACAGTTTTCGTACGGCCATCACATTTAAGTAATCTGGCATGTTGGCAATTTTTTGAAAAATTAACGATTTTCTAATGAATTTTCGATTCGTATGAAATGAATGGCACATGTCTACTATTTGCCAGCACATGTGTGCAGGGTGTAGTACTGTACTACAGGGTGTTGTACTTCTCCCCTTACTTTAAACTTAGTCAAAGAACTCTAAAATGGCAAATGAATGACTGCTTTGATCATCTGAAACATACAGTACATCCAGATAGATTTCTCTGGTTGTCCTCAGGGAAACACTTTCACCAGATATTTTTTACCATTGGTCCTTGTGACATAGCTCACTCTAGTTAGATATGATTGCTGGAGGTCACTGTTCATTGCTATTCCTGTCATGATCTAACATGGGTGTAAGATCTTCAGTGGAAGTCTTGTTTGGAATGGACTTGGTGTAGGGCTGATATGTGCTTGTTACTGTCACATTCTGAGCACTTAACTAAAGCCTTGCAGTCTCTGGTGACATTCTCCGTGGATGTGCAACATCTGAAACAAATGTCATGGTTCTTTATAACTCCATGCGTTCTTTAAAGGGATTTCCTTTGAACGTGCAACACTGAACATTTTCTGAGAGGATGTAGCTTATTGTGCATGAGACTGTAGAAGTTTGGCTCTTTTCGCATTTCTTCACTGCTGGTAGTTGGTGTAACCAATGCTGTATCTTGGCCTAGGCCAACAAGGCCCAGGCCTAGGGTGACACTTTGCAGGGAGGCAGCAAAAAAACCACCACCCCCACATGAAAAAAACAGCCTCCCCCTGGCTCCCACACAAAAAGAATCCCTGCCAGCTTATGCTACACTTTCACTTACTTGTCTTATGGGGCAGATTGGGCTAGGGGGCTGTTCATTTCAATTGTTTGTATAATGACTAGGGCCTTTGAAGTCATTATACAAATAAGTGAAATAATTCTATAATTTCAATCAATGGCAGCAAACACAAGTCCAAATATTTTACAAGAAAGGCATAATCTTACTAATCCAGCACATATAGGTGATAGTCCCAGATAATATCTTTTATATAATAATTTTATAGCATATATATATTCTTGAATTTTTTTTAGTTCAATTAAACTAAAAAGCAATCAAGAATATATATATATATATATATATATATATATATATATATATATATATATACGGTATATATATATATATATTGTAATATTGGGGTGATTAAGCTCAATTGGTAGATGCACGTTTTAGTCTACATCAGGCAGGCGTTTTATGGTTAAGGGCCTGGTAGCCCACGTTTATTATAAGAAAACAAAAATATTTAGTTCATCCAGTAATCCCACGCAGGGGTTTAAATTCATTCAGCACACAAATGAACATACCAAGCCACCTGGCTCTCAATTGTCAACAGTTCCTCTGCTTGCTCCCAACAGATTTGTCAACTCTTTCCAGCCCCCTGGACTCACCGACTTCCTTAGTCTTCCTGACTCTCAAGGTTGTCAGCCTTTCCCAGTCCCTTACACGGACTACAGTCTCCCACAGGGCAAACCACTCTTCAGCCAGCAGCAAGCTGCTCACACTCCCCCATCCTACACCAACAGCCCTTCATTTATATGGCTTATATGCAGCTGGGCACACACCCTGCTCGTTAACATCAAGACCCAGACACAGGGCTGGAGATATGCAAACTCTGTGTCTGCGTCTCGTTTTCCTCCAATTTCATAGGGACAGAGCCTCGCTCTGTCACAATATATATATAAATATGTATTTGCTGACAAGGCGGGTCTCAAACAGGAAGGAGTTTGGCCTTGAGAGGAAGGGGTGGGTCATATTTAAATTAGGGGGGCTCAGAGGTTTAGCCAGGCCTAGGGCAGGACAAAACCTAAATACACCACTGGGTGTAACGACTGTCTTTCTACTAGAAATAACATTTCTAGAGTTTCTGTATTTAGTGTTGAGGTTCTCTCCTCTTGTAGTTGGAGGTCTAGAAATGCTCAGTTCAACAGTTGAGAAAATAGGATCATTCTTAGCTCTGGCTAAATCTTTCATGAACTTTGAGCTTAGGTTCACACTGGTGTGGTGTTGGGAACCATATGTGATTCGGACAGGAATCGCACCACATCCCTGTTCAAATCACATGCAATTCTTTGCAATGTGATTTCAGCCCATTCATTTTGTATGGCTCAAATCGCATCGCACCCACATGAAAAAGGTGCATGCACCTCTTTTTTCCGCACAGGAGTTGGATCACATGGGTGCTCACACCCATGCAGTCCAATTCAGCCAATCGCATTGCGTTTTGCAAACTCTTTTTTGGGTGTCCTTAACTTAACATTGACAGTCAATGAACAGAGTGTGATTGTGATGCGGGAAACGGACAGGAATTGATGTGAAACCCACACCGCATCAGTGTGAACCTAGGCTGAAAAGAAAGAGAAAGGTAGAAAGGTGACTTGATGCTGCTCCTTTGTACCTAGAAACCACTGCTGTCCATTTGTCTTGGACGTTGTCTGGTAAGTTTGTCACAACCATGTTAACACCGTATGCAGTGTCTAAGTAGCTAAGACCTGGTAGATGTGGGTATTCCTTAGAGATTTCATGCTCAAGAAGAAGATCACTTAGTTCCTGAAACTTCTTACTGGCTTGGCTGGATAGTTTTGGAAAGTTCTGCTGCATCTTGAACAGGACAAGCTCATTGAACAGGACAAACTCAATGTCTTCATAGCTCCCAAAAGTTTGCTTTAATCTTTCCCATGCAAGATTAAGACCTTTGTCTGCTTCATGGAAACTATGTAAAGTGGTGTTCTGGCCACAATTTTTTTTTTTTAAGTCAGCAGCTACAAACACTGTAGCTGCTGACTTTTAATAAGGACACTTACCTGTCCAGCGAGCCCGCAATGTCAGCTGCCCGAGGCTGATCCTTCCATCGGATCGGCTGCCAGCGCTTCCATCTTAACGAAGGGAAACAGGCAGTGGAGCCTTGCGGATTCACTGCCCTTTTCCTACAAGTCATGCAGTGCTTTGTGAATGGCCCCATTGTTTTCTGGGACACACACATTTCCCAGAAGACAACAGAGCCACTTGCCGAAGAGGAGGAAGAGCCGCGGAATAGAAAGAGGCAGATTAGGAAGACTGCCTAGCAACAGCGGTTTCAGGTAAGTTTAAAATTATATATATATTTTTTTAAATTTTTAAGAATATTAATGCATTTTTTTATTTTAGGGTGGCCCTCCACTTTAACAGTTTTAAGTCTCTTCATACAGTGCGCTGACTGGGGACCAAACCATCTTATTAACAATTCTTGCATACAGTGTAGGTGGGATGCTGAGGTTCAGGACTACTGCCTCAAAAATGGATTTCCAGCTTCAATAATTCTCTGGGAAATTGTCAAGCTTCAAAAGGCTGGTGTTAATTCATTTTTTGTGGGTCATGTATGTGGCACCGTCTAGCTAGCGTTCTAGTGTACATAGTTTAACTGTTATGCCACATACACACAGCCGGACTTTCCATCCGAATAAAGTCTGATGGTCTTTTCGAGGGAGTTCCGCTGAAACGGACTTGCCTACACACGATCACACCAAAGTCCGTTCGTTTAGAATGTGATGACGTACGACGGGACTAGAAAAGGAAGTTCAATAGCTAGTAGCCAATAGCTGCCCTTGCGTTGTTTTTGGTCTGTCAGAATAGCATACAGATGAACAGTTTTCCCGATAGGAATTGATTCAGTCGGAAAGATTTAAAACATCTTCTATTTCTAGGTCCATCAGAAGTTTTGGAAAAGATGAAGCCCACACACGATCGGAATATCCAATAAAATTATTCCGTCTGACCTTTTCTGCCAGAAAGTCCAGTCGTGTGTACGTGACATTAGTGTAGGTACATTGGTTTGGCTGAGAGCCAGACCTGGGCTGAATCTGGGTCAGGGTCTCGTGATTCAGGGAGGCTGGATGACTCATCTGACAGCTCTTCTGGTGCCTCCCCCTGTTTCTGAAACCTTGGAAAAGCTTCCAGATGTAGTGAGTGGACGCTAGGAGGGGCTGTCATGCATATTTATGAGTACCCTGCCCAGCCCCAAGCAAATAGGCTAGCAGGGCATCTAGTAATCTGGGGGGGGGGGGACCTTGGGTTTGGGGCTCGGATGCTGGAAGGATCTCCCACAACACACAGAGGAAACTCTTCCTGAAGGCACGGGAGCAAGTGAGAGGGCAGTGGGAGCAGGTCAGCATGTCTGGGAGATTTCCTGAGGAGTCAGCTGGGTGGGCTGGTGAGTGTGAGTCTGAAGGACTGTGGAGAAGTTAGCCAGGAGGGCTAGTGAAAGGGGCAGGCGCAGCCAGGTGGGTTGGCGGAGCCTGAAAAGGTGGTGCTGAGATCAGTGACCACAGAGAGAAAGTGCTGGGAAAGTGTGAGCTTTGTCACCCTATCTTCAAGTATAGGGGCTGCGAGTCCCTGCCTGTAATGGGCCTTTGCTACCAAATTGCAACAAGATGACACAGCTGGAGTTCTGCAAGCTAGTGAGTGCTGGAGGAAGCAGTAGAGTGTATATAGACTGTATATAGGAGAAGTTGTCCCTGAAGTTGTTCTGAAGTCAAGTGGACATCCCATAATCTCCAATCCCTATCCAAGTTATTATCCCTCAATAAATTTAAAAAAAAAAAAACAAGGTCACTAAGGCCGCGTACGCACGCGGGGACTGTTCGCTCAACTTTGTCCGCTGAACAGTGTTTCGGCGGACAGTCCGCTCGTGTGTGGGCTTTCAGCGGACAGTTTCAGCGGACAGTCTGCTGAACAAAGTTTTTCGGAAATTCCGAAAAACTGTCCGCTGAAACTCTGTTTCAGCGAACAGTCCCTTCGTGTGTAGGCTTGTTCGTCAAACTAAGTTCCGCGCATGCTCAGAAAGGATTTACACGCCGAAGTTTGCATTGCAGTGTATAGGACGTCGTATTTTTCGTCCCGTCGTACGTGCCGTTCACGTCATCGCGCACGGTTTCAGCGGACTGTTCGTTCGTCGTGTGTGGGCAAGTCCGTCCATGCTAATTTTGAGCGGACTGTCCGCTGAAACTGTTTGACGGACAAAGTAGAGCGAACAGTCCCCGCGTGTGTACGCGGCCTGACTGTTCTCTGATTCTGAGTGCCTGTGGAGATACGGTGTGCCTGACTGTGCAGGGTGGGGGATCCCAGTATACTTATGGCTCTTTTGGGGGTGTGCTATGTGCAGGGCTGGACTGGGACAAAAAATTGGCCCTGGACTTCATCCCACTTTAATTTTACAAACACACACAAAACCAGTATAGAAATTATACGCAATTGCTCGCAGCGCACCTGCCCAGGATCCACCCTGCAAAACGAGGACAAACTTGGTCGGGGACTGTACTTTGGGATATCTGATCACCCTAAGCTAGTGGATGTAGGGCAGTGTCCGTTCTGCCAGGGTGACTTGAATGGCTGATCGTTGCAGCTGGCCCTGCTGACAAATGTTCTATGGAATGGTGTACACTGTACAGGGTTTAAAGCATCAAGTGCAATTGTATGCTGATTGTTCCAACTTAGGATGAATTGTGAAAAGGGCTGCCTTACAGGGTCATTGGTGGTTGTCAAGATAGGACAACGAACAACTTATTCCTCAGTTGCTTGTGTAGCACCCTAATGTTTAAGCAGGGCTGCTCTTAAATTTAATTGCCAGGTATAGTTGCCTTGATTGATTGTTAGGGATCAGTTGATTTTACCCTAAGTCTGGAATTGCTGCATTTCTCTCTTCTGTTGCTAGGTGGCTGGGTACCTGGCTACATTAGATAAGACAAGGGAAATGCAAGGACAGATTAGGAGTATATAGGGTATCTCAGCCAATGGGCAGGGGTTTTCTTAAATCACTTAGGCTGCTGAGAAAACCTGTATATTTGGGTGAGGTCAGGTGATCTGTGTTCTTTGCCACCTGGACAGCTGTCTGTATGGACGTGTGATGAACTGCCCAGGCTGCTAGGCCAGAGTTTGGGCCTATCCTAGGCTGTCCAAGGGCCTATCCAGAAGCAAGAGAGCAGTGAAGGGTTGGGACTGCAGCTTGCAGTCCAACCAGAAGTGACAGTTCTGCTGGTCAGAGAACCTGTCGTGGTCGGAGGTAGAGGGGAAGCTGTTGCCACTATGGGACAAGACACCTTATTACCAGGGACCACAGTGAGTAGCTGAAGCAAGTACCGGAGCAGTATTCTCACCAACTGGAGATGGTGAAGAATCAGGAAACTTTAGCAGGTGCCAAGCCAGGGACCCTTCCAGTGGGGTGACGCTTGAGAATTATCTGGAGTGCCAAGCCAGGGACCCAGCAGGGAAGCGGTGGTGACGCTTGAGGAAGATACTAAATAAGACGACTGGAAGAGCTCACGGGGTTCAGTGGCAGTGAACCAGTAAGTCTAGTGAGAGAGACTGGGAGGTCAGTGGACTGAGAATCTACAAGAAGTGATTGTAGAGGAAATAAAGGAGTTTGTTACAACTTGTGTTAGGAACTGTTATAAGGCTGTTGCCACAGAAGACAGCGCTCCTGCACATGCAGATGTGGTGTCTTGCTGGGCACCTTTCCCTGCTTGGCTGTGTACCTGTAGAAGTCTTGGAGTCTGCCAATTGACTTTGCAATTACCTAAGGGTGTCTGGCCTTAACCCTCTCTCCCGCAGTTCTGTTCAAGAGAAAATAAATCTCTTTGCATTCAAGAAGTGTCTGGTGCCCATGAATCCATCTTGCACTACACCCACCATGCCTTGTGACCCACTCTATATAGAAGGATATGAATGACTCTGAAGGTTCTCTTCTAAAAGAGGCTCAGGACTTTGTTACACTTTTTTCAGAACTGTGAGTTTGGCTAAGGCTGCTGCTTCTTTTCTTTTGAAGTACTTGAAACTGTGCTTCAGTCTGTACAGCCTTTGTTTCTGATTTAGCCTCTGCTCGAATCTTTACAGCTTGTGCTTGGGCTTTGTCCTGTACATTAGTATCCTGTCCTGTGCTTGAGCTTGTGGCTTCTGCTCGCTCACATGCCTGTTTTCTTGCATCTTCAGGCCTAAGAGCCACTTCCAACTCAATGCAATGTAATATAACCATTTTTCACCTTTGCTACTTTTACTTCAGCATGAGCTGTTATGAGCTGACTACTCAATGATAATGGTTGGGAGCATAATCTAATGGTCAAACAATCAGAAAATCGTACGGAAAATACCGCTTTCGCATAGTTGCCAACATTGTAAAAAAATTTATAGGCACACCTTTTGCCTGTAGACAGAGTCTTATTATAATTAGGGGACAGGGCATACGTTTGTAGGCGTGGCATAGCGGGGAAAGAAAAATGTGCCATGTTTTGCACGCTGCGGCGACAAATGGGTGTGGTTTAAGTGAAATATTGGGTGTAGCTTAAATGGGGCATGGCTCAATGGGTGTGTGGTAAGAGTCTGAGATGAACGATGGATGGAGGGAGAAGGAGGGAGGGAGAGAAAGAACGAAAGTTAGGGCAGATAAAGAAAGAAAGATCAGCAGATAAAGATACTCCAAACACCTGGGGTTAGCGCTTCAATCATTCCAACAGTTGTTATGGTGTCAGGATGATTGAAGGACATTATTTTAATTATTACATTGTAATATAAAATGAAGTCATTCAACTCACCATAATGCAGAATCAGTGGGAGCCCTGAGCGTGTCACCTGCCACGTCGCCTGCCACCAGATGCCATCAGCTGCCCCCAGAGGAGTCCCTCCTTACACCAGGTGCCCCCAGTGGAGTCCATCCTTACATCAGGTGCCCCCAACAGAGTCTGTCCTTACATCTGGTGCCCCCAGCAGAGTCTGCCCTTATATCAGGTGCCCCCAGCAGAGTCTGTCCTTACATCAGGTTCCCCCAGCAGAGTCCGTCCTTATATCAGGTGCCCCCAGAAGTCCGTCCTTATATCAGGTGCCCCCAGCAGAGTCCGTCCTTACATCAGGTGCCACCAGCAGAGTCCATCCTTACATCAGGTGCCCCTGGGAGTTCCTACTTACATCAGGTGCCCCCGGTGGAGTCCCTCCTTATATCAGGTGCCCCAAGCAGAGTCCCTTTTTACATCAGTGTCCCCATTAGTGGAGCCCTCCTTACACCAGTGTCCCCATTAGTGGAGCCCTCCTTACACCAGTGTCCCCATTAGCGGAGCCCTCCTTAAATTAGTGTCCCTATCAGGGGACCTCTCCTTATATCAGTGTCTCCATCAGTGGAGTCCCTTCTTACATCAGTGTCCCCATCAGAGGAGCCCTCCTTACATCAGTGTCCCTATCAGCGGAGCCCTCCTTACATCAGTGTCCCCATCAGCATAGCCCTCCTTACTGTGTCTGTCCCTATCAGAGGAGCCCTCCTTACTGTGTTTGTCCCCATCAGTGGAGCCCGCCTTACTGTGTCTGTCCCCATCATAAGACCCCTCCTTACTGTGTCTGTCCTCATCAGCAGAGCCCTCCTTAAATGTGTCTGCCTCCATCAGCGGAGCCCTCCTTACATATATGTCCCCATCAGTGGAGCCCTCCTTACATGTCTGTCCTTATCAGCGGAGCCCTTCTTAAATGTCTGTCCCCATCAGTGGAGCCCTCCTTACATGTGTCTGTTCCCTCGGGTGGAGGGCTGGTGGCAGCTACAGTTCCCAGCCTTCTCAGTGTGTTCAGTGAAGAGGAGAGGGGCCTCCAATCCGTGCAACCAATTGGTTTCAGTGTACAAGAGAATTGTGTACTTGTACATTGAAGAGAGAAGTCAATTGAACACAGGGGAAATAGTCCTCACAGCGATTTTTTTTGTAGCCCACCAACCATTTTTGCCAAAAAACATCCCCGATATCCTGGGACAAAGGCAAAATCCCGGGAAATTAATGGGGACGAGCTCCAATCGGGACGAGGGTCCCAAAAATCAGTTGTCCCGGGAAAATTGGGACTGTTAGCAAGTATGCTTTCAAAGTGATCGTACAATAATCTGATCATTAGTACACAATAGTGCCTGTAGAAGCTGCCGAGAGCTGATCACGACAGTTCATGCAAAGTTATCTGATGGGAATTTTTCTGATACGATACCAGATTGTAATATTTTCATTTAATCAGTAAAGTTGTCATTTGAAAATACAGTACAAATACACTACAACACATTACATAACTTCCAATTTTTTATTCTGTCTTATGGGAATTTTTGCAACTTTAGTAAACTCTTTATTTTTGATATGATACTAGCATGCAAAAAAAACAGTCCTGGAAACAAGCATGGGAGGAGGAGACAAGAGAGGAGGAGACATGACTAGTGTAGTCTGAATGTTCCCCTTATATTATTCCTTACCTATTAGAAACAAGACCACACCATAGGTTGGAGTAAACTGGCCACAACAGCCTTTATTAAACATAACTCAAAATTCACTCCAATAACTTGTAAATATGAAAATATGTAAATATATATAAATATATAAATATATAAATATAAATAACTTTATTAACATTAAACCACATTAAATAACATTGACTGCCCATTCTGGTGATCTCTGACGGTGACCCCACTTAAGCCAATACCAAATCACTGCGGTACACCTGACCAACTTCCCAAAGGCCTCCACCTGTGACCGGTCGGAGACAACTTCCGCCAGTGAACATAACCGTATTCCCTCCAACGTTCAGGAATACCCAGAGGGGCCGATCGTTAGATGAGCCCCCCACACCCTCAGATCCCTTCTGAGTACCTGTCTACCGTCAGAAACCACCAGAAAACACACCGCCAACACGAGAAACTTTCAGCTGCCGTGACAACCGATGAAACCTGCAAAAGAAGAAAAGACCAGCAACAAAAGACACAAAAAACAAACACATAACATTAGGGCGGGAGGGTGGGAAAAACTGCCTCCTCTGTGTCACACTGGGCTCCGAATGATCCCTTAAAGCCACACCCCTCCCTTTTATGTGACCCCTCCCCTACACTGAACTTGTTTCCTGCAAACCTTTTCCTCAACACCACCCATAAAGCTTAACCCTCTGTGTCCCTCATCCACACTGTCATGTCCAGCACTCCTTATATCATTTCATTCTTAATCCGTGCTTCTCTTGACTAGTGTAGTCTGAATGTTCCCCTTATATTATTCCTTACCTATTAGAAACGAGACCACACCATAGGTTGGAGTAAACTGGCCACAACAGCCTTTATTAAACATAACTCAAAATTCACTCCAATAACTTGTAAATATGAAAATATATAAATATATATAAATATATAAATATAAATAACTTTATTAACATTAAACCACATTAAATAACATTAACTGCCCATTCTGGTGATCTCTGACGGTGACCCCACTTAAGCCAATACCAAATCACTGCGGTACACCTGACCAACTTCCCAAAGGCCTCCACCTGTGACCGGTCGGAGACAACTTCCGCCAGTGAACATAACCGTATTCCCTCCAACGTTCAGGAATACCCAGAGGGGCCGATCGTTAGATGAGCCCCCCCACACCCTCAGATCCCTTCTGAGTACCTGTCTACCGTCAGAAACCACCAGAAAACACACCGCCACAGCCCGAAAGGGTGACCCCCTCAACCTTGAGGGCCACCCCACACCCGAAGAGCTTTCTGTATCCCCTCCTGTAAGCCCAAGGACCAGAGGTCAATCCCCACATCCGATAGGTGAACGCCATCCTGCCGAAGATAAAGCCCCACATTCACCTCCAACTCCCGATGTCGAACCACAATGCCCCCGTTCTGCACCACAAACCGCCCAACCACCTTATTCACCCTTATCCTAGTTTTTTCAATGCTGGCTAAAGACCTAGCCCAACGCCACACCGTCCTGGCCACAATGTCCGACCACACCAAAATGGTGCCCGGGAAAAGGACTCGCAGGCGCAACACATCCGCCTTAATATCCGCCAAAATGTCCTTCACCTTCCGAACGCCCAGGTCATTGCCCCCCGCGTGAACAACCAGCACATCCGGGGGCCTGTCTCTCAAAGCGAAGCGCTCCACCTCCCTCATGACACGCTACCACCTCATGCCCGGGAACCTCAACCACATCACCCTAGCCACCCGCCTGGGGATACCCAATTGCCTGCCTGCTGGTAGAGAATCACCTCTCCTGGCCCCCCAGCACACGTACGAATGCCCCAGGATCCAAACGAGGCGTGGAGAACCTCCATCTGGAATGAAAACAAGAGAAATAACACAACAACCAACGGAACGTTACAAGTACAGTACTCCCCCCCCAGAAATCCCAACAACAAACAACAACACCCCCAGCCGCAACCACCTTACCCCAAGACCAACTGCGGCCGGACATAGGACCGGAACCTCCGGGACTCCCACCTACCAATCCGGCGAACCACCGCCTCCTCCAGCCCACATCGTGCCGCTTCCGTTGCCGCCCCAATCCGGAAAGAGTGGGACGCGTATTCCCGCTCATCCAAACCCACCGCTCTCAGGCATTGCCGGAAAACCGACACAAACTGAAACCGGGATAGAAAAGAGCCCTCCGCATGCACCAAAAAGGGGACTGCCCCCGCAGGCCGCACCGCCCGGAAAGCCCGTACCGCCGCCACCGGGCATACTGCCGAGCCCGGAAGGGCGAGCAGCGTAATCGCCACTCCCTTGCCCCGCTGATCAGTCTTGGATCTACGCAACCGTATACTCACCCGATCTGCAACCACCTGCACATCCTGATCCAACAGACCCCCAGCCACCCGTTTCGAGCGACACACCAACTCCCCTATCCTAAACGCCCCATAAAACGCCAACGAAAAAGCTGCCGTAAACAGAACGGTCTCGTAAGCAGACGAGCAAACGTCCACCAGCCGAGAACAAATTGCCACCAAATTGTCAAACGACACCGGCCGGCGCGCATCCCGACCCTTCCGATCTCTCCGGTACCCCTTCAACGTTTGCCGCACCCAAAAATCCTTCCTCCCGTCCGGCTCCCCCCACAGTTTAAACAAAAAGGCCAACCCAGCCAGCTTCCGCTCAATAGACGCAGGCGACAGACCCGTCTCAATATTCCGGGCCACCCAATACAATACCACCCAGCGCCGGTCGGAGCCCCGACCAGCCACGCCAACCTCCCGCAGGAACGCCCACCATTCCGCCCACACCCTAGAATAAGCGGACCATGTAGCCTCACTCAACGACCTTTTCAACCAACCTGCGGCGATTCCAAGGGCAGCTCCCACATCCACCCGGGGCAGGGCGCCCCCGACTCCTCCGCTCCCGGCGCCAGCTGCCGGAACTTGTCCCACTGAAAACGAGAGAGTGAGTCAGCCAAAGAATTCTCCACCCCAGGTATATGCACTGCATAAACGTAAACATTGAGCCGCAAACAGCGAAAAACCAGCTGTCGCAGCAGCCGGATGACAGGGGGCGAGGAAGCAGTCATCCGATTGAGGACCTGAACCACCCCCATGTTGTCGCAATTGATGCGCAACTTCAAATTACGAAACTCCTCCCCCCACAGCTCCAACGCCAACACTATCGGGAATAATTCTAGCAAAACCAAATTGCCCAACAACCCCGCAACCTCCCAGGAGCGCGGCCAAGGTTCAGCACTCCACCGGCCCCGAAAAAATGCCCCATAACCCGTAGACCCAGCCGCGTCAGTAACCAACTCCACATCGAAGTTGCTCACCGGCCCCGACATCCACATGGCCCGCCCGTTATACGACCCCAAAAATTCATGCCATGCCCGCAGGTCCTCCCTGTGTTCCTTCCGCAAACGCACAAAATGGTTAGGGGCGGTCACCCCGGCGGTGGCCCCCGACAGCCGTCGGCAGAACACACGGCCCATAGGGATGATCCGGCAAGCGAAATTCAGCTTGCCCAACAGGGACTGCAGGGCCCGAAGCTGAACCTTCGGCCGGCCCTGCATCCCTGCCAACTCTGCCTGCAGATCCCGTAATTTATTCTCTGGCAATCGACACTCCATTGCCAGCGAATCAATCACGATCCCCAAAAAACTCAATTCCGTAACCGGGCCTTCCGTCTTATCCCCCGCCAACGGCACCTCGAACCTGCCCGCAATGTGCTGCAACGTGGACAGAAGAATCGCACACACATTGGAGGCAGGCGGGCCCACGCACAGAAAATCATCCAAATAGTGGATGACCGACTCCAGGCCCGAAACATCTCTCACCACCCATTCCAAAATGAGCTAAAAGCTTCAAAATAGGCGCACGAAATGGAACAACCCATGGGCAGGCACAAATCTACATAAAACTTGCCCCGCCAATGGCATCCCAACAGCCGGAAGCTGTCCGGGTGGACCGGCAGAAGTCGAAACGCCGATTCCACATCCGCCTTGGCCATGAGAGCCCCACGACCATACCGCCTGACCCACCGTACCGCCGCGTCAAAAGACGTGTAGGAAACCGTACACGCCTCCGGGTCAATGAAATCATTGACCGACCCCCCTTTCGGAAAAGACAGATGATGAATCAAGCGAAACTTCCCCGGCTCCTTCTTAGGAACCACACCCAACGGGGAAACCACCAGGTCCCCCCACGGCTGCACTTCGAAAGGCCCGCCCATCCGGCCCAGCGCCACCTCTTTACCCAATTTGTCGTCCACCACCCCCGGGTGATCTAAAGCCGAGCGCAAATTCCTGGCTAACGGCGGCACCCCTTCCAAAGAACAGGGAATCCTAAAACCGTCCCGAAAGCCCGCAATCAACCCCCGCGCCGCCTCACCATCCGGATACCTATTTAGGAAAGGAAGCATCCTTCCCAGGTTCACCGGCGTCATCCCTTTTGTGACCGGCGTCACCGGCGCGCTTACCCTTTTTGAAACAGCGGGACAGGGGGTGGGTGCCGCCGCACCCGGAGCACTCATGCTTGAAACGGCACGCGCCCCCGAATTTACAAGCCCCTTCATTAAAGGGCCAGCACACCCCCCACTTTTTACCGGCCGGCAGTCCCGAGGACGACGCACTCCCGGCCCCCCCCTGAAGAAACGGAGTGGGCGTCCGCGGAGCAGACATAAGCCTCATCCATAGGCTTATGTCCTTGTGATCCCAGCGCAGGTCAGCCCGCACCGCCTTCCGCTGGCGAAACTGCTCATCATAGCGCAGCCACGCCAACCCCCCATACACCCGATGAGCCTCACCAATCGCGTCCAGGTAACAAAACAACGCCGAGCAATGCTCGGGGATCTTTTCCCCTATCACGCTAGCCAAGATAGCGAACGCCTGAAGCCAATTCGCAAATGTGCACGGGATCAGCCGATACCTACGCTTCTCCTCGTCGTCCTTCTTGGAACTGTCCGGCTTGACCCTATCCAAGTTAAACTTCTCAAGGGGGAGCAAAGAGAAAATCTCCACATACTCACCCTTTCCGATCTTGTCCCTCACCTCCTGCTTCAAATGCGCCCCCAACGGGCCCTCGAAGCAAACATAAACTTCGCACCGGGCAGCATCCGCGAGCCTAACCAGATCAGACCGCGCCCCCGGATCCGCGGGCACCGGGGGGACCCCCGAGCCCCCAGCTCCCGCATCCACGCTCCCCGCTGCCACCGCAGGCGGTGCGTCCCGCGCAGGCACAGCCTCCGCCCCCCCGGCCCCCCCCCCAGTACTCAGCCAGGGGGCCACCTGAGGCGACCCCGAGCCCCCAGCAAACTTACCAACAAGGGCCTGCAGCCCCTCCAACAGCTCCTGCAGCGGACCCGAGGGCCCCCCCGGGGCTACTGGCCCTGCCCCCCCCAATGAACCAGCCGAAACCCCCCCATGTCATCCCGGGACCCCGTGGGCCCCGCACCCCCCTGTGACACCCCCATCAGACCACGCAAAGCATCCGCCAGCAAAGTAGACTCGCGCAACTTACCCGGCCCCCCCGGGGCCCCGGCGACCTGAACTGGTCCGGGCGCAGAAAAGGACACCTCCTCCTCCTGGGACAGCTCGCTCTCGGACCCGACCTCACCAGCGCGCACCAGGGATGCCGCCATCCCCCTGTGCTCCGTGCGGTCCTTCCGGTCCATGCGATCCGGGACTGCAGGCAATGTCCTCCTCCCCCCGCCGCCCCCGGCATGCCGGCGTCTGAAACCGGCCCTGCCAGGCACCTTGGCGGCCTTCTGCGACCCGCCCTCCCCCCCCACCCGCATGTGTCCCCCCCGGAGCGCCCCCCGCCCCCCCGCCGCGCGGATCACCGCTCCTGAGCCAGCAGGCCGCAGATCCACCGCCATGTGCACCCCCCCCTGACACCCAGACCCCGAGCCACCCGCACTCCCCCCCTCCTCCGCCGGGCCCCGTGCAGGCCCGGCGCCATTGCCATGCTGCCGCGAAGCCCCGCCCCCCTCCGGTCGGCGGCGCAACGACCGCCCGGACCGGGGAGAGCCGAGAACCGGCCGTTTCGCCGGGGGGACCGAACGGTCCTCCCCCAGGCTCCGGGAGTCACGAGGCGGCCGAGGTGTAGGCCCAGGGGAAAAACGCGCCGGAGGCCGAGACCTCCGCGCGCGCAGCTGTACCTCACCTGTCCCGCCGCTGTCCTCATCGCCGTCCGCCAGGTCACCCACGCGGTCCCGCAGCCAGTCCGCTCCGTGCACCTCCGCCGCCCGTCGCAGCCGCGCGAAGAGTCCCTCAAGGTCAGCCATAGCAGAGGAGCAGCGAAAAACTGCCTCCTCTGTGTCACACTGGGCTCCGAATGATCCCTTAAAGCCACACCCCTCCCTTTTATGTGACCCCTCCCCTACACTGAACTTGTTTCCTGCAAACCTTTTCCTCAACTCCACCCATAAAGCTTAACCCTCTGTGTCCCTCATCCACACTGTCATGTCCAGCACTCCTTATATCATTTCATTCTTAATCCGTGTTTCTCTAGGGAGCCTGAGAATGCAGAGGATGGTTTGGGTGATATTTGGAGACAAGATTGGTAATGTAGCTCGGCGGAGTTGTGAACTAAATCAATAAAATTTTATATAAGCTTTAACATGTTAAAGCAGAAAAAATATTTACAATGCATCCCCCTCCGCACTGCAAGGATTAAATGCTTGTTAACTTTAGTGAATGATGAAAACTGTATAATACCTACCTTACTCTTCGCTCCAGTGCTCTCCCTCGCACAGGCTTGTGGCTAGTCTCTTACTGTCCTCAAGTGCAGAGCTACTGGCCTTACTAATGTCATCAAGTCAGAGCATCTTAGAAAGAGGCTTGGAGGGACCAGTCACACAGTAGGAGCGAGTCTGCTGGAGCAAGAAAGCAGGGTGTGTTCAGCATTAAAAGTTCAACTATGACACAAGGAAAAACTACCCTTTCAGTGTCGGCCTCTCCCAGAGTTAGATGCTCAATTTTGCCTAGAAGTGGAGGAATAAGGTATAATTCTTTCCTTATCCCTCACTCTAGCTTGGACCCTCTAGCAATGTCCTGGGTAGGGATGGCCGAACGGTTCGCCCGGCGGTCATTTCGCGGCGAATTTTGGCTGTTCGCCGTCCGCCTAATCGGCGGACTATTGCCGCCGTTCGCCCAGCGGACTTCCGTGTTTACTGTGTAAAAGAACTTTGACCTATGATGACACATCCATCATGGGGTACAGGACAGCCAATTGAGGCATTACAGCACATGGACACTTGGACATTCCCCCTAACTTATAAATAGACCCGTTCCGGCGACCATTTTACATTCTTTCATATTTCACTATAGGGAGAGGTTGCTGTGTGGAGCAGGGAGAGACTGCAGTGACCCAAATCGCTAGCTATTTGGTCCACAAAAGTTCTTTTCAGGACTGGTATAGGTGTTAGGTGTAGTTCAGGATATAGGTTTGAGGAACTGCTGTGCTAGTGATTGTTGCAGCAGCCTGCCTTTTGTCAGTGTAGAGAGAGGGACAGGATGCTGTCTGCAGGAGGGACAGTCAGTTTAATCATCAGCTG
This sequence comes from Lithobates pipiens, assembly GCF_037356315.1. NCBI lineage: Eukaryota > Metazoa > Chordata > Amphibia > Anura > Ranidae > Lithobates > Lithobates pipiens. The sequence continues at coordinate 72,325,714 of NW_027507748.1, forward strand.
TTACTATTAGGTCCACAAAAGTCCTTTTCAGGACTGGTATGGTAAAGTAATACAGGATATAGTTTTGAGTGCTATTCAAGTTATTGTTCCAGCAGCCTGTGTTTTGTCAGTTTAAATAGGGACAGGCAGGAAGCTGTGTGTGGCAGTGAGGGACAGTCAGTTTAATTAGTAGCTGTTACTATTAGGTCCACAAAGGTTCTTTTCAGGACTGATAATAGGCTTGTACACGTATAATATTCTTTCTTCCAAATATAGAAAGAATATTATACTTGACTGCTGCCCTTCTGCTGCAGTAGTCCTTTATGAGTATAGGGACTGAGGTACAGTCTGCTAATCATTCACAACCCACTAGTTCCACAAAGGTCCTTATAAGGGCTGGTAAGGTATAGGGTACTACAGTACATAGGGTTGAGTGAGGTACAGTCTGCTATTCCTTAAGGACTGGTATAGGTCCACAATATATAGGGTTGAGGTGCATTACTGCTGACTGCTGCCCTTCTGCTGCAGTAGTCCTTTATCAGTATAGGGACTGAGGTACAGTCTGCTAATCATTCACAACCTACTAGTTCCACAAAGGTCCTTATAAGGACTGGTAAGGTATAGGGTACTACAGTACATAGGGTTGAGTGAGGTACAGTCTGCTATTCCTTAAGGACTGGTATAGGTCCACAATATATAGGGTTGAGGTGCACTACTGCTGACTGCTGCCCTTCTGCTGCAGTAGTCCTTTATCAGTATAGGGACTGAGGTACAGTCTGCTAATCATTCACAACCTACTAGTTCCACAAAGGTCCTTATAAGGACTGGTAAGGTATAGAGTACTACAGTACATAGGGTTGAGTGAGGTACAGTCTGCTATTCCTTAAGGACTGGTATAGGTCCACAATATATAGGGTTGAGGTGCACTACTGCTGACTGCTGCCCTTCTGCTGCAGTAGTTCTTTATCAGTATAGGGACTGAGGTACAGTCTGCTAATCATTCACAACCTACTAGTTCCACAAAGGTCCTTATAAGGACTGGTAAGGTATAGGGTACTACAGTACATAGGGTTGAGTGAGGTACAATCTGCTATTCCTTAAGGACTGGTATAGGTCCACAATATATAGGGATGAGGTGCACTACTGCTGACTGCTGCCCTTCTGCTGCAGTAGTCCTTTATGAGTATAGGAACCGAGGTACAGTCTGCTAATCATTCACAACCCACTAGTTCCACAAAGGTCCTTATAAGGACTGGTAAGGTCTAGGGGACTACAGTACATAGGGTTGAGTGAGGTACAGTCTGCTATTCCTTAAGGACTGGTATAGGTCCACAATATATAGGGTTGAGGTGCACTACTGCTGACTGCTGCCCTTCTGCTGCAGTAGTCCTGTATCAGTATAGGGACTGAGGTACAGTCTGCTAATCATTCACAACCTACTAGTTCCACAAAGGTCCTTATAAGGACTGGTAAGGTATAGGGTACTACAGTACATAGGGTTGAGTGAGGTACAGTCTGCTATTCCTTAAGGACTGGTATAGGTCCACAATATATAGGGTTGAGGTGCACTACTGCTGACTGCTGCCCTTCTGCTGCAGTAGTCCTTTATCAGTATAGGGACTGAGGTACAGTCTGCTAATCATTCACAACCTACTAGTTCCACAAAGGTCCTTATAAGGACTGGTAAGGAATAGGGTACTACAGTACATAGGGTTGAGTGAGGTACAGTCTGCTATTCCTTAACCACTTCAATACAGGGCACTTTCACCCCCTTCCTTCCCAGCCCAATTTTCAGCTTTCAGCGCTCTAGCGCTTTCAGTGACAATTGCGCGGTCATGCTACACTGTACCCAAATGAAATTGTTATCATTTTGTTCGCACAAATAGAGCTTTATTTTGGTGTTATTTATTCACGACTCCGTTTTTTATTTTTTGCGATATAAGCGCAAAAAAAGCGGAAATTTGGGAAAAAAACAATATTTTCTTTTTTCTATTTGAAAAGAAATCCAATAAAATCAAATTTTGTCATAAATTTAAGCCAAAATGTATTCTGCTACATGTTTTTGGTAAAAAAAATTCCGTTAAGTGTATAATAATTGGTTTGTGTGATCACGGACATATGTACGCAAATGATCATGTACATATGTGTGCAGGTGATCACGTACATATGTGTGCAGATAATCATTGGGACATGTGATTTTAGTGGGACATATGTGGGGGACATGTTTTTATTATTAGGGACATGTGTTTTTATTATTTGGGGACATGTATGTTTTGGGGACATGTGTGTTTTGGGGACATATGTGGGGACTGTGTTTTCACTGTGTGGTGTGTTGTGTGTTTACACTACACTGATGATCAGTGAGTAAAAAGCTGTGAAAAGCAGCCCATACTCACTGATCATCAGCCGGCTGCAGCGTTCTGCTCTCCTCTTCTCAGCGGTGACTTCCGTGTGAGGAGAGGAGAGCCGATTGCCTAGCAACCGGCTGTTTGTTTACATCACATGACGGCCGTGATTGGACACGGCCGTCATGTGATCAGGAGGGCCAATCACAGAGCCCTCCTGCCGATCTGAGATGTGCCGTGTCCGGGTGACACGAGCACATCGGGATCGCGCCGCTGCGCGGGCGCGCGCGCGCGCGATCCCGCTGCTCCTGAATGACATTCCTGAACGTCCTATCAGGAGCAGGCGGCTCCCACCCGGCCGTATATATACATTGGCCGGGTGGGAAGTGGTTAAGGACTGGTATAGGTCCACCATATATAGGGTTGAAGTGCACTACTGCTGACTGCTGCCCTTCTGCTGCAGTAGTCCTTTATCAGTATAGGGACTGAGGTACAGTCTGGTAATCATTTACAACCTACTAGTTCCACAAAGTTCATTATAAGGACTGGTAAGGTATAGGGTACTACAGTACATAGGGTTGAGTGAGGTACAGTCTGCTATTCCCTAAGGACTGGTATAGGTCCACAATATATAGGGTTGAGGTGCACTACTGCTGACTGCTGCCCTTCTGCTGCAGTAGTCCTTTATGAGTATAGGGACTGAGGTACAGTCTGCTAATCATTCACAACCTACTAGTTCCACAAAGGTCCTTATAAGGACTGGTAAGGTATAGGGTACTACAGTACATAGGGTTGAGTGAAGTACAGTCTGCTATTCCTTAAGGACTGGTATAGGTCCACAATATATAGGGTTGAGGTGCATTACTGCTGACTGCTGCCCTTTTGCTGCAGTAGTCCTTTATGAGTATAGGGACTGAGGTACAGTCTGCTAATCATTCACAACCTACTAGTTCCACAAAGGTCCTTATAAGGACTGGTAAGGTATAGGGTACTACAGTACATAGGGTTGAGTGAAGTACAGTCTACTATTCCTTAAGGACTGGTATAGGTCCACCATATATAGGGTTGAGGTGCACTACTGCTGACTGCTGCCCTTCTGCTGCAGTAGTCCTTTATCAGTATAGGGACTGAGGTACAGTCTGCTAATCATTCACAACCTACAAGTTCCACAAAGGTCCTTATAAGGACTGGTAAGGTATAGGGTACTACAGTACATAGGGTTGAGTGAGGTACAGTCTGCTATTCCTTAAGGACTGGTATAGGTCCACAATATATAGGATTGAGGTGCACTACTGCTGACTGCTGCCCTATACTGCAGCAGTCCTTTATCAGTATAGGGACTGAGGTACAGTCTGCTAATCATTCACAACCTACTAGTTCCACAAAGGTCCTTATAAGGACTGGTAAGGTATAGGGTACTACACTACATAGGGTTGAGTGAGGTACAGTCTGCTATTCCTTAAGGACTGGTATGGGTCCACAATATATAGGGTTGAGGTGCACTACTGCTGACTGCTGCCCTTCTGCTGCAGTAGTCCTTTATTAGTATAGGGACTGAGGTACAGTCTGCTAATCATTCACAACCTACTAGTTCCACAAAGGTCCTTATAAGGACTGGTAAGGTATAGGGTACTACAGTACATAGGGTTGAGTGAGGTACAGTCTGCTATTCCTTAAGGACTGGTATAGGTCCACAATATATAGGGTTGAGGTGCACTACTGCTGACTGCTGCCCTATATTGCAGCAGTCCTTTATCAGTATAGGGACTGAGGTACAGTCTTCTAATCATTCACAACCTACTAGTTCCACAAAGGTCCTTATAAGGACTGGTAAGGTATAGGGTACTACAGTACATAGGGTTGAGTGAGGTACAGTCTGCTATTCCTTAAGTACTGGTATAGGTCCACAATATATAGGGTTGAGGTGCACTACTGCTGACTGCTGCCCTTCTGCTGCAGTAGTCCTTTATCAGTATAGGGACTGAGGTACAGTCTGCTAATCCCTAGCTACTAGTTCCACAAAGGTCCTTTACTTGCACATACTTGACTTCCTCCTGGGGCTGCTTATTATGAGGGGCTCCCACCATCCCTGTGCTGTGCTGACTTCCTCCTGGGGCTGTACCTCTGCTGTGCATATTATGAGGGGCTCCCACCATCCCTGTGCTATGCTCATTATGAGGGGCTCCCACCATCCCTGTGCTATGCTCATTATGAGTGGCTCCCACCATCCCTGTGCTGTGCTGACTTCCTCCTGGGGCTGCTTATTATGAGGGGCTCCCACCATCCCTGTGCTGTGCTGACTTCCTCCTGGGGCTGTACCTCTGCTGTGCATATTATGAGGGGCTCCCACCATCCCTGTGCTATGCTCATTATGAGGGGCTCCCACCATCCGTGTGCTATGCTGACTTCCTCCTGGAGCTGCTTACGGTGCAGGTGTCAGTGCTGTATATCACGGTGCTGGTGCCAGTGCTGTATATCACGGTGCTGGTGTGAGTGCTTTATGTCACGCTGCTGATGTCAGTGCTCTCTATCATGGTGCTGGTGTCAGTGCTGTATATCACGGTGCTGGTGTCAGTGCTGTATATCACGGTGCTGGTGTCAGTGCTTTATGTCACGCTGCTGATGTCAGTGCTCTCTATCACGGTGCTGGTGTCAGATCACTCTATCACGGCGCAGGTGTCATTGCTGTATGTCACGCTGCTGATGTCAGTGCTCTCTATCACGGTGCTGGTGTCAGATCACTCTATCACGGTGCTGGTGTCAGTGCTTTATGTCACGCTGCTGATGTCAGTGCTCTCTATCATGGTGCTGGTGTCAGATCACTCTATCACGGTGCAGGTGTCATTGCTGTATGTCACGCTGCTGATGTCAGTGCTCTCTATCACGGTGCTGGTGTCAGTGCTGTATATCAGGGTGCTGGTGTCAGTGCTTTATGCCACGCTGCTGATGTCAGTGCTCTCTATCACGGTGCTGGTGTCAGTACTGTATATCACGGTGCTGGTGTCAGTGCTTTATGTCATGCTGCTGATGTCAGTGCTCTCTATCACGGTGCTGGTGTCAGATCACTCTATCACGGTGCAGGTGTCATTGCTGTATGTCACGCTGCTGATGTCAGTGCTCTCTATAACGGTGCTGGTGTCAGTGCTGTATATCACGGTGCTGGTGTCAGTGCTTTATGTCACGCTGCTGATGTCAGTGCTCTCTATCACGGGGCTGGTGTCAGTGCTGTATATCACGGTGCTGGTGTCAGTGCTTTATGTCACGCTGCTGATATCAGTGCTCTCTATCACGGTGCTGGTGTCAGATCACTCTATCACGGTGCAGGTGTCATTGCTGTATGTCACGCTGCTGGTGATCATCTCCTGCACCCTCTTCCTTGCCTACCCTGACCTTCCCTCTCATCCATTGCCTTCATGCGCTCCACAGTCCTGAATTGTCACAACAATTTCACATATAAAAAAAGAATGCTTGTAGTTGTCGATCCCAGATTCACCTCATACATGTGTTATGTCATTGGCCATGTGGTGGGACTATGTGTGCACAGCTAGTAATTATTTTGTGGCTGCAAATTTGACCTGTAGGTTTGCAAAGTTCGCCTCCCATTGAAGTCAATGGGGCCTGCCACGAACGTTATGGTTTGCGGTCCGCGTTCGCGAAACGTCCCGTCGGAAGTTCGTCCATCACTAGTCCTGGGAATCCTCCTCTCTAAGGTGATCCTGGCCGTGGTCGCACTCTTGCCTCCTCCATGTACATTGCAAAGTTAATAGCTTTGCATTGTACAAGATGATGCTGAATGACTACCCGCTGCCTGGAGTATCAGAGTAAGGAGGAGAGTGCTGGAGCTAATTGAAGCAGGGGCACAGTAAAGTCTTTTGATCTCTCCGTAGACAGAGTTGGGCTTTAACCCTTGCAGTCCAAGGGGAGGTTGCAAGGGGAGGTTGCTTTTTTTTGTTTTGTTTTTTTATTTCTGAAGTTGTGTCCTGATTTAGTTTTAAAAATTACTTTCAATCTTTTTAAATCAGCAGCTGTCATGAATATAATACCAAGTGATCCTGACAAGAAGGTCCTTAATCAGGCAGATGTTCTCTTGTGTTGTCACCATGTCCCAATAGTTTCCTGATTGAGACTGTAAGTAGCGGAGAGGCCAGGGAAACAAATGAGTCTTGCTGAATAATTATTACGGGAGGGGTAATCATTTGGTATATTCTCTTGCCGGCTAACATTGGGGCCCTTTAAGAGTGTTGACACCATTGGCTCTCGCTGCTGTCAATCAAATGAAGTGACATGGGAGCGGGGACCAGAACCCGGGGCCGAATCTCGCTGTCTGTCTCAATAGACTCAGCAAGAGAGCCCACGGAAAACGTCTTTCGGTGGTGGCACCCAATAAAGAGGATGGGCCTGGAGTGGTCCACCCCAGAAGAAGAGGATCAGGGCTGCTCTGTGCAAAACAATTACACATTGCAGGTAAGTATAGGCATGCTTGTTATTTTTATAAAAATAAAAAAAAACACCCCCTTTAACTTTCATGCAGTATTGGTATAGTATAGTATGATATAGTCTTGGAATAGGTGCAAGGTAGATGCGGTTCAGAGGTGGCAAAGGTATAATGTGGTGTAGGGTTAATATAGGTGCAGTCTAGGTTTGGAATAAGTGCGGTTTAGAGTGCCGTATGGGTGCATAATGGATTGGGTATACTTGGTGTCCTGCTGTCAGGGGCTCAGTCCCTGCTAGAAGTATCAGCAATGCCCAAAAAGCCCTCTCACCAGTCCCTGGGATGCTGCGATGACCTCTCGCTGTGGAAGGGGGGCTTCCCCTCAGTCTCTCCACAGAATACCTCTGATGATCAGTGGTGGGAAGAAAACGGTGGAGGGATGCTCCGTTCTCCTTACAACAAAGGTGCAGATGTGAATACTCTGGTCTGTACTGCACAGCCCCAGGTATTTCCACCCCAGGTTTCAGTCTCTGGTCAATCGCCCCATTGGTAATGTGTGTGCGCACCTCTGTGCTGCAAAGAGAAAGAGGTTTCCAGCACATTCTGGTAAAAGCTGTCCCACCACTCCCCTTCCTCCTCAGTGTCCTATGTGAACTGTATTGTAAAGGTCTGTAAGTCCCATTCTGTGATTGATGTGACAGACTAAAATTCCCATGATCCTCTCCATTCTGCATAAAAGTTTTTCCTGGCTAATTTTCTCCTCCTGCTGACTGGAGGGGATAGTGCAACACACATTCAGCATAGCAGCAAAAAATAAATGCAAACTGATTGTAAAGAGGGAAATGTCTCCTTCTTCATGTTTCTTTAGTCCAGCACCTGGCTACATAAAGAGAAACATTGACTCATATTAATTCACGAAACAGTTAATAAATTACAGTATGTCACCATGACATGGCTATCATGGACATAAAAAGTGATACACTATGCCTCATCCCTAAATAATACAGAACAAAATAGAGACCACAGAAAATGAGACTTTTTAGGCACCCAATCGAACACACAAAATCATATGTATATGTAAATATTGGGGGTTATTTACTAAAGGAAAATCCACTTTACACTGAAAGTGCACTTGGAAGTAAAGTCGCTGTAGATCCGAGGGAGACATGCAAGGAAAATAAAAAACAGCATTTTAGTTTGCACATGATTGGATGATAAAATCAGCAGAGCTTCCTCTCATTTCAGATCTACCCCTTAGATTTAGAGCGACTTCACTTCCAAGTGCACTTGCAGTGCAAAGTGGATTTGCCTTTCATAAATAACCCCCAATGTCTTCTATTAGAAAATTGATTAAAACCATTAGATAGTATTAACCCAAACTAGTGTGTGAGCATACACACCCCCTGTATACAGGTAGGGAGCCTCCAAAATATTGACACTGGCACATACGTAATGAAACAAATACAATCACCAAGGACAAATAATATAGCGGGGGCTATCTCTGTGGAGGGGTGTGTCGCACCACACTAGGCGGACAGCGTTGTGCTCAACATATTTCGCATTGACAAATAGCACTTCTTCTAGAGTGTAAAGGGTTAATTACAGTGTTAAACCAAGAAAAATGCGTGGACCACAAAAGAGCGAGGAACAGAGACGGTTGCAGGCATGACTCCCGATATGATTACAAGTAGAAATGGGGATACACAACAAAGGGTTATTTTATATGGATAGCCAGGGTTTATTGGGGGTAGCAACTTCATCTCCCCATAGTACAAAGTGTATCGATGGAATTGTCCAAGAAAAAAGCATCAGCTCTATACATCCCTGATCATGTGCAGCCTCAATCTCCCATACAGTATCCTAATATAATTAGAGCAGATACACCAAGGTAGCCTTGCCCTAGGGCCTCCTCTGTATGGTCAGCTCTGCTCCTCACTGGCTGGCTGCTAGACCTTCACTGGAGATGACCAGCGGGTCTGAATATAGTCGGGTCTGACCGTGAACATGGTCTGAACTTCATCTCCCTATGGGGAGATGAAGTTGCTACCCCCAATAAACCCCCAGATATCCATATATAATAACCCTTTGTTGTGTATCCCCATTTCTAGTTGTAATCATATGGGGGGGTCATGCCTGCAACTGGCTCTGTTCCTCGCTCTGTTGTGGTCCACGCATTTTGCTTGGTTTAACACTGTAATTAATCCTTTACGCTCCAGAAGATGTTTTAATTGTCAACACGAAACATGTTGAGCACAGCACTGTCCACCTATTGTGTAGGGATGAGCTTCGAGTTTGAGTCGAACCACGTCGTCTGTTCGGCCATTCGCCAAATTCAGAACGTTATAGGCCATTCGCGCCAAATTTGGGTGGCATGACATTGCTGGCTGCTGATTGGCCAAGCATGCACTATGACCCACATGCTTTGGCCAGGGTGGCTTTGGCCAATTATGTCTCAGGGAGTTTAGTACACGCCCCACACTATATAAGGCCGCCTGCATGGCGTCCTTGTTGTCAGGGTTGGCTTAGCCCTTCCTTCTCTGGGCTGGCTGCTCAGCTGTAATTGCCAGCTCTCATCTCTCTCCACTGTTACCCAGCTGTCCCTGATCCTGCTTGTCTGATCTGCCTACTTAAAGCTGTCCAGCTCACTTCATCTCTGCCTTCGCCTTGATCACATCACAAGAAACCATCTCCTGTGGTTCTGTTAAAAGACTGGTCTGCTGACATCCCTTCTGGCTTCTTATCCTGCTGTTGCTCCACTTGGATCCCTGACTTCTGGCCTGACTGATTACCCAATCTGGTGATTGAACTCTGGACTGACTGACTACTCGATCCAGTTACTGGACTCTGGCTATGTTTTGACGAAGCTTACTCTATTTACCTTTTTATTTTTATTCATAATCAAGTGTGATTTAATTGTACTTCTGTCTCGGTCTGGTTCATGGTTTCTGACACTTGTGTAGTGTGTTGCGGTGGTGGTTAAAGACAGAGAGAGAGACAGTGTCATTTAATTGGAGTTAGATAGAGTAGGCAGGCAAGTCAGTTAGCTTCAGTAACAGTGTGTAGAGGATATATATGCATCCCAGGTGTTGTATATATATATTTATACACTGTATTCAGTTTAGCTGGATCCGTTCCTGTTATTCTCTTCATAATATACTGACAGGCAGCTATCTGCAATATTTTCACTTAGTGTACTGTGTCCTTTGAACAGTGTGCACCTAAAGCTTACCTGAATACAATTGCTGGTGTTCTCATACAAATACAGACAGGGAGCTGCAGTATTTTGTTTTAGTGTCCTTTGCACAGTGTGCACCTAAAGCTTACCTAAATACAATTGCCGGTGTTCTCATACAAACACAGGCAGGGAGCTACAGTATTTTGTTTTAGTGTCCTTTGCACAGTGTGCACCTACAGCTTACCTGAATACAATTGCCGGTGTTCTCATACAAATACAGGCAGGGAGCTGCAGTATATTGTTTTAGTGTCCTTTGCACAGTGTGCACCTAAAGCTTACCTGAATGCAAATGCCAGTGTTCTCATACTAATAATACTACAGGCAGGCAGTTCGATTCTGCTAGCTGCAGTATAATCAGTATATATACATCCCAGCTTTTTTTCAGCTACATCTCCCTGCAGGCCATTAGTATGTATGGGAGGCCAACAAGGAGAGGAAGACAGTCAGGAGCCAATAAAAAAGGGCAAGCAGGCTCTGTGTCTAGAGACAACAGTGCTGGTCATGGACATGGTGCATCCTCATCAGCATGTGGCCGTGGGACTCGCTTGTCCTTTATTTCGGCAGCTGGCTGTGTTAAGCCGCAACATGCCGAAGATTTGGTAGAGTGGATGACCAAGCTGTCCTCATCCTCCTCATCCTCTGTCACCCAGGCTCAGGGTACTTTGTCTGGCAAAGCAGCTGGCAACGCGGCCTCTTCCCTCGGCTCAATGGCATCAGTCACTCCTTCCCTGGCCCCACCATGTCCTCCTGAGGTGTCCCCCAAACAGTTTGACCACAGTGTTGGGTACATGCTCCAGGAGGATGCCCAGCGTTTTGAAGGCTCTGATGATGGTACCCAGCTAGAAGAAGGCAGTAATGTGAGCCCAGAGAGAGGGGGTGCCCAAGAAGGACAGCAATCTGGCAGTCATGTTCCCCCAGCTGCAGCATACTGCCAGGTTTGCTCCAGTGATGAGGAGGGAGGGGATGATGAGGTCTCTGACTCCACGTGGGTGCCTGATAGGAGAGAGGAGGAGGAGGCACATCTCCAACGAGGCAGGATGCCCTCTAGGGGCCAGCTTAAGGGCAGCACACTGACTGCATCACGCCACAGAGCTCCGGATGTCGAGGGTGCTTCTGTTTCTATGCGTTAATCCAAAAGTTCTTTGTGTGGGTCTTTTTGAGACAAGTGCATCAAATCGCACCACTGCTATTTGCAACATATGTCTCAAGCGTATCTGGTGTAGCCAAAACATCCGCTTGGGTACCACATGCTTGACCAGACATATGTCGACCTGCCATGCAGTTCATTGGCAAGTGTACCTAAAAGACCCACACCAAAGAACAAAGACACCTCTCCTTTCTCCTCATCAGCTGGGATCTCCAACCCCACTATACCTTCAGTCCTCTCTGAAATCTGCACTGAGAGGAATGAAGGTGTAGAATTAGGTGTGTCACAGCCAAGTATTTGCGGGCAATCTGCTATTGGTACACCGATGTCCGATTGTGCCAGGAAAATTTCCCTGCCCCAGCTGCTGCATCGCCAAAAGAAGTTCACTCTCAGCCATCCACATGCCCAGCGGTTGAATTCTAGCTTGGCTAAATTTCTAGCACTTCAACTGCTGCCTCTTCAGTTGGTAAACTCTGCCCCCTTCCGAGAGTTTGTGAAATGTGTGGTTCCTCAGTGGTAGGTTCCCAAACACCACTTTTTCTCACAGAAGGCGATTCCGGCTCTCTACCGGCATGTGGAAGGCAGTGTCTTGGCCTCGCTGGACAGGGCGGTCAGCGGTAAGGTGCATATTACCACTGACTCATGGTCCAGCAGGCATGGACAGGGACATTACCTATCTTTCAAGGCATATTGGGTGACTTTGCTGGAAGCTGGGAAGGATGCAGGACAAGGTGCAGTAGTGCTGGAGGTTGTTCTGCCATCATGCCTCCAAAATGCCACTACTAGTGATTCTGACACACCTCTCTCCTCCACCCCCTCCTCTTCTTCTTCCTCCAAGGCCTCTTCCTGTGCTTTGTCCTCGGAACCAGCGGTGCTCCGTAGACGTTCAAGGAGCTACGCAAGTACGCAGGTAAAAAGATACCATGTGGTGCTTGAGCTGGTGTGCTTGGGGGACAGGAGCCACACTGGTGCAGATATTCTGTCAGCTCTGCAGGGGCAGGCTGAGAGGTGGTTGACACTACACCAGCTTAAGCCAGGAATAGTGGTTTGCGACAATGGCACCAACCTCCTCTCCGCCCTCCGACAGGGACAACTGACCCATGTGCCCTGTTTGGCTCACTTCCTTAACTTGGTGGTGCAGCGGTTCTTGGGCAGGTACCCGGGCTTACAGGATGTCCTGAGGCAGGCCAAGAAAGTCTGTGTGCATTTCCGCTGGTCATATAATGCCAGTGCTCGGCTGGCTAACCTCCAAAAGGAATTTAACCTGCCCAAGAACCCCCTAATCTGTGACATGCCCACCAGGTGGAACTCAACGGTGGCCATGCTGCAGTGGCTGCGCACATAGCAGAGGGCCATCAATGAGTACCTGTGCGTCTATGGCACCAGGGCAGGGTCAGGGGAGCTCAGATTTTTTTTCCCCACGTCAGTGGGCCATGATCAGGGATGCATGTACTGTCCTGTCACCATTTGAGGAGGCCACGAGGATGGTGAGCAGTGACAGTGCATGCATCAGTGACACTGTCCCTCTTGTCCACCTGTTGGAGCACACGCTGCATGGAATAATGGACAGAGCACTTGAAGCAGAACAGAGGCAGGAAGAGGAGGACTTCCTTACCTCTCAAGGCCCCCTTTATCCAGACAGTGTTCCTGCTGGCCCGGCGATCACACAGGCAGAGGACGAGGAGAAGTAGGAGGTGAATTGTGTCAGCATGGAGGTGGAGCCTAGCACTCAGCATCAGCAGCAGTCTTTAAGGGATCATTTACAGTCCCAAGAAACCCATGGACTTGTACGTGGCTGGGAGGAGGAGGCTGCTGATCATGTTGTCCTTAGTGACCCAGAGAACCCCGGACCGAATGCCTCATCTAACCTATGCTGCATGGCCTCCCTAATCCTGCAAAGCCTGTGGAAGGATCCTTGTATTCGTCGGATCAAGGAGAGGTATCATTACTGACTGGCAACCCTCCTTTATCCATGTTATAAGGGTAAGGTTGCGGACATTATCTTGCTGTCGCAGAGGGAGCAGAGGATGAAACATCTTCAGGAGGCCTTACAGAAAGGTCTGTGCAATGCGTTCCCAGAGACTGGGAGGTTACAAATTCCTGGTCCTGGACAACGTGTTGCTGAGGCTTCGGTCAGTCACAGAAGGAGCGGTGCAGAAGGTGGCCATCTGACCGATGCATTCAGACAATTTTTTAGTCCACAGCCCCAAGGTATGATCGGTTCCAGCAACCATCGCCAGTGTCTGATTTACTTGGTGCAGGAATACCTAGGGGCAAGATCAGACTTGGACACCTTTCCCACCGAAAATCCTCTGGGTTACTGGGTCTTGAGGATGGATCACTGGCCAGAGCTTGCACAGTATGCAATTGAGCTACTGGCCTGTCCTGCATCCAGCGTTCTTTCGGAACGCACATTCAGTGCTGCTGGAGGCTTTGTAACCGATCACAGGGTGTGCCTGTCCACCGACTCGGTTGATCAACTGACCTTCATAAAAATGAATCAGTCTTGGATCACCACCAGCTACCAAGCACCTGATGCTGATGTAACCGAATAATTTGTTTTGAAATGTCAGATCCCTTCAAGACTGCCTATGCTGAAGCTGAGTGACTATACTGTTATGCTGAGTGACTATCCTCTTCCTCCTCAACGATCATGCTGATAGCTTGTAGGAACATTTTTGGTTCTGGGCGCAGCCACCAGTGGCTAAGGCCCAATTTTTAAGCCCCTGTTTAACAGGGGCATGTAATTACGATTTTTGATGCAATACTTTGCAGCAGGGCTCATTCCTGTGCTCCAACTAGAGTATCTGTGAGGGGTTGCAGTGTTGTGACACCAGCACCAGTGCCTAAGGCCCAAATTTTCCACCCCTGTTTAACAGGGGCGTGTAATTAAAAATTTTGATGCAATACTTTGCAGCAGGGCTCATTCCTGCGCTCCAACTAGAGTATCTGTGAGGGTTTGCAGTATTGTGGCACCAGCACCAGTGCCTAAGGCCCAATTTGTCTGCCCCTGTTTAACAGGGGCACGTAATTACAATTCTTGATCTAATATTTCACAGCAGGGCCCATTCCTGTGCCCACCAAGAGTAACTATGAGGGCTCACAGTGTTGTGGCAACACTACCACCACCAAACACCAATTTTTCTGCCCCTGTTCAACAATGGCAAGTAATTACAATTCTTGATATAATAGTTCACAGCAGGGCGTTCCAGCGCCCACCAAGAGTAACTGTGAATGCTTACAGTGTTGTGGCAACACCAACACCTAAGGCCCAAATTTCTGCAGAGTATATAGGACAGGCCCCAACTTTCAAACATTCAACTTACAAATGACTCCTACTTGCAAACAGAAGGAGACAACAGGAAGCGAGATGAAATCTACCCCTAGGAAGGGAAATTCTCTCCTGTAAGAGTTAATATGGGAAAAATGTGTCTCCTCTCCACTGATGCTTTATCACTAATCCTTGTTTCACTAAAAACCCAAAATTAAAAAAAAAAAACATTTGTCATTGGGACAGAAAGTGAGTTGAAATCTTCAGAAGAGGTGCACAGACAGCAAAACAAATGTTACAGGAGTGATAACCCTTCCTTATGTTTTCCAAAAAGCTTAAAAATAGATTTTTTGGCTGGAGCTACACAAGCTTAAAAATGTACCAGTTCAAAACTACAAACAGATTCTACTTAACACCAAACCTACAGTCCCTGTCTTGTTTGCACTGCCTTTATACTGCTGTTCAGAGTACATAGGGCCTGGGGCCCCATGCCTTTCCTTTTTTTAACTTGGGTGTGGGGTTCCCCTTAATATCCATACAAGACCCAAAGGGCCTGGTAATGGGTACCCATGCCGTTTGTCTCACTGATTTTCATCCATATTGCCAGGACCAGACATTATATTAAAGCCGCAAGCAGTTTTAAATTGTAGTCCTTTAAAAATGTAATTTTGTGCAGGGACTATTCTAAGCACGGGAAACATGCACCACTTCACAGGCATACTATAGACACCTCCCAGGTACGATATTTAAAGGAATATTTCATTTTTTTTTTCACTTTAAGCATCATTAAAATCACTGCTCCTGAAAAAAACGGCAGTTTAAAAAAATAAATAAATTGCATTGATAGATGTCCCCTGGGGCAGGAGCCGGGTCCCCAAACCCTTTTTAGGACAATAACTTGCATATTAGCCTTTAAAATTAGCACTTTTGATTTTGAACGTTCGAGCCCCATATACTTTAATGGGGTTCTAAAGTTCGCACAAACTTTCAGTCCGTTCGCAGGTTCTGGTGTGGACCGAGCCGGGGGTTGTTTGGCTCATCCCTACTAGTGTGAGGCGACGCACCCCTCCACAGAGATAGACCCCTGCTATATTAGGAGGCTCCCTACCTGTATAAAGGGGGTGTGTATGCTCACACACTAGTTTGGGTTAATGCTATATAATGGTTTTAATTAGTTTTTATTTTTCATATTATTTTCATATTAATTCATGTTAAAGGTTTAATAAAGACATTTTTATGGGTGAACCCCAAAGGAGGATCTGAATAGATATTGTGGAGTGAGTTAGCCATCTATGATAGAAACAGGAGGTTTATTTTTCGAATACCAATAGGGCTGAGTGCCAGGGATCTTTTCAATGTTCTTAAATGCTTTGTTTATTGCGTAGGTTTGTCTTGCCGTGTTTCCTACCATATTCTTTACCCAAAAATGTAGTTAACATTTAATTAGCGAGTATCACACTTCCCGTCATATAAATAGATTCTTTAGTCTGACTTGTGACAGCAGTTTTTCACATCAGCTAATCCCAAGGAACATTCTGTATATGTTCAGCTCTTTATGTTCTGTAGGAAAATGGGAGATTATTACTTAAAACATACACAGCTGTGCTACTTGATATTAAAATCATCTGAAAAGTGTTATTGTGTCTGTTTTACTTCCCTTTATTTGTCTGTAAAGTACTCAGCTTAGTTTCCGTAGGCGTTGTATGAAAGGTACAATCTGGTATAGCATAAAAATGTAGCATTATGAATGGATTCATACCTTGGTGTTTTTCCTTGATGCATTTTCCAGTGAAATCAATAGAAATGTATTAAAAATCAACTCAACGCATGTATTATGATATGCATCAAAGAACGTCACAATAGGCATCAACGCATGTTGATGTATGCTTTGATGTGACATTCAATACAAAGTGTATCACAACATGCATTGAAAATGAGTGCACAATGCTCATGCACATCGATGTGCATTGATGTGCATCATGACTTTGAATGTATCCCAAAGCTGGTCATATACACGTAGAATTTTGTGGAAATTTTCATTTTAAGAACATTCGTTTGACTTTCCAATTAGTGCTGTCAAATTGACCTTCATTTTGGACTGCAGTGATAACAAAACTTTGAAGGGGGTGGAAAGTATGGTTGCACTGATACCGCTATCTGTGCCGATATTAAGCATTTGCACGAGTATCAGTACTCATGAAAATGCTCCGATACCTGAAATCAATACTTTCAGGCTCGGTTCTTTCATCTGCCAGCGGGATTCCTCCACTGACAGCTAAAATGTAAAAAAAAAGCCAAATACACTTAGAACTGTGCAAGGTCACTTTATGCACTGCGCATGCGCAAGCGGCATTTGCACACGTTGAAATGCTTTGGTTCACTGCGCCGGCACAATCTTAGTAAATGTCATAAATGCATTTGCATAAGTTGAACAGGCGCACCTCTCAACTTGACTTTTTTTTTTTAACGCTGGTTCACTTTTATTTTTTTTAAGGCTATTTGCACACAGGCCATATTAGCATTAAGAAAAAAGAAATAAGAAAAAAAAATGTGTGGGGGTCCCCCGAAATTCCATACCAGGCCCTTCAGGTCTGGTATGGATATTAAAGGGAACCCCGTGCCCAAAAAAAATGGCGTGGGGGTCCCCCTCAAAATCCATACCAGGCCCTTATCCGAGCACGCAACTTGGCAGGCCATAGAAAAAGAGGGGCGGGGACTAGAGAGCGCCCCCCCTCCTGAACCGACACATGTCCTCAACATTGGGAGGGGGCTTTGGGGGTACCATATTGATGAGGACAAGGGCCTCATCCCCACAACCCGGGCTGGTGGTTGTGGGGGTCTGTAGGCGGGAGGCTTATCAGAATCTGGAAGCCCCCTTTAACAAGGGGACACTCAGATCCCGGCCTCCCCCCTGTGTGAAATGGTAAGGGTACCCCTACCATTTCACCAAAAAAGTGTCAAAAGTGTTAAAAATTACAAGAGACAGTTTTTGACAATTCCTTTATTAAAGTCCTCTTCTTTCCATCTTCTTTGGGTCTTGTTCCTTCTTCCTTCCTTCATCCTTCAGTTTCTTCCTCCATCTTCTTCTTCCTCCCAATCTCTGCTTCTTGCTCCAGTGTTCTCGTGCGGCATCTTCCTCCACGGCGTCTCTTCTTCCTCGCTTCATTCTTGGGCCGCTCCGCACAATGGGAGGCTCCCGCTGTGTGACGCTTCTCTTCTTCTGACAGTTCTTATATAATGGAGGGCGGGGCCACTCGATGACTCCGCCCCCTCTGACGCACGGTTCCGTTATATAAGTATCAGAAGAAGAGAAGCGTCACATAGCGGGAGCCTCCCATTGAGCGGAGAGGCCCGAGAACGAATTGAAGAAGAAGAGAAACTGGCTCTTGTCATTTTTAACACTTTTGACACTTTTTTGGTGAAATGCAAGGGGTAGTTTTGTACCCACTTACCATTTCACATGGGGGGAGGCCGGGATCTGGGGGTACCCTTGTTAAAGGGGGCTTCCAGATTCCGATAAGTCCCCCGCCCGCAGACCCCCACAACCACCGGTCAGGGTTGTGGGGATGAGGCCCTTGTCCTCATCAACATGGGGACAAGGTGCTTTGGGTGGCTACCCCCAAAGCACCCTCCCAATGTTGAGGGCATGTGGCCTGGTACGGTTCGGGGGGGGCGCTCTCTCGTCCCCCCTCTTTTCCTGTGGCCTGCCAGGTTGCCTGCTTGGATAAGGGTCTGGTATGGATTTTGAGGGGGACACCCATGCCATTTTTTTTGGGCGCGTGGTTCCCCTTAAAATCTACACCAGACCTGAAGGCCCTGGTATGGATTTTGAGGGGGACCCCCACAACATTTTTTTTTTGCCGTGGGTTTTTTATTTAAAATTAAAGTTGCCTGGCCTTGGGGCGACTTAAAGTCGTGTTGTAAGTTGCCCCAAGTCGTGTTGTAAGTCGCCCCAAGTCACGCTGTGATTCATACTCAAGTCGTGTCCAAGTTGCCTCCCAAAGTCACGCTTGAAGTCGTGTTGCCCCTGTGTGAATGGACTGTTAATGATATGGCGTGTGCTATTATCAATGGCATATTATTATCGTGTGCGCCAGCATATTATCTATTGCGCTTATGCGTGCGCCGGTTCACACGCTCAATTAATAATCTATCTGGCGCACAAATTAAGGTATGAACCGGCGCAACGCATTCATTTTACTAAATTACCCTCATTGTTTCTTTTTGTATCTTTCTGTTCATTCATCTACAGATCAAAGGGATAACCTTTGATCTGCAGATGAAGTCAGTTTAAAGCAACCTGTCAAGTTAAAAACGTATTATTATTTTTTTTATGAAATGTTCCTCTGTTTAACCCCTTATTATTATTATTATATTATTCTATTTTATAAACTATTAATAATTAAAACTGATGTTGTTTGCTTTGTTTGTTGTTATTTTTACACATTTAACTATTTCAATACAGGGTTCTTTCACCTCCTTCCTGCCCAGGCCATTTTTCAGCCTTAAGAGCTGTGGCACTTTGAATGACAATTGCGCAGTCATGCAACACTGTACTCAAATAAATTTTCAATAATTTTCTTCACACAAATAGAGCTTTCTTTTGTGGTATTTAATCACTGTTGGATTTTTATTTTTTGCAAAAAAAAAGCAAAAAAATACCAAAGATTTTGATAAAAAAAAAAAAAGGTTTTCTTCGTTTGGCAGTAAATTTTGTAAATAAGTAGTTTTTCTCCTCCACTGAAATGCGCTGATGGGGCTACTCTGATGGGCACTGATAGGCGGCACTGATGGGTGGCTCTGATGGGCAATGATAGGCTGCACTGATGGGCACTGATAGGTAGCACTGATGAGGCAGTACTGATGAGGGAGCATTGATGAGGAGGCACTGAAGGGCACTGATGAGGATGCACTAATACACAGCACTGATGGGCACTGATAGGTGGCACTGATATGCAGCACTGATAGGTGGCCCTGATGGGCACTGATAGGCCACACTAATTGGCACCGATAGGCAGCACTGATAGGCAGCACTAATGGATGGCCCTGACGGGCACTGATAGGCTGCACTGATGGGCACTAATGGGGTGGCACTGATGAGGAGGCACTAATATGCAGCACTAATGGGCACTGATAGGTGACACTGATAGGCAGCACCGATGGGTGGCACTGATAGGTGGCACTGAAAGGCAGCACTGATTGGCATAACTGATGGGCACAGATCTGGCCTCCAGATTGGCACAGAGAGGATTACCTTTTCACATATTCCCTATGAGGAGATGCAGCTGATCTCCTCACCTCATACCCTGTCAGTGTGAGGCGGAGAGCCGATAAACGTCACTTCCTGGTTTACATGTGATCAGCTGTGATTGGACACAGCCGATTACATGGGCAAAGAGCCACGGCTGCGGCTCTTGGCTGAGATTGGGGTCACGTTGTGTCCGAGGAATACGGAGCGCCCGTGATTGGTGTGCGCTCCAGCAGGTGTACAATCGCGGCTAAACTGGGTGCCGTCATATGACATCATCCCAGAAAGAGAGCCGCACCGTTCCGTCGTCATTTACACGTAAGTAGTATATTTACACGTTTCACATTAAAAAATTAGCAACTTTTTTTTAAAAGTATTTAATTTGTAAATAACTTTTTTAATACTTTGTACCATTGCTGACAGCTAAAGTGTAAACAAAACCACCATTCATCCTTACATTAGTGTGAATCTAGTGATAGTTCAGTCAATGTGAGTGTAGTGACCATTTAACACAGTATATTTCCGTGCATAACTGCAAGTTTAACGCAGTATATTTCAGTGCGTTACGTGCTATTTAACGCAGTACATTTCTGTGCATTAGTGCACATTTAACTCAGTATATTTCAGTGCATTACTACAAGTTTAACGCTGTATATTTCAGTGCGTTAGTGCACGTTTAACGCAGTATATTTCTGTGCATTACTGCACATTTGACGCAGTATATTGCAGTGCTTCAGTGCAGTTTTACTGCAGTATATTGTAGTGCATGGCTCAAAATTTCAAGTCCTGAGCTAATAGCCAGGCCTTAGGGGTTACTCATCACCAGTTGCCCACCCAACCCCTACCCTGCCCCACCCCCTAATTCTGCCGCTAAACATGCCCTCATAAATATTTCATGAAATTACACTGTTAAATGTTTTATGCAGAATTAAGTTACAAAAATAAATATTAACAACAACTTTATCAGTGCCCATCAATGCAACCTATCAGTGCCCAGAAATGCAGCCTATCAGTGCCCATCAGTGCAGCTTATAAGTGCCCATCAGTGCGGCCCCATCAGTACAGCCTCATCAGTGCCCATCAATGCAGCCTCATCAGTGCTCATCAATGCAGCCTCATCAGTGTCCATCAATACAGCCTCACCAGTGCCCATTAATGCAGCCTCACCAGTGCCCATCAATGCAGCCTCACCAGTGCCCATCAATGCAGCCTGATCAGTGCCCATCAAAGCAGCCTCACCAGTGCCCATCAATGCAGCCTCACCAGTGCCCTTCAGTGCAGCATCATCAGTGCAGCTTATCAGTGCCCATCAGTACAGCCTCAACAGTGCCCATCAATGCAGCCTGATCAGTGCCCATCAAAGCAGTTTCACCAGTGCCCATCAATGCAGCTTCACCAGTGCCCAGTTGGTTGGTTAGCAGGCTGGTTAGTAAAGTGAGAAAGGAATTTCTCTGGTTTTGTTTGACCTCCCCCAGTACACCTCTACCACCAACATCTCCCCCAGTACACCTCTACCTCCAACACCTCCCCCAGTACACCTTTACCTCCAACACCTCTGCCAGTACACCTCTACCTCCAACAACCTCCCCAGTACATCTTTACCTCCACTACCTCCCCCAGTACACCTCTATCTCCAATGCCTCCCTTAGCCCTCCAATGGACCCCCTTCCCCTAGCACACCTTTACCTCAAATTCCTCTTCCCAGCATATCTCTGCCACCCCTCCCCCAGCACACATGTGCTTTTAATGACCCCCCAGCACACCTTGTCTTCCAACCTCCCCTCCCCAGCAGACCTACGGTATGCCTCCGATCCCCCCCCCCCCCCCAATCCAGCACATATATGCTTTCAATTTTCCCCCAATCCATCATACCTATGCCTCCAATTCCACCCCCTCCCCATCATGCCTATGCCTCAAAATGCACCCTCCCCCAATCTATCAAACCTATGCCTCCAATTTCACCCTCCTCCAATCCATTATACCTATGCTTCCAATTCCACCCCGCTCCCACTTAATCCATCACACCTATGCCTCCAATTCCACCCCCTCCCCCAATCTATCATACAGTATGATAGATTGGGGGGATGGGGGTGGAATTGGAGGCATAGGTATAATAGATTGAGGGGGGGAGTGGGTGGAAGGCATAAGTATAATAGATTGGGGGGGTGGGAATTGGAGGCACAGGTATAACAGATTGGGGAGGGGGTGAAATTGGAGGCATAGGTATGATAGATTGGGGGGGGGGGTGGATTTAGAGGCACGTGTATGATAGTGTGGGGGAGTAGAATTGGAGGCATAGGTATGATAGATTGGGGGGAGGGGGAATGGATTTGGAGGCATAAGTATGATAGATTGGGGGGAGGGGGGATGGATTAGGAGACACAGGTATGATACACAGGTATGATAGAGTGGGGGGTGGGGGAATTGGATGCCAACCCTGCCCCCTATTCCATTATACCTATGCTTAGAATCCCCTCCCCCCCCCAAATCCAGCGCATCTATGCTCTCACCCCCCCCTCCCCCGTCCTCGCAGCATATCTTGTTCAATCCCTCATTATATAAATTCCTTCAGCACATGTGCTGCTTCCAATCATGGGACACTGTCATCTTTACCATTCTCCTGCTGCAGCCACAGGGGTCAAGCATCGGTGTACACTGAGGGCAGACCTAGAGTGTTCAAGCCCACCCACTTAGGACTGCCTTGCAGAGATATACATCACCCCACTCCTTAGATGCAGCAGGGGGGAGGTGGGGGGGGCGTTCCCAGGTGGCTGTTTGACTCCTATTGAAATGATCGCGCTGAGCGCCTGTGCGTGGCGGGGGGCACTGGCGATACATTCCCAGGACAGCATAGCCCTATCCACACTCGCAATCCTAATTTTTCCACTGGCCAAATGCGAGCAGGTGAGTGGAAATTTTTAGGGCTGTTATAGTGTATCAGTGGAGTGTGTCTGTGTAGTGAGCACTCAAGGTAATGTGCACACCTTTGTGGTGTTGGTACATAATCTGTGGAGGAAAATCTTCGCTTTCGAGGGTCTGGAGCACTTTATTCACTTTATGGACTCTTTCTTTCCCTGTTTTTTGGGACTTTGTTACATTAGATTTTATGAACTTTATGCTGTCTGCTGTCAGAAGTATTTAGAAGCGCTGTTAATGCCAGGGTATTGTGTATAATTTTATTTATGATTTTACCTTTGCATACCTTTTGAGTACAGAAATTAGCTTTTAAGCTATACCCAGCATACTGTACTTTCTTAGAAAAAAGCTGTCTCCAATAGTAACCTTGGCTTATAGTAAACTCAGGCCATCTTGACTCTTTAGCAGGCTCTCCACAGTTTCCCTCTATGGCAGAGTAACCTCTGGTACTTCATCTCAGGTCCTCATCAGATCTTTTTGTGTCATTTGACAGGTTTCAAATCCCACAGCTTTGAGCACATGGTTAGGCCTCAGGCCTCAGGTTTCAGGCCAAGTCACATAGCTGCTCCTCATACATCCACCCCAGGTCAGGGCCTGGGTGGAAGAGAGAGATCACCTGGCTTCCCCAAATATTTATAATCTTTCCCAGCATGCAACGATGGCCAGGAAACTCCTACTGGTTGGCTAAGAAAATAATAAATATTAATTGACCAATTTCACTGTAGCTCATGATACTAATGCCAGAGGTACCAGTGGCACCTATTGGCAAAAGGAAGGAACTACAACTACACTGGATTTAGGGGAAACCCAAATGATCAAAAAAGCTACAAATGAGCCGAATTACCACCCAGCAAAGCTAAATTTAACCAGTAGTCCCTGTTCAAGACAAGGGGTCTACAACATCTTTACTATTCTTCTTGCCTGGAGCACTTGATCTTTAGAGAGCGGAGACCAAGGAAATCCTTCCTTCTGCCTGCAGTAGACTAATGGCATCCTGTCAGCCGGCAGGGTCACTGGCCTGGAGCTCAAGGGCTTCTTTAATGATAAAAGGTACATGTGATTGTAACTTTGCCGACCATGTGTGGTGGCTGGACGGGTGAGCCATAACACACACACACGACACATATGTATCCATGCTGGCCGAGGTTTGTGCACTGAGAGAACGCCTACTGTACTCTCCCCTGTCACAAAAAGCTTCTGGTCTCTGCTTATGATCAGGAGCCGGTGTTCTGTCAAAAACTGTCTGGGCATAGTATAGTATGAAGGAGAAGGAGACTCCGGAAGAAGAATGGCGCCTGCGCACTGAGACCAGGTGCAAGCCCCACCATCCAAGTGGACATACGGTAGCACATAGTAACAGGGCCGCTCGCCACACTTCAGGCACGGTCTCGCTTTGCTTGGCTATTTTTTATTCTAACTCTATGTCCACTTGGATGGTGGGGCTTGAACCTGGATTCACTGTGCAGATGCCATTCATCTTCAGAGACCTTTGGCATCTCCTTGCCCTCTGTACTGCGCAAGCGCAGTACAGGGCGGACACTATCCAATGAGGGACAGTATTCAACACATCACCGAGCGGGACACAACCGCCTGGTTATGTGACCATTGTGATAACCAATCACAGTGATTATGTGAGCAAAAGGTCTGTCCTGCCTCCTGGCCTTTAGATCCAGTTGAGCGGCCACCAGAACGAGGCAGAAAGGGGTTATTTTTTTTTTTTTTTTAACACGTTCAAAAATTATTCAGGCAGACTTATAAAGTTACTGAAAGGTCCACTATAAGTACATTAGCAATGCTTTCTGCATAGGAATAGCAGTCTACAGACTCTGATTCTGCTTTTGCTTGTTGTTGTTCTTTTAATCCCTTGTTTGAATAATGAATGAAATGTCAGTCATCCTTCAGCTGATCCAAATTACGTTATGTTAGAAAACATAATTATTATTCTGGAGATATATGTAGGTCAGTAGGAGAAAAGATGAAGAATTTATGCAAACCAAACCATTAAACATTAAAGGCCCAGATCAAATAATGTTTTCCTGTTGGTTTATGTTAGTTGGGTGCCAGAATATGCCAAATAAAAAATCTAAGGACAAAATAATAAAATGCATGTAGTCTCTAACAGTGAACTTCTCTTATTTGTTAAATATATTATTAATGGCATTATGTTATATAATGCGTATAAGTAATATAAGTGAAAAGAAATCTGTTTATCCTGTTAGAAAATTCCAAGCTGTCCGGTGTACACCTCCTGTGTTGTCTGAAAGAGACTATTTAGCCCACCTAGTTCTTATCTTGGGACTCCATGTCACTTGGTACCTATGCTTTGGAGATAAATTAAGTGGGATAAATTAAATAGTTTTGAATAAACATATACTTGCAGTGTTGTTAAGGAGTAACATCATGGAAATGGTTATGTATTGCATAGAAGTACTACTTGTTTTTGTATTGACATGGATTTCAAAGCGGAGCTCCACCCAAAAGGGGAAGCTCTGATTGTCTGCTAACAAGGCTTCACCGATGGTCCCCCTAAGTGGAGATGGCGGCGGCAGCACCCAACAGCCTATTAAAAAATCAGCTTGGGTGATGACACCACTGGATTGCTGGACAGGTAAATTTCCTAATATTAAAAGTCAGCAGCTACAGTATTTGCTGATTTTTTTTTTCTGAATCAGCCCGGAGCTCCTCTTTAATATAATTGCCACTTGTATGAACTGTAGTTCCTCCTCCCTGACAACTGGTTTAACAGTAGATCTGATTTTCTATGTCATTAGACTGTGACAGCCAACTTGAAGGTAGAACCAAACACAGTACTGAATTGCGAGTCAGGCAGGCTGGAGATCAGGGCAGGCATAATGAGGGAGCAGGCTAAAAGTTAGTGTGGACAGCAGGCAGTAACCAAGGAAAGTCTAAAGTCTCATTTACACTTGGGAAGGTGATGGAAAAAACACAGGGATGAGGCATTAAAGTCGTATTAAACCCAAAATCAAAAATGTAATATATTGTAGCTTACCAATCAGTGGCGGCCAGTCAATAAGGGGTGCAGGGTGAAAAAGTTTTAACATGTTAAAAAACTGTTAGTTGTATATATTATCATATATTTTTTTTTTTAAACTGTATTTTTTTCATGAAGTGTGTGCGGGGCTCCAGACTAATGGATGTCTATTAGGTCCTTAAAGTTTTGAAAAGCATGTGATTGATGCTGAGAGCTCTAATTGGCTTGTTCTAGATTGTCCACGGAGTGCAGAGCACTGCACCCTGAACCCTCCCACTTTTGATTTTTTTTTTTTTTTTTTTTAATGCGATGCATATTAGCACATTATGTCTAGAGGCAGGAAGAATGTTCTTTTTTTTATTTTTGATTTTTTTTTTTTTAGCAAGAGTTTACTTGCTCTTTAAACGCTAGGTGCATTTAGCCCTTGAGCGTTCATTAAATCCAATGGGCAGAATCAATTAATATTCTGGCCAATGGAATGAATGAACAGCCAGATGTGTGAGGCTTCTGAAATGTATTTTCAAAGCGTGGCTTAAGGCTCATCTGACACTAGTGCGTTTTGTCATGTGACTTGTGACACAAAGTCACATGACAAGTCAAAACCTGTTTATTTTGATGGAACTCGTCCCAATTTATGCAACTACTAAAGTCGTAGTGTTTTTAAAAAGGTTCCTGCATAACTTTGATGTGACTTTCTTGCGACTTGAGTGCAACTGGTAAGAAGAGCAGCGGTGCTGCTAACAAAGGGTGCCAAGTGGCATTAATCCTAATGGGAAGCAGATCCAGAAACAAGAGAGCAGACAGACATGTAGTAAACACACACCTACATCAATTGTATGTTCTGAAGTCCATTTAAGCACTCTTGAGTAAGGCCAGGTGTGCAGCTGCAGCCTGAATAAACTGTGGTGCTGAGTATCAACCAGGTGGTAGAGGCTGAAGGTTGATTGTTACAGCTGAGATGGCACTTCTTTTACTTTTATGAACAGCATGCCAGTGACGTCATCATCCTCCGCCTGTGTTCCACCACCCACTCTGTCTCCATGACCAGCGCTCTATCTACAGCAGCTTTCTGGATATGACAGCCTCCAGTGTCCCAGCCAGCAGGCTGTGCAGACTGATCTGATGATTCCCACTTTCTGGATTGTTTTATCCATTGCGCTTTTAAATCTTCAAAATGTGAGTTGTTTAACTTTGTGTGATTACATTTTTTTTTTAAATCTACACCCAGAGGCGCCTCTCCTTTTGTATTCCCTCAGCTCTCTCCTGGCCCCCTCTTATCTTCTCTGGCAACTTCTCTGCTCTCTCCCACCCCTCCTCTTCTCCAGTCCTCAGGTCCCCTGCTGTTCGCCAGTCCCTGTGCTCTTCTTCTTTGGTCCACTGCTGTTCTCCTCCATCTCTGTGCTGTTCTCCAGTCCCCTGCTCTTCTCCGGTCCCCGTGCTCTTCTCCAGACCCTATGCTCTTTTACGGCCCCTGTGCTCTTCTCTGGTCCCCTGCTGTTCTCCTCCATCTCTGTGCTGTTCTCCAGTCCCCTGCTCTTCTCCGGTCCCCGTGGTCTTCTTCGATCCCCGTGCCCTTCTCCAGACCCTATGCTCTTTTACGGCCCCTGTGCTCTTCTCTGGTCCCCTGCTGTTCTCAAGTCCCCCCTGTACTGTCTCCTGCCCCCCCCCCCATTGTGCCCCCCGCAGCTCTGCTGGGTTCCTCCCCTCCCCTCTCCTGTCGGCAGGGGATTGAGAGCAGGAAAGGGGCTAGTAAATATATGACTTGCCGACCCCTTCCTTGTCTAAAATGACAACTGTGGCATGGTAAACTGTGTTTCCTATGCTTCAGTTTATTAGTTATTAGTGAACACTAAGCTCTGGACAGAGTTATTTCTGTCCATTTATTTTGTGCAGCTGAGGCTGTGGAGATGGAGATTGAGGGCTGTTCTCAATCTCTTTTCTCTGTCTCAAAGGTGAGATATCAGGGGTCTGTCTATCTCACCAAACCCGCCACCAGGGCTCCTAAAAAACTGTAAAAAAAAAAAAAAAATACTGACCACAGTGGCGGAACTACCAGGGTTGCAAAGGTCGCACTTACGACTGGCCCTGACGTTCCACCACTGGTCTTGGAGGTAAGGGTAGGGTTGCCACCTGTTCAGGATTCACCCAGACAGTTCGGGTTTTGATTCATGTGTCCGGGTTTCAGGCGGACTGAAACCCGGACACATTATTCAGACTGGACTGTGACTCCCCAAGTAACCAAGATAGTCACACACAAATCTGTTGCTGTACAGGAGCTCCAGGCTGCTGTTTGAGGACAGGTTTGACTTTACTGGGGGACAGGGTGATGATGTCAACAAGAGCAATTTGTCAACACCCACTGTTTGCTGTGGCATGCAATGAACACAGCATTACTACTCTCCTTGAGGCAGGCAAAGGTGTCCCAGGCTGCTAAAGTGTACGGGTTTGGCTTGAAGAAAAGATGACAACCCTAGGTAAGGGCCCCAGGCTCAGAGGGAAAGGCTCCCAGGTAGGGGTTAGGGGACTCTTCTAGTTATGCCTCTGGATATCGAGGTTGATTTACTAAAGGCAAATATACTGTGCACTGCAAGTGCACTTGCTCTAGATGGGAGGGGAAGCTCTGATTTACTAAAGTGAAGCTTTACCTCATTTACTAAACTCTGGAGCAAGTACACAGTATATTTGCCTTTAGTAAATCAACCCCATTGTGTGTAGCGATATTGTGATGTTACCTGTACAGTATTATCAGTTCACTATCACTTACTGGGGGTTTCCTTTTTATTACTATTATTATTGTCATTATTACAATTATTTTATAGAATTATATAGCACTTTTCAAAATAAAGAGAGACACTTTATGCCAAAACTTGACGGCAGTTCCTTTAATCTTCCTGTTCATTGGCCTAGCTTCTAAAATCAAACATGCCCTTTTTTCGCTGTTCACAACCCAGCACTTCCAATCTTTTACCTAAATAAATATATTGTGACTTGAGCGGAGGGCACTGGGAATTTACTAAAAGAGAAATATACAGCGAACCATTGAAATGTCACTTCATTTGATCAGGTGGGTTTTGCTATTGAAAATTGAAATCCATAAACCACTGAGAGACTAAAAAATGGAACGAGCAACATAAAGAGCTGAAACATTATGGGCATGTGATGAAGGAGATGAATGAGCCATATACTGAGCTGTGAATTGAGCACCGAGAACATTGCAGTTTATTATAATACAGGTAATAAGGAGTATATTGTGTCCGCATAATATACAAAAAATACTTTGCTTTCTAGAAGCATAGATCTTTTTTTAATGTATTAAAAAATATCATTGCCCATTCTTTGTAATCACGAGGGGGTAACTTTATGAAAATTACATCAAATGGAAAAGGAGGTATAACCCACAGTAACCAGTCATATTTCAATTGTCATTTGTTCAGCACAGAGGCTTCAACCCTTTTCAGAAACAAATCCCTTTGCCCCACAAATGTCCCTTTTTAAATTGATACTAAACCTAAGACAATTATTTTAGTAAATACAAGCTGCTTTTCTCATCAGCAGTATATAGCAGTCTTGTGACTTCTATCACTGTCTGGTTAAAGCTTGTAGGAGGAGTTTTAATACTCCTCTGGCTGTCCTATGTGGCTGCAGGACCCCTTACCATCTGTCTGGGCAGTGCTGATTGGCCCTGTGCTGATCACATGCACCCTCGCAAGAAAAAAAAAAAATCTCTCTAGCAATAAACACCAAACTGAGCATGTGCAGAGTGACTCCAAAGGCTCTGTTCTATCAGGAGATGGATTGGGAACAGTGAAAAAAAAAGGGACAATCAGGGAAGACAGAATCAAACAGTCTTTTTACACAATGCAGCAGATAAACCCCTTAGGTTCCACAGTGAGTATAACAAGCATGCTTTACTGTGTATACAGACTGATTTTACTGTTGTGGGTTTAGTAACACTTTGGGGGTTATTTACTAAAGGCAAATTCACTTTGCACTTGGAAGTAAAGTCGCTGTAGATCTGAGGGGGACATGCAAAGAAAATAAAAAACAGCATTTTAGCTTGCACATGATTGGATGATAAAATCAGCAGAGCTTCCCCTCATTTCAGATCTACCTCTTAGATTTAGAGTGACTGCACTTCCAAGTGCACTTTTAGTGCAAAGTGGATTTGCCTTTCGTAAATAACCCCCTTTAAGTCCAATGTACGTTTTTTTTTATAATTAAATGTTCTATTTAACCATATGAGCTTATGTTAAAGCTGAACTTTGGGCAGATAGCTAAATACGTATATGGGGGCTCTTTTACCTGCCAAAGGATTTGTGTTTCTGTCCATCCATTTCTGAGATGTAGACTACCCTGCAACAACACACAGCACTTTTGGGGTCTTTCCTCCTATCAACATGCTTGTACAGTACACTGCAGGACACTCGACTGGCTCCTTGAGCTGCTTTTCTCTCCTCCAGTCTGAGCTTTGCTGTAAAATATATGCATGAGGGTGATACCAAGTTAAGTCCAGGCATTTACACTGCTTGCATAAACATTTTTTAAAAAAAAATTAACTACGGAACTGAGTTCAGCTATGTTTTAGGACTTGTTTACACTATGTGCGTTGACCTGCGTTTTTTCCACACAGGATAAATTCAGGTCACGGCTGGGACACATATATAGAAATCAATTGTTTTTTATGTGCTCTATTCACACCACAACCCTGGTGTGACATGCAGTGTGGTGCAGTGCGAAAAAATGTCTGCTCCTTTTCTGCAGCCCACTGGATGGCACCACGTGTCATCGAACAGCAGCGTAATACACTGCACTGCTCTGCAGTGACATGAATGAAGTGTCCCTAAATATATTTTAAACAAAAGAAGTTGTGCTGCCAACTTCATGTACCTCTCTCCCTTCACTTCACGCTCACCATGTTTACTGTGCCAAAGCAGCTGCCTCTCTTAGCTTCCCTGCTGTGTGAGCAGAGCAAGTACTGTGTAAAACCCCAAATCATTTCTGCTCCCCTCCCTCCTGGCAGTGAACTTGAGCCAATCAGAGAACAGGAGAGCTTGGCCCAATTGGTGCATTAGAGAGCAATTGCTGTGCAGCAGGGAATCATGGGATATGTGGTTTAAAAGAAGCACTGTATAATGGAAGTGAATGACTGCAAGAACTACAGGAGCCAAAACCCCTGCACACAAAGAAGGAAAAATACAGCATATTTTCTTCTAAAATGATTAGGGGTCCAGAGAGACCAGCCTGGGCAGTGAACAGATGCAGACCTACTGCTGAGGTCTGCGCTGAACACCAGGCAGATAGTGTGGGTAAGCCAGTGCATGTGGACCTATGCTGTGTTTGCCTGATCTGAGACCACAGCCTTTAGGAACCAGAGCCATAGACTGAGTCACAGAGAAAGTTTCTGTGCCTTGATATCCAAGCTAGGGAGACCTGTTGCCATGTGCTACCACATCAGAAAGGACTTGATCAGGAGGATTAAGACTTCTGGGACCACTGATTGCAAAGTGTACTGGACCTGACCCATTGTCTACCGGGAGTCGATAAATGAACTGCCAGGCCTAAGCCCTTACTGCCCAGTTAATGCCAACAGAGATTGCCCCTTTCTTAGCAGCCAATCAGCCATCCCTTGCGTGCAGTTTTAAAAGGGCAGCTACATGTGCACCACCTATGGAAGGGCCCCAACAAAAGCCAGCCAACACTTACAATTAGGCGTCAGGTAGACACCTCCAGGGGTAGCCCTTAGTCAGGAATGCATGCACTCACCAGCTATTGGGGCTGTATGCGTAGAGTGCACTCAGGAACATTGAGTACTTATTGCTAAGAATTACAGTGAGGTTCCTTTGATGCCTTCCATGCTTTCACAGTTGATGCTATTCCTACTGATACTGTTCGGGACCTATGTAGTGGAGCTTAGCCTTATTACGACATAGGTCAGTGGCTGCAGTTGAGGGTTAATATTCCCATCAGTTAACCCAAAAATTCTGTTCTCCTGTTTAGGTGTTCTATGCATTGCATTTGCTTACTCTTCAATATTGCATCTACCTTTATTAATCAGGTTGCTTGTGGTCAACTTTCTGGGTACTATCATAAAGCGGTGGAATATTACCACTTCAGTTACACAGGTGTGAGTAACCTGTAACCTGGTGTGTCAGTGGGGACAGAGCAGCTTCAAGAGTCACGGCAGAGAACCTAGCAAACCAAGCGGCTCCTGCGGGGGTAGTGCTATACAAGAAAGCAGTATGCGCTGAAATGCACATCAAATCATTCTCTGCCAGAGCTGACACAGACACTAGCCTGAACATCTTACCGTGCAACCTAGTAGGAACTTAGCCTTATGTATATCTAGAGCAAATCCTTGCTTTGCTCCTTTTTAAACTCTGCTATAAAAATAAAACAGGGAGACGCTGCCTTTGGAAGCCAACAGTCTAATGCAGTGGCAGCCCGTTCATAGGGGGCACAGGGACGCTGCCCCCCCTCCCCAAAGCTGCTCATAAAAAATAAATAAATAAAACATTTTTAAAAAAGTTTTTTTTTTTTAAATGTTCCTTGAGGGCAGTCTAAATGGCAGCCGATAGGACATATGGACAGGCTAGGATAGTATAGGGACAGACCAGGGTAGTATAGGGACAGACGAAGGTAGTATACGTACAGGCCAGGGTAGTATATAGACAGACCAGGGTAGTATAGGGACAGACCAGAGTAGTATAGGGACAGACCAGAGTAGTATAGGGACAGGCCAGGGTGGTGTACGGACAGGACAGGGTGGTGTACGGACAGGCCAGGGTGGTGTACGGACAGGCCGGGTGGTATACGGACAGGCCAGGGTAGTAAATGGACAGGCCAGGGTGGTGTGCGGACAGGCCGGGTGGTATACGGACAGGCCAGGGTAGTACATGGACAGGGCAGGGTGGTGTGCGGACAGGCCAGGGTGGTATACGGACAGGCCAGGGTAGTACATGGACAGGGCAGGGTGGTGTGCGGACAGGCCAGGGTGGTATATGGACAGGCCAGAGTGCTATACGAACAGGCCAGAGTGCTATACGGACAGGCCAGAGTGCTATACGGACAGGCCAGAGTGCTATACGGACAGGCCAGGGTGGTATACGGACAGGCCAGGGTGGTATACGGACAGGCTAGGCCCTAGCCTAGGGGGGAGAGGGAGAGAATGAGTTAGAGGGGAGGGAGGATGAGGAGGAAGAGAGGTCAAAGGAAAAGAGGGGGCAGGGTAGATAGAGAAAAAGAAAGGGGGAGGGGGGAAGAAGGTGCATAGCACAAAGGGGTGGGGAACAGAGAGGTGGGTTATTCTGGGCATGGAAGTCTCACTCACCAATTATGCTTTTCCCATTCAGGCTGGTGTCCCCCAGGGCTATGGCAGCTATTGTTTGAAAAGTGCCACCTAGCTTCCCACTCTTCTCGCAGCACCGAGCAAGTGCATTGCATGCAGGTGGATAGGCACAAATGGGAGGTGGAGTATGGGATTGGACAAGCAGCAAAGTAAGGGCCGGGTTAGGAATACAGTGGAGACAGGATACAGCGTGATTCCTGTGCAAGTTGGCTTTCCCCGCTCGCATTGTTTCACTATGACAGTATGCCAGAGGCTGTGGAGGGCCTGAGATAGAGAGGTATAGCTCTCCACACTGTACAAATCATAGTGTCTGGGGGAGAAGACACTCCTCCCACAGCTGCCCACACAGACTCCGCCCCCTGCTCCGCCAGTGTTCTGACACAAAGTCGGATAGTTTCCACTTGGATGGTGGGGCTTGAACCTGGACACAGTGCGCAGGCGCCATTCTTCTTCGCAGATGTTCGGCTTATTGGCGGACACTACGTGATGGGGGACAGTATCTGATAGGACACCGGTGCTTGTTTATCCTTATACTTGGGTCAGCTCATCCTCTGACTTGTTACCCTGCATCCCGAAACAGTGCTCCAATCTGCTCATTGTAGCGAGGTGTGTAATAGCAACAAGAGGTGAGGGGTCACTTTGTCAGAAGGGATTGTACCGCCCCTGCTATCCTGCCGGCCTAGGCAGCTGCCTGTCCCACCTAATGGTTACGCCGGCCCTGCTGAGAGGACCCACCACCAGACAACTAATAGTGAGTCATTACTGTACCCAAACAGCGATGTCGGTAGATGAAGAAGGACCCTCCCTCTCTGCCATCTAGAAGGTAGTGTGTCACATGACCAGGGTTTAGGTGTATAAAAAAGTGCTTCTAGATACTTTTTTCTTCATTGTTGTAGCAGTTAGCTAAGGATAGTTTTTGGGGAAAGGGGGGGGGGGGGGGGCTGGCTGGAGCAGAGTTTAAAGTGAATATAAGCGATAACCTTTTTACAAAAAAAGATCCATATGTGGGCAGGGACATCTGCCCTTGTGCACGTGGGAGTACTTGTTGCATGGATCATGCTCATCAATGCCTGGGATCAGGTGGAGACTGTGATCATGTGAAAGTCTAACATTAAAGGAGCTCCTGACTCAGAGATGAGCCTTCACTGTGTGCAGCAATAGCACAAATTTCCTCTGAAAAGTGTCTTGTGTCATGTCACTACACACTGTGACTTGTATGTTTGCATTAGGAGGGATGTGCCAAGCCTGTGCCCACTTCACCAGTCAGCGCACCTCAGTTGCCTTACTTTCAGTAACAGAATGGGGTCCGGCCAAGCACCTTACATGGACCTCACGCGTGCTCTCAGTTAACTCTTCCCTAGTGATCAGGCCATAGATTTCCATAACGTTGGTTCGTATATAGATGCCACTGAAAACCTACCACCAGGGAGGGAGCCTAATAATGACTCTCTTGCCCTGTCAACTTGCCGGGTACCATACTTAATGGCTGGTTGCTTGTAGCTTGTTTCCTCACTTGGTTACCCATAGCAACTACATTCTATTTCTACTTGCCGAGTTAGCCCTTTAATGTAGTGCTTTACAGAACCTGGTTCTTTAGATATGCCAGAACCAACATGCATCCCTTTGAATAACTTTAGTGCAGGCTCATAATGGCTAATGTAACTTTACTGGAGAGATGCGGCATAATAAGTTCAACATGAATAACATCCTTTCCCTAAACCTGACTAGAATAACGTAGTGGCCTAGGCATACCTCCATGAGTTAAGAGTCCATAACGGCATTGTTCATGGCTTAGATGTCTTCTGAAAATCCCTGTTTCTTCGGTAGCGCCAACGACTGCGCTCACAGGTGATGCTGGAACTCACTGGACACACTACAACCCCGGGAGGGGGAGCACCAAGAGATTACTAAACCCATGACCCCCCCCCCCCATTCACTATATCTGGTCTCCCACAGTACACAGAACATGGAAATGCAATTATTTTAGTAAATATAAACTGCTAAATACCTTTTCTCATCAGCAGTATATAGCAGTCTTGAGACTTCTATTTGTTTTTGGTGAAAGCTTGTAGGAAGATTTCCCATTCTGCTCTGACTGTCCTATGAAGCTGCAGGGCCCCTGATCCTCTTTCTGGACAGTGCTGATAGGCCCTGGGCTGATCACATGCACCCTCCCCAAAAAAATAAAACTCTCTAGCACTACACACTGAACTGAAAATTCCAGCAGAGGTAGTAAGCCAGTCAACAGTAAGTGGCTTCAAACACGCTTGGGGCAAGTATAGATCTATACTTATGCCCTGTACACACAATCGGTTTTCCCATCGGAATAAACTCTGAAGGTTTTTCCAACAGAGTTCCGACGGAATTCCGCTGAAACTGTCTTGCATACACACGATCACACCAAAGTCCGATCGTCAAGAATGCATTGACATACAACATGTATGACGGGACTAGAAAAAGGAAGTTCAATAGCCAGTAGCCAATAGCTTCCATCTCGTACTTGCTTCAAAGCATGCGTAGTTTTTGGTCCGTCGGAACAGCATACAGACGATCGGTTTTCCCGGCAGGAATTGGTTCTGTCGGAAATATTTAGAACATATTCTATTTCTAGGTCCGTCAGAATTTTCAAAAAAAAATTATTCCAATGAGGCATACATCGGAATATACGATGAAAAGCTTCCGTCTGACTTTCTGTTGGACATTCTACTCATGTGTATGCGGCATTAGACTCGGTTCACACTGGTGCGATGCGGGAACCACAGCGATTTCTGTGTGGGTTCACCCTGCTCTCTGCGAACCGCTGCTGGTGTCAATATAAAGTCAATGACAACCCCAAATTGGTTCGCAGAGCGTAGTGTGAACTGTGGAATCGGATCGCATGGGTCTAAAAATCCATGTCATCGGATTCCAGTGCGGGCCAAAAAAAATTGTAATTTTGGTGCAAATGTACACTGTATGGCTGGATTTACATCGTACAGACATCGCATGTGATGTGCACAGGCATGCGGTGCAAATCACATGCAATGTCTGGCATCTCATCAGTGTGAACCCAGCCTTAGACAAAAAAGTTTACAAAAAAAAATCCCACAACATACAGTGCTTTGAAAAAGTATTCAAACCCCCTTGAAATTTTCCACATTTTGTTATGTTACAACCATAAATGTAAAAGTATTTTATTGGGATTTTATGTGATAGTGGCCCATAATTGGGAAGTGGGAGGAAAATGACATATGGTTTTCAATTTATTTTAAAAATAAATATGTGAAAAGTGTGGCGTGCATTTGTATTCAGCCCCCCTGAGTCAATACTTTGTGGAACCTACACTGCAATCACAGCTGCAAGTCTTTTTGGGGATGTCTCTACCAGCTTTGCACATCTAGAGAGTGACATTTTTGCCCACTCTTCTTTGCAAAATAGCTCAAGCTCTGTCAGATTGGATGGAGAGAATCTGTGAACAGCAATTTTCAAGTCTTGCCACAGATTCTCAATTGAATTCAGGTCTGGACTTTGACTGGGCCACTCTAACACATGAATATGCTTTGATCTAAACCATTCCATTGTAGCTCTGGCTGTATGTTTAGGGTTGCTTTCCTGCTGGAAGGTGAACCCAGTTTCAAGGCTTTTGCAGACTCTAACAGGTTTTCTTCTAAGTTTGCCCTGTATTTGGCTCCATCCATCTTCCCATCAACTCTGACCAGCTTCCCTGTCCCTGCTGAAGAAAAGTATCCCCACAACATGATGCTGCCACCACCATGTTTCACGGTGGGGATGGTGTGTTCAGGGTCATGTGCAGTATTAGTTTTCCACCACACATAGTGTTTTTCTTTTAGGCCAAAAAGTAACATTTTGGTCTCCTTTGACCTTTGTGTCCCCCTCATGGCTTTTCGCAAACTGCAAATAGGACTTCATAGGGCTTCACAGAATGGCTGTATTTATACTGAGATTATATTACACACAGTTGGACTCTGTTTACTAATTGGGAGACTTCTGAAGGCAATTTATTCCACTAGATTTTAGGGGTATCAGAATAAAGGGGGCTGAATTCAAAAGCACGCCAGACTTTTCACATATTTATTTAAAAATTTGAAAACCATTTATCATTTTCCTTCCACTTGACAATTATATACAGTTTGTGTTGGTCTATCACATGCAACCCCAATAAAATAAATTTATGTTTTTGGTTGTAACATGACAAAATGTGGACAATTTCCAGGGGTATAAATACTTTTTCAAGGCACTGTATAAATAATAATAATAAAAAAAAAGGACAGACTTGGTGGACCACTTGGTCTTTTTTCTGTTTTTTTTCTGTTTCTATGTCTCTGTTTTTTTTTCTCTGGGTGTCCAGTTTATCCACTATATGCAATCTAAATATAATCGCCTTAAAATTCTCTAAAATAGGAGGGTTAGGCTGGATTCATCGAGTCAATGTGGCCTTTTTTTTGCAAAGCAGACAAATAATCTCCCTTCTACTGAGTGGTACCTGTGGCCTTCCATTCCCTTTCAAAGGGTAATGTAATAGGCACACAGACTAAATAAATTTGACCACAATATTATATCCATAACTTTTTGCCAAAACTTCTCTATTATAGGGCATTGCCATCATAAATGAATCAAATTAGGTTTAGCAAAGAGAGATATTTCAGAGAGACAGATAACCGCACCGAGGATGGTGTTTTATGAACAAAATGAAATATCTGATATGCTCTCTGCAAAATTTTAAATTGAATCTCCCTCCATTTTTCACCTATTATCTCTTTAGTATAGTGATACAGGTCCAACCATACTTATTACGGGACATTCTCCAATGGTATACTAAGACTTACCCACTTACTGTAGATGTACATTCGGTCTTTAATGGAGGATCCAAGCAGATGGATTCCCTCAAAATATGATAAAAAAAGGATAAGTACTTTTAAAGTTAAGAATACATACTTGAATAGAATTCTCTTCTCTTTTTTTTTTTAGACAAGATTTTAGTGTCACTTTAATAAGGGCCTTGTGACACATTGTGGAAATGCTATAGTGTGGTAGTTCGGTGTTATTACTTTTCATAAAAGAAATGTTACATAGCAGACTGAGCCCTGTATAAATAGCAGTACTATAGAGAACACAGCATTTATTTATTTAGAACATATTTCACTGGTACAAAAATGAGTGGGCCTGGGGGGAAAAGGCCATCATAAACTAGAAGACAACCTCCTACAGATATTATTTGCAGTTTATGCATCTGTCAGACGTTTTTAGCGGTAACATAAACCACGTCCTTGACTCCGGTGGAGATTGTCGTGAAGGTCATCAGGTATTGCAGCGCACACTCCATAGAATGAAGATGAAAATCCATTTTTCCACAATGTCAGACGGCTGCACAGCTTATGAATTACATGTCAGTCATCCTTCAGCTGATCCAAATTACCTTATTTTACAAAACGTAAACATAATGTAATTCATTTGGTTTACCGGAGATATATGTAGGTCGGTACTTGGTAGGGGTAAAAGACAAGATAGAAAGAAAAGCCAGAGTACCATT
Organism: Lithobates pipiens; assembly: GCF_037356315.1. Lineage (NCBI taxonomy): Eukaryota > Metazoa > Chordata > Amphibia > Anura > Ranidae > Lithobates > Lithobates pipiens. The sequence goes on from NW_027507748.1 coordinate 72,364,154, forward strand.
AAAGGAAACCTGTGCTTTGCCCATGCATGTTATAACAACAGGTTTACTTTTATTTCTCCCCAGCAGCATTTACTTACGTAAATTTATTTTATTGGCATTTTATGTGATAGACCAACACAAAGTGGCACACAATTGTGAAGTGGAAGGAAAATGTTATGTAGCGGTACCCCCATGGGGGCTGCTGAGTTTGTTCATTACCTTTTGTCAGATGGCTCCGCTTCCGATCCCCCATGCAATTACATGACACCAAACAGTCCAGACTCTGAATTGTATAATGCTTTATTCTGGGTAAAAATTGGTGGGTTGTTCAATAGAGTATATGAGATGCCCCATCCGACCCCAGTTTTAGGTCAAAAGGGTACTAATCTGTGGCCGTAGTTTTTGTTAATTTAGTCCGTTAAAGCGATCCTTTCCTGGTTCCAATTCTCTCTTATGTTGCACTTCCAATATGGACAAATAACAATCACTCTGAATAATACTGTGGATGTTGACCCCAACGTCACAGGCCCCACTGCCTATTTCCATGACTTGTGATGTCAAACTTCCCTCAGTCCTGGAAAGTGCTTGATACTGTGGTCTTTGGATACACAGTATGAAGTTACTGAGTAGCTCTACTGGGTTGCACTCCTGTTGCTCTCTCCCAATCAACAGTCCATGTTCTACACACAGAAAGTTGATTCCCAGTTTTCTCCTTCCGCTTAGTTCCTACTTCCTCCTCCTCCTCCACGCTGTCCGGCACATCCCCACATGGGATGCCCAGTCATCCTCCAGTGCTACATGCGGACTTCTCCTCCAGGGGCCAGACTTCGGCCTCCCTGGACTCGCCTTCGGCTATCCGGCTCCCAGAGCTCTGAACTCCTGGGCCTCCGGTCCTGAACCTCTGGACCTCAAACTCGACTCAAACTCACTCTAAAGCATGTGACCCCCCTTTTTATGAGAGACCTGCCATTGACCATAGAAATTAACCATTGGTCAATTCTCTCACATGGGCTTCCTGCCACTCAGGTCTCAGCCCATACTCTCTTTCCAGCAGAATCCACTCTCAAGCAGAGAAGGTATCCCTGAGCCCAAGTGTAGGTGGCCACACCCCCTTCTACTCTGACACTCCCATCCCTAAAAAAACAACCAGGCCTAGTAAAGAGCAGGACCCCGGCTACATTTACCTGTCTCTATAAAAACCATCACTAAGCACCTACCTAAAAGTAGAGGGTGCTACAGATAAATGGATTTAACAATGTTTTACAGATGTAAAACCCTTCTAGGTAGATGCTAGAGAGTGCACAGTTTTGAGTTTCTGTGCTTAACAAGGCAAATTTAGGTGCTCTCTGCTTAACAGGGAGCAGAGATCCATTGATAGGGTCTGCTCAGTGTGATCAGATGCTGCTCATGTTGTCTGCCTGTTTCACACTGGTCCAATAAGAAGGGGCATGTTGGACAGTGGGAGGAAATCTGGCAAATGGGAGCACGGGTGTAGATGCAGCCCTGGCCATTGGCAAAGGAAGGTGCCTCAAGGCATGCGGGTGACTGTATTTATAATAGAACAACACATGTGCACAGGGTCTTTGGCTGGAGAGCGGGGTCATGGAGGAAGGGGGGCTGTTGCCCCTCCTCTGTATAGAATGCCATGCGGCCTCAGGTGGTCGATCTGAGGGCCAGGGCCGCAGAAGCTGCAACCCAGATGTCCCGCAGAGCTGACAGTGGGGGAGACATATGTAAAAGGATCTGTTCCTAGCTACTGTGAATACAAACCTAAATCTAGGGGTCTGTCCTTTGAGTGCCATCCCTGCAAGCTAGTAAAGTCAGTAGACAGTGCCAGCTAAAGGGGATACTGGTTAGTGTCCTGAAGAATTAGAGTTCATTGAGTCTGCTGCCAGAGCAAGCAAAAGACATATTGTTCCTTTCTAATGCTGTATGGTTCAGCATGGGATCTGCTATTTCGTTCAATCAAGTGAGGCCAAGTGAGAATTGTCCTCTTCTGTGCATCTTTAAAAGTATCCAACTAATCCCTTCTCCTATACAAGTTCTACCAATAAACACAAAAAAGCAATTCCCCTTGACTGGTCATTGCATAACAAGCAGATGAGTGTGCACCTGGTTGTGTGGAAATACCCAAGCATCTGGCTGCAGGATAATCAGAGGGAGGCCCAGGGAAGTCTATACTCAGCGACCCCTACAGGGGTAGTACTACACAAATAAATATCTGAAAAGTGTGGCATGCATTTGTATTCAGGCTCCTTTACTCTGATACCCCTAACTAAAATCTAGTAGAACCAATTGCCTTCAGAAGTTACCTAATTAGTAAATAGAGTCCACCTGTGTGTAATTTAAACTCAGTATATATTCTATGAAGCACTCAGGGGTTTGTTAGAGAACCTTAGTGAACAAACAGCATCATGAAAGCCAAGGAACACACCAGCAAGGTTAGGTTATAAAAAAACATCCCAAGCTTTGAAAATCTCAAGGCACAGTGTTCATTCCATCATCTGAAAATGGAAAGAGTATGGTACAACTGCAAACCTACCAAGACATGGCCGTCCACCTAAACTGACAGGCCGGGCAAGGAGAGCATTAATCAGAAAAGGAGCTAATGGTACCTCTGGAGGATCTACAGAGATCCACAGCTCAGGTGGGAGAATCTGTCCACAGGACAACTATTAAACGTGCACACAACAAATTTGATCTTTATGGATGAGTACCAAGAAGAAAGTCATTGTTGAAAGAAAGCCATAAGAAGTCCCGTTTGCAGTTTGAGAAGCCATGTGGGGGACACAGCAAATATGTGGAAGAAGGTGCTCTGGTCAGATGAGATTAAAATAAAATTTTTGGCCTAAAAGCACAACGCTATGTGTGGGGAAAAAATAACACTGAACCTGAACACACCATCCCCACCGTGAAACATGGTGGTGGCAGCAGCATGTTGTGGGGATGCTTTTCTTCAGCAGGGACAGGGAAGCAGGCCAGGATTGATGGAAAGATACACACAACCGGACTTTTCAGCAGACTAGGTCTGACGGACTTCCCGCTGGAATTCCGGCAGAGTTCCAATGGACTTTCCAAACAAACGGACTTGACCGGACTTTCTGGCAGACTAGGTCCACCGGTCTTCCCAACGGAGTTCCGACGGAGTTACGGCGGACTTCCAAATGAACGTTCATTTTGAATGTGATGAGTTACAACCAGACTAGAGAAGGAAATCAATCTCGCCGCTTTTATCGGCGAGATTGCCACCTTGCGAGCCCCGTCGCCTGGTATGGATTTTAAGGGGAAGCCCCTAAAAAATGAAAAAACGGTGTGGGGGTCCCCCAAAATCCATACCAGACCCTTATCCGAGCACGCAGCCCGGCCGGTCAGGAAAGGGGGTGGGGACGAGCAAGCGCCCCCCCCCCCCCCCCCGAGCTGTACCAGGCCGCATGCCCTGAACATGGGGGGTGGGTGCTTTGGGGAAGGGGGGCATCCTGAGACCTCCCATCCTCCCACCCTATGTGAATAAGTATGGGGTACACCCCTACCCATTCACCTGGGGGAAAAATGTCAATAAAAAAACACACTAGACAGGTTATTAAAGTAATTTATTAGGCGTCTTCTTCCGACTTCGGGGGTCTCTTCCTACTTTTCCACGCTTTTCGGTTCTTCTCCCGCTCTCCGGCCTCTTCTCCCGCTCTCTGATTCTTCTCCCAGGCTCCTCCGCTATTTTCTGCTCTTTTGCCGCTCTTTTGCTAGCGGTGGCCAGGTTTTCTCCGTCGTCATCTTCTTCTTCTTCTTCTTCCTTCTTCTGTTCTTCCAATATTGACTCAAGCTCTCTCCCACTGTAATGCTGTGGACACGTTGCGCAACGACTTATATAGGCATGGGGCGGGGTCACCGGGTAATGTTACCCGGTGACCCCGCCCCTTATGATGTCACAGTCCCAGCATGCCTTTAACCCTCTGTAAAGCCCTTTGGAAATTATCCAATCGCTCCACATAGCCTCTGGGCTAAAATGACACTTTCTTACACATAGGTACAATTTCAGTCACTACTTTTCCTTCCTTTTTTATTTTTTATATTTTTTCTGTTGTTTATTCATTACTTTTATATTTTTGTTTTTATTTTACTCCTATTTTATTTTATTATACTTCATCATACTCTAAAATACTCCAAATTAGAATGGGTTTTTGACAAGGAATCTAGAATTGTTAAAATGTTAAACTGTAAAATGGTCCAACTGTTCATCCATGCTTAGCAATTGCTATTACGTTAAGAGTACAAATTACTATCAGATGAACCTCACATACCGTAAATACCATTAGGGATGAGCCAAACATCCCCCAGTTCGGTTCACACCAGAACATGCAAACAGGCAAAAAATTTGTACGAACAAGCGAACACCGTTAAATCTATGGAACAAGATCATGGAAAAACCAAAAGTGCTCATTCTAAAGGCTTATATGCAATTTATTACCATAAAAAGTGTTTAGGGACCTTGGTCGTGCCCCAGGGGACATGTATCAATGCAAAAAAAGTTTTAAAAACTGCTGTTTGTTCAGGAGCAGTGATTTTAATAATGCTTAAAGTGAAACAATAAAAATGAAATATTCCTTTAAATGTTGTGCCTGGGGGGTGTCCTTAGTATGCCTGTAAAGTAGCAGTAGTAGTATTTTTCCCATGTTTAGAATAGTACCACAGCAAAATTACATTTCTAAAGGAAAAAAGTTATTTAAAACTGCTCCCAGCTATAATGGATTGTCAGATCCTGACAGTATACATAATCATTGAAAAAAATGGCATGGGTTCCCCCCCCCCAGTCCATTACCAGGCCCTTTGGGTGCGCTATCAATATTAAGGGGAACCCCACACCAAAATGAAAAAAAAATGTGTGGGAGTCCCCCCAAAGACTTTAACAGTGTTCCGCGGCTTTCGAATTTACCGTGAACAATGCATAATGTTCGCTGTTCGGCAAACAGGTGAACGCCCAATGTTCAAGTTGAAATTCCGTTCGAATTACCATTCTTTCAATATAAGCGTTATTTGACAAATGCTGTATGATAACCTCTGTATGATAACCTCTTGTTTGTACAAATTATCCAGAAAACAATAAAAAATTATGGAAAAAATAGACATAAATATGTAGCAGAATACATATTGACCTAAATTGATGAAGAAATTCGATTTTTTTCAACTATTTTTATAGCAGAAAGTAAAAAATGTATTATTTTTTTACAAAATTGTCGGCCTTTTTTTGTTTATAGCGCAAAAAATAAAAAACACAGAGGTGATCAAATACCACCAAAGGAAAGCTTTATATGTGGGGAAAAAAGGACATACATTTTATTTGGGTACAGTGTCACATGACCTCGCAATTGTCAGTTAAAGTAACACAGTGCCATATCCCACAAAATGGCCCGGTCATAAAGGAGGGTAAATCTTCCAGAGCTGAAGGGGTTAAGTGCCCCTAGACATGGCCCTGGTGGTTCTTTTTACAGATCTGTTCCAAATTGTGCCAACACATTTATTGATCTCAACAATTCTCTAAAAAATACAGATTTTTATTTTCTTTAGAATTCTTTAGTGCAATACTAATTTGAACACTTTGTGAAAAGTTTTTATGTCACGTTCAAATAATTTTTTTTTTTTTGTTGATTTTCTTTTATCAGTTCCAGCCAGACTTTCTCATTCCAAATACACCTCCACCTGGAAATATTTCTGGAGAACATGTTTAATTGTCTGCCATTATTTATGTGACCTGGAGCGTATCACTTTCATCCGATTCAAGTCAGAAGATTTTAGCTAAAGCCACTTACAGGTTTCAATTAGCTGTGTCGGCAGTGTTTTCCTGTTCTCCGCCGTGCCCAGAGCTGATAAAGAGCTCGAAGAACACTGAAAATTCCCAGGTGGTAGATTAATCTCTGTGAACCTCACAGCTGAAACTTCAAGAAGAGCTGCTTGGCGCGATATCACAGATAAAAAGTAATTGAGTTCAATTATTTATTTATGCATTCAGGAAAAAATAAAGGAAGATGTTAGCATACCAATAAAGTGGTGCTGAGGAGTGCATTGTAGGACATACAGAATCCTTGGTTACTAGGTTCTAGGGATGGATTTAGCATTGGTCTTATGGTGCTCAGACATTTCAACATTCCATTTTAAGAATTCACATTTCTTAATGAGATCATTCAACGGTGAAAGCAGACGAATTTGGTAATTTTTTAGAAATATGAAAATAAAAACTGACAAGGAACTGTAATGTACTACATCAACTTAACCTTGGTGTGAAAAAAATAATTATTTTCTCACCCAACAAATTAAATTCTGAATACTAACAATAACTTACAAAGCCAAACACAAATCTGTCCCCAGCTTCATCACTAGCCTAGTCTCAAAATATCAACCAAATCGTTCTGTTCGTTCCTCTCAAGACCTCCTGCTCTCTAGCTCCCTTGTCACCTCCTCCCACTCTCGCCTTCAGGACTCCTCCAGAGCCTCTCCGATTCTTTGGAACTCCTTACCCCAATCTGTCCGATTATCTTCTACTCTGTTTGCTTTTAGACGATCCCTGAAAACCCATCTCTTCACAGAAGTCTATCCTGGCCCCACCTGTACTTTAATTTTCTCCATCACCTCCTCCCACACAGCTATTATCTTTTGCTTCCTCCCTCCTAGACTGTAAGCTCTAACGAGCATGGCCCTCTGATTCCTTCTGTATTGAATTGTATTGTAACTGTACTGTTTGCCCTCGCGTTGTAAAGTGCTGAGCAAATTGTTTCCACTATATAAATCCTTTATAATAATTTTCTTAAAAAAAGAACAAAAAAACAGGCAGGTAGACAATTCCAGGTTTGCTCTCTAGAGATCTTTTGAGCTTTCTGGATAAACATACAGTATGCTTGTGGATGGGACTCATCGCCTTATGGGGACTCCCTTGCAAACACTTTCACTAATGCTGGGACACAGGCACAGGGTCGCGGTCATATGAAAATCAGCATTAAGGTGGCACCCCAACTTAGAAGCAGACTGTTGCCTTGCACAGTTCCAGTTGATACACTGAGAACTTTATAAGGCCTCCTTTACACTTGCTTTGACTAAGGATTTATTCACACCTGAGTGTAGCGCAGCAAGTTTTTTTTTTTAGCTTTTTTCGTTTTTTAGTAGAGCGTTTTTGGAGCAGTACCATTCATTTGAATGGGTCTCCCTCCAGTCCAAAAACACTCCAAAGAAGCTCATGTACCAAATCTTGGCACAGATCTAGGAGCATTTGCGGTTGCGATTTTTTTCGTGATTGTAGCGCATTTTGTTGCTCGACAATTGTGGCAAAATCGCATTTGGGGTGCCATTAAGAAATAATGGCATTGCAAACACGTCCCACATTTTGCCGCAATTCTGGTATAGCGGGTAGAATTGCGGCAAATCCACCCGTGATCCAGATCGCTCAGGTATAAATGAAGCCTTACAAGCATTAAAGAACCTACTGCTTCAACATGCTTTTTGATGTGTTTTGATGCTTCAGTGGGGGCCCAATAGATCCCAGCTCAATAGTACCCCTGTTCAACAGATCCCTAGCTCATTAGTATCCCCATTCAGCAGATTTCCAGCTTCATAAGTACCCTTGTTCAGCAAATCCCCTGCCCAGTAGTACCCCCAGCTTAGCTTCGCTGATCCCCCGCTCATTAGTAACCCCCAGCTCTGCTGATCCCCTGCTCAGTAGTAACCCCAACTCTGATTTTCTGATCCTCCATTCTCTCTGGTCCCCGCACATCTGCTATATTGCTCCCATCCTGCACACCACATGTAACATCTGCTAGTTTCTCCTGCTCCAGTCCCCCAGCTCTGCTGATCTTCTGATGCTCAGTCCTCACTCTCCAGCCCCTTTCACCTTCTGCTATAGCATTCTCATGTTGCAAACCACATGTGCTGTTTGGTAGTTGCTCGTCTCCAGTCTGGACCCTGCTCACCTTCTTGCTGCTTCACGCTGAACACCATATGTAATGTCTGCACCAGACACTTCCAGAATACATACACATGAACTGGAAGTGACTGCTGATGACAACTTTCTGGTTCGCTTCTCCTTCCATGCGAGAGCAATATTTTGATGTGGACAGTGAGGAGACTGTGTCCCACTCCACCAGCACAGCCATGATTGCCACCTCACTCCCAGTGACAATGTGAAAATCTTGCCATCCACACATTGTGGACCTCTGTTGTTTAAAGTGGTTGTAAACCCTTACAGACCACTTTTACCTACAGGTAAGCCTTGATTAAGGCAAGAAATATCTCCTAAACCTACACGACCTAGCCTCTCGACTGTCCGACCAATGGGTCTGCGATCTGATTTCCTACGGCTACACGATAGATTTCCTCACTTGCCCGCAAAACAGATTCTTCCCCTCCAGCATACCCATTCTCCCGGCTCACTGGGAGGCCCTCTTGGGGGCTGTAGGGGACATGCTGAATCGCGGGGTGATTGTACCTGTTCGGGAATTGGAACGTTTCCAGGGGTTCTACTCAAACCTGTTTGTAGTTCCCAAGAAGGAAAGGGGTACATCCAATCTTGGATCTAAAAGCCCTCAATCACTTTGTGAAAGTGCAGAGGTTCAGAATGGAATCAGTTCGCTTAGTAGTCGCTGCACTCCATCAAGGGGACTCCCTGGCGTCCTTAGACATCCAGGATGTATACGTGCACATACCCATATGCCCCTGGCATCAAAAGTTTCTGTGATTGCAGTCGGGGAAGCCCACTACCAGTTTGTGGTGCTCCCTTTTGGTTTGGTATCAGCCAAGGTACCAAACCAAGGTATTACCTTTACCAAGGTATTGGCTCCTGTGTTGGCGTTGCTACGGCAATGCGGGATCGCGATCGTGGGTTACCTAGACGATCTCCTCCTGAGAGCTTCTTCCACCTCAGAGTTAGAAGAGGATGTGGTGATCACCATGCAGACCCTGCAAGAATTTGGGTGGCTGTTGAACCTAAAAAAGTCGGTGATAGTACCAACTCAGCACTTGGAGTACCTAGGCTTGCTGCTGGACTCCAAGGAAGCGAGTGTTTCTCCTTCCAGACAAGCTGCAGACTCTCAGCGCCGCGGTAAAACTGCTGATGAACCGCAAGTGGTCATCGGTGCGCTTCTGCATGCGAGTCCTGGAACTCATGGTGGCCTCCTTCGAGGTAGTACCATATGCCCAGTTCCACACCAGAGTCCTGCAGAAGGAGATCTTGAGAAAGTGGGAAAGATCTCCGTTGTCCCTGGATCGAAAGATCCAGGTGAGCCAGTTAATCAGGGGTTCCCTGATCTGGTGGCTGAGGTCCCCGGTGCTTCATTCCGGGAAGTCGTTCCTACCTCTGAAATGGACGGTGATCGCAACGGACACCAGCCTATTCGGCTGGGGTAGAGTGATGGGAGTTCAGTCGACTCAGGGCCTCTGGGCAACAGAGGAATCCAAGTTGCCGATCAATCTGCTCGAACTGAGAACAATCAGGCTATGCCTCTCCACATGGTCAATGAGACTGCAAGGGCATCCAATCAGGATCCAGTCAGACAACGCCACTGCTGTGGCATACGTCAATCACCAAGGAGGAACAAGAAGCTCAGCTGTCTCACGGGAGGTCGCTCACATACTTCGGTGGGCAGAGCGACATGTACCAGCCCTGTCGGTCATTTACATACCGGGTGTGGAGAACTGGCAAACGGACTAAGTCGTCGGATGCTGGACTCAGGAGAATGGGCATTGCATCCGGAGGTGTTCAGGCTACAGTGCCTGTAGTGGGGCACACCAGACATGGATCTTCTGGCCTCCTGTCTCAATCAGAATGTGCTGAGATTCGTGTCCAGGGCAAGAGACGTGCTGATGGCTCCGTGGGATCAGTACCAGCTGATCTACGCCTTTCCTCCACTGAAACTGTTACCACGTCTGCTTCGCAGAGTGGAGGCTGAGGGGATCCCAGTAATACTGGTTGACCCAGATTGGCCTCAGCGTCCTTGATACGCAGACCTAGTGTACCTGGTGGCAGACGCTCCCTGCCGACTGCCGTTGCGAGAGGACCTTCTGTCTTTAAAGTGGTTGTAAACCCTTACAACACACTTTGACCTACAGGTAAGCCTAGATTAAGGCTTACCTGTAGGTCCAAGAAATATCTCCTAAACCTATACGGTTTAGGAGATATTTGCCCGAAGACAGGCACCGCTGTCTACGGTGCATGCGCACAACGACGAAGATTGCTCTGAAGATGTATTTGTCTGCCATGGTTCCCTTCCGGAAGTCAGACTCACTGTTTGTTTCGGTGGCTGGTCCACAGAAAGGCATGGCAGTCTTGTCAGCCACCATTTCCAGATGAATTAGACAGATTGTATTACAAGCCTACGCCTGTAGTACAAGCCTACACTAAGCCAGATGCCCCCCTCTCCGGTCACGGCCCACTCCACGAGGGCAATCGGAACGTCTTGGACCTTCAAAAAATCAAGAGTCTGTCGCTCAAGTGTGTAAAGCGGCGACCAGGTCGTCTGTCCACACGTTTACAAAGTTCTACAAGGTAGATGTCAGTGCATCGTGTGATGCCTGTTTTGGCCGCAAAGTTTTGGAGGTGGCTGTATAGTTGCAATTGCATATGCAATTTTTTCCTTTTTTCCTGTTTTTTTAGGTAAAATTGCAGTACCTTTAAGTTAATGCACTGTTGCATTTGTTACCGCAGTTTTTGATGTGGTTTGAGGGTAGTGCTTCTCTGTTGAGGAGCACCCTGTTTTTTGTGGTGGTTTTTCCATGCACTGTAGTTTTTTTGGGGGTAAAGTTTGTACTAGCTCCCACATGCCATGGTGGATGAAGTTTTATGCTGTTTCCCCACCCCTCGTTTTGGCACTGCTTGGGGACGTCCCAATGGTCTAAAGAGAAGAAGCTGTGTCAGTCGGTGAATATAACAAAAATAGTATTTTTTGTACTCACCGTAAAATCCTTTTCTCTGTAATTCACCGACTGTCACAGCACCCACCCCCCCCCCCCCCCCCCATAATTTTCTTTACGTTATACTGCTATACTAGAAAGTTCTAGTTTTATTATCACATGTTAACATGTAATGCCTAGTCTTCTCCTGAAGGTGGCATAACAACCCAATGGTCTAAAGAGAAGAAGCTGTGTCAGTCGATGAATTAAAGAGAAAAGGATTTTAGGGTGAGTACAAAAAATCCTATTTTGTTCCAAGCATGTTTAAATCCACTTACTATTGACTGTCTCACTATCTCTGCTGGGAAGTTGGTCAATATCACAATGGCATTTCATGCAGGAATGAATTGGCCCCAACAAGCTTTGCAAACACCAACCCCTGCAACTAAACTTTGCAGCAGCAGACACTCAACATGGGAATCGAAAACCTTGATCAGGGGTAGATATAATAATATCAGACTTTTGTTCTGATCCAAAACATTGACACTGTAACATTAATGTAATACCAATCTGCCTAGCAGAACCCAAAACTTGCCAGGCCAGTGCAAAAACGTCAGTCCTTTTCACCTACCCTAGGGTTGTCACCATTTGCAGACTCTGTTGCTCCTTCGGAGATGTCCTGGAGAGTTGGCGGTGCTGTGCAATATGCTTTTCATACTATCTCTTTTGTGAGTTTGAATCTTTTACTGTTGACTGTCTCACTATCTCTGCTGGGAAGTTGGTCAATATCATAATGGCATGTCATGCAGGAATGAATTGGCACCAACAAGCTTTGCAAACACCAACCTCTGCAACTAAACTTTGCAGCAGACACTCAACGTGGGAATTGAACCCTTGATCAGGGGTAGATATAATAATATCAGACTTTTGTTCTGATCCAAAACATTGACACTGTAACATTAATGTAATACCAATCTGCCTAGCAGAACCCAAAACTTGCCAGGCCAGTGCAAAAACGGCAGTCCTTGTCACCTACCCTAGGGTTGTCACCATTTGCAGACTCTGTTGCTCCTTCGGAGATATCCTGGAGAGTTGGCGGTGCTGTGCAATATGCTTTTCATACTATCTCTTTTGTGAGTTTGAATCCACTTACTGTTGACCGACTCACTATCTCTGCGGGGAAGTTGGTCAATATCATAATGGCATGTCATGCAGGAATGAATTGTCCCCAACAAGCTTTGCAAACACCAACCTCTGCAACTAAACTTTGCAGAAGCAGACACTCAACGTGGGAATCGAACCCTTGACCCTGAGAATAAAGCTGGGCACACATGGATTGAAATGTGGTCGGTTCAGCAGGAACCGGTTGAATTTTGATCTCTGTGTGGTTTGACAGAAGAAAATTGTTACAATAAAAAACCTAATCGTCTGTACCCAGCTTAAGAGTTGCATAACCTACTAACTGATCTAGCCAGATCACGCCCCTACATTACTTTCTTTTTAACAAAATGCCACAACATATTGTGGTGCTATAAAATGCTGCCCACCCAATGGACATGGTATGAAGAGGTCCTAATAGGGTTGCCACCTCATCCCTTTAAAACGGAACACATATTAATTACAGAGGTTCTGAGGCTAATTTAATGCAGATAAGGCACTAAGTTTAATTACCACCTTAATCAGCCACAGAACCTGTAGAATTAATGTGTTAATTTTTCAAGGGATGAGGTGGCAACCCTAGGTCTTTTTGGTAGCATATCGGATAATCAAAAAAATGTGGAGAATGCTGGAAGTCTCAGAGTTTAAAGACATATTGATGTAATGGATATGATTAAGAGAATAATGAAATGTCTATTCCAATGTATACAAGAGTACATGTTTTATATATTATGCCTGACATATCAGCTTCAGTTTAACAGCCTTAAAAAACATATTCAGAATTTGCAAAGCTTAGCTTATCCCTCCCCGCTGCTGTGAAACTGAAGAGTTAACAGAAGGACAGTTAACAGAAGAATTGCCCCTCTTCTAAGACTACACTCAAAGTTAACACCATTTCAGAAGAAGTAAGAACGCCGCTGCAAGAACAAAGCTACTTCCTCAAATGAGCACCCAACTAAAACCAATGTTTTAGCACTATATGTTTTTCTATATTTATGGTTTGTATTTGCCAGTCTTGTTGACGTATCTCTTAATCTTTCATGGAATTGTATAAAAATCATGAGTAGAGGAAATATTAAACAGAAAGTATTTTAAGTGCATTCTTTATATTCAATCTGATCAGGGATAATATAATAATATCGGACTTTTGTTCTGATCCAAAACATTGACACTGTAACATTAATGTAATACCAATATGCTTAGCAGAACCCAAAACTTGCCAGGCCAGTGTAGAAATGGCAGTCCTTGTCACCTACCCTAGGGTTGTCACCATTTGCAGACTTTGTTGCTTCTTCGGAGATGTCCTGGAGAGTTGGCGGTGCTATGCAATATGCTTTTCATACTATCTCTTTTGTGAGTTCCCACTTTGTTTATTAATTAATGTTTTTTTAAATGATACTTCACCATGGGATTACTTTGCTCTTTCCCTTTTTTTTTCTTTTTAATTCAGATTTTATTTTTTCAAATGTTCTCATTCCATATGTAGCCCCTGCTGTTTAGGCAGGGTTGCTAACTAATTTTATTTGCCAGGTAGTAATTGTCCTGGCTAATTGTTAGGAGATCCACTGATTTCCCCCTAATTCTGTAATTGCTGAACTCTTCTTTTCTCTTCTGTCACTAGACAGAATTATGGCTATAGTGTCACTAGCATTATAGCTAGTGACATTAGATAGACAAGGGCAAAACAAGGACAGATTTTGGATGGATGGGGTGTCTCAGCCAATGGGCAGGGGTTTCTTTAAGCCCCTTGGCCTGCTGGGAGAGCCTATTTATTTGGTGGAGTAAGGTGATCAGGGTTCTGTGCCACCTGGACAGCTGTCTGGGAGGACGTGTGTTATGTGGCCCCGAGCTGCTAAGCCGGAAGCCTGAGACCTATCCTGAGACTGGGGACACCTGGCTGCTAGGCTGCCCGAGGCCTATCCAGGAGCAGGAGAAGCAGCGTAGGGTTGGGACTGCAGGATTGGAGTCCAACCGATTTGAGAAGGTTCCGCTGAAACCAGGGGAACCAGTTGTGGTCAGAGGTAGAGGGGAAGCTGTTGCCACTAAGGGACTAACCACCTTGTTACGGGGGACTATTGTGAGTAAGCTGAAGCCAGTAGCAGAGCAGTCTTCTCACCAGCCGGGGATGATGAAGAAGTGTGGGAAAGCATCAGCCAGTGCCAAGCCAGGGACCCAGCAGGATCACAGGGATGACGCTTGAGGAGTATACAGCAGGATAGCTGTGGAAGAGCTTAGGGGATCCAGTGACAACTGGGATCTAGAAGTCTAGTGAGAGACTAGGAGTTCAGTGAGTGAAGATATACAGTGGGATACTGTGAGATAAGTAAAACGACTGCTCTGTGTTAACAAGAGTTATGTACAACTACCGTTAGCGACTATTTCAAGACTAGATGGCATTTGAGACAGCGGTCCTACCTATACAGATGTGTTATCCAGCTGGAGGTCTTCCACTGTATAGCTGTCTACCTATAGTAGTCTCAGAGTCTGCCAATTATCATTGCATCTACTCAAGGGTGTCCTGGCCCTAAGCCGCTCTCCCCCAGTTCCGTTAAGAGACAATAAATCTCTTGTTTGCATTCAAAAATGACTGACGCCCATCATTCTTTTTGCATCACACCCACCATGCCTGGTAACCCACTCTATAAGGAAGGATCAGCTCTCCCTAACCCTTGATGTCACCATTAGGCCTCTTGGCCCCCAAGATCTTGCTACACATATAAAGATATTATACAAATATTTGCTTGCTCTTTCCTTAGTACAGAGTGTGTTTTTGCTGCTTAGACTGGTATATGAGAAGTGATCCAGTGACAACTTTTGAGGCACGCCCTTCATGAGAGAGTGAAGCTTGAGGCTTGCTGAGGTGTGAGGGGAACAGAGCTTACGGGATCTACCATCTTTTAAATGCCGATTTAGACCTCTTAAAATGTGGGGATCTAAGGATTTAGTGAGCAGCATTATAACTTGGTGGTTGGTGCACAGCTGCTACATGAAGATTTTGCACACTTTTGGTGGACTTCAATATTTTGTTTATAGGACTTTATTTTATTTCATTTTTTTGTTTGTTATACACTATATGTTATTATAGAATTTTTCCTGACAGCGCAACACTATTTTTTTTTGTAATAGCCATAGTAGCCCATGGGGCCTGGGGCCTAGGGTAGGGGGGTGCCCACTAAAGGGGCTGTAAGGGAAACAGCAAGAAGTCACAGCTGGCTTCTCACGGTCAACATGGTGGCACCAGGAACCCAAGGACCAGTGAAGAACCGGCACGAGTGAGGGCAGCGCTGGATCCCTGGCCCGGTAAGCGCCTCTTTATTAAAGGTCAGCAACTACAGTATTTGTAAAGAATGACTGAAGAATCTTTCAGTGTGACATTTCCAGTATAAAGAGTTGACATTAGAATCATCACTAGTCACAGATCCCCCTCCATAGACTGTAAAGCAAGGGTTTTCCCAGGCGGACCTTGCCAGTACTGCATTCCAACACCTCTGCCAATGGTCACTTGACACCAGTAGCAGGATGCAAAGGAGAGAGATAGAGAGCTCTACTGTGCTGTGGTGTTGCACATTCCTGGCTCCTTACTCCTCTCCTGGCTGAACACAGTGTTACACTGTAATTGCACAGTAATTTAAAACTATTGTTAATGTTGCATAGGAGGGAATAGTGATCTATTTTTGCTGCTGGAGAAAGCTATAACTGCTGCTAGGGGGTGCATTTTTTGCTGCTGGAGTATCTACTGTTGCTGCAGGCGGATCTGTTATTGATGCTGGGGGGGTCTATTTGTGCTGGGAACAGTGGGGGTTATTGTTGCGGTAATGTGCCCTACAGGCTCCTGTACACAAGCTGTACAGTAGAAAAACTGGGCATATATCAGTGCCCAGGAGTTACAGGTCTTGCATAAAGCCCGCTGCCAATGGAAATTAAGGGTAATCTAAAATACACAGTGGCTGTACTCATATATTGACACACTTTCCCTGTATTACTTATCAGACTGCATTGGGGCATATGTCCCTGAATGTGCCCATCCCTGAATGCAAGTACTGCTGGGACGTGCATACATATGCATACAGCTGTTGTGTATTTTAGCCTAGTACTATTTCCTACAGGCTGATGGAAGTTTGCTGTATGCAAAACCTGTGACAGGCAGGGCAAAATATTATTATTATATTATGCTGTAAAATTCAGGGCACCCTTGTGCATGAGCCCGTAACATCCTTTTCATCCACCCAACACAGGGCAGTAGTATATGTAGCACCCTCTAGTGTTCTACAAGTATTAGTGCAGGAAAAAACTTTTTTTGACTCATGGTAAATTTGTGAGTCAGAAATTGGTTCAGGGTTACTGCAGGTCAGGCTGAATGTCTCCACGAAGGCAGATCTCTGGTACCTCCCCCTGAAGCTAGAAGTTTTAAGAAGCTTCTAGAAGTTAGTGGGCAGAGGCCAGGAGGGTTTTATCTGCATACTTGAGGGAACTTGGCCAATCCCTTTGCAGAATGCTTTGGCAGGGTGGCAGCAAGAAGAGTCGGGTGAAAAATGGAGTGCAGAGGAAGCTACCGTTGTCCTAGAAGGGGCTCGGGCCGGCTTGGGAAATTCCTATCAGCGTCTCAGTTTGAGGAGGAATGGTACCTGAGGAGCAGCAGGGAGCAAAGAAGACAGAGTGAGTACATCCCTATACCCAGGGAATCATAAAGGGAGAGACTGCTACATGGATCAATCTTTCATAAGGACAGCACTGTACTTAAAGCAGAACTATGGGATTTTCAAAAAAAACCCCATTAGTACACACACACACACACACACACACACACACAAAAAACATTAAACAGTTATTACATTTGTGAAATTTCTTACCATTTAAGACAGGGGTAGGGAACCGTGGCTCTCCAGCTGTTTTGTAACTACAAGTCCCATGAGACATTGCAAGACCCTAACAATCACAGGTATGACTCCTAGAGGCAGAGGCATGATGGAATTTGTAGTTTCAAAACAATTGGAGATCCGAGGTTCCCGTAAGGTAGTTTAAGAGATATGTCTGATTGGATTTTCAGGAAGTCAGCTCTGTGAGTCAAAAAATGCAGCCTGTATTGTAGGAGGAAGTGTTAGAACAGGGATTGCATCATATCCCATGAATCCTTGGGATTGGAGTAAATGTGGGAGGTACACTACGCTTGTACATGTGAATGTGAACTCCTCCACTTCAACATAAATCACACCCCTCATTCTGCATCCAGCAAGCCATACATAACACACGGTATGATAGGTTACATCCTTATATTTGCAAAGCAGTGCAGCTTATCAGGAACCACCAGTGCCAAATGTCAGGGACCACCATGTCAGGAACCACCAGAGCCGCATGTCAGGGACCACCAGTGCCGCATGTCAGGGACCACCAGTGCCGAATTTCAGGGACCACCATGTCAGGGACCACAGTCAGGGACCACCAGTGCGAATGCCAGGGACCACCAGTGTCGAATGTCAGGGGCCACCATTGCAGCTTGCCAGGGACCACCATGTCAGGGACCACCAATGCCGAATGTCAAGGACTGCCATGTCAGGAAACACCAGTGCCAAATGTCAGGGACCACCAGTGCCACATGTCAGGGACCACCATATCAAGGACCACCAGTGCCAAATGTCAGGGACTACCATGTCAGGGACCACCAGTGCCAACTGTCAGGGACCACCAGTGCCGAATGTCAGGGACCATCATGTCAGGGACCACAAGTGCCACATGTCAGGGACCCCCAATGCCGAATGTCAAGGACTACCATGTCAGGGACCACCAGTGCCAAATGTCAGGGACCACCAGTGCCACATGTCAGGGACCACCATGTCAGAGACCAACAGTGTCAAATGTCAGGGACCACCAGTGCCACATGTCAGGGACCACCAGTGCCGCATATCAGGGACCACCAGTGCCGCATGTCAGGGACTACCATGTCAGGGACCACCAGTGCCGAATGTCAGGGACCACCAGTGCTGCATGTTAGGGATCACCAGTGCCGAATGTCAGGGACCACCAGTGCCGCATGTCAGGGACCACCATGTCAGGGGCCACCATATCCACCATGGGACCACAATGTCTGTCCCACCAGTGTAGAGCGGGATTACTATCAGAAATCACTTGTATGACACAGCGGGGATCTCCCGCTGTGTCAGGTTTTGTATATGAGAACACTGATTGCTGATGTCTCGCCTCCCACTGGTATTATGATTGACAGCGCACTGTTCAGGCGGGACATCAGCGATCGGTATTCTCATATACAATACCTGACACAGCGGGAGCTCCCCGCTGTGTCATACAAGTAATTTCTGAAATGAATCCCAAATCTGCACGGAGATAGCAGGCAGACGGGTGGTGTAGCGGGGACAGAGTGGAGGTGGAGTAAGGATGGATTGTTGGCAGGAGCAGAAGAAGAGGAGGGAGTAGAAGGAGGACAACTCCTCCATGGGCGGCACAGACCGGTGGCTGTGAGACCCCCCTCTGCCCACTACATGTCTGCTTGCTCACTCCCTGAACTACAAGGGGGGCGCGTCAGACCGCTGGCTGAGGTAACGGGAGGACTAGCAGCCAGCAGTCTTACAAGCAGGAAGTCACCAGGCAGTAACGTTTTTTTCTGCAAGTTCGGCAGCCTATTGCAGAGGAACTATAGAGCTCAGAAGAACATGGGAGACATACTTGGTGAAGGAAGGAGATTAGCAAAAAGGACATGGAAAAAAATGTTTCCCGGAGTTCTGCTTTAACCCTTCCTATCCCTTGCCCTGTGAGATCTTCGGAGCAACCAGGTGGGCTGGTGGAAAAGCAGGTAGCTCCTGCAGGCAATAGAACTGGGAGCAGTTCTACAGAGGAGAGAAGATACTCCTGTATGCAGTTTACAACATACTGTGCTATTTTATAAAGGGGACTAAGAGCTCCTAGTCCTCAAGGGACTTTTGCTTTTGATCACTAAAGACTGACGGTGTCCAAGAAGAACAGTCCAGGATTTTGTACATAGGAAGAAAGTTGTCCCCGTTCATTGTTTTGGTCAAGTCGGGCATCCTATTAACTCTTTTCCCCATTCAAGTTATTACCCCTAATAAAACAACAAAACCAAACTCAGTGACTAATTTCTTGTGTCTGGATGCGAGTGAAAAATACTTGTTGTCTGGCTGTGTAGGAATAGGGGAACTAGTTATCTGCAGCCCCTGGGTGGGTAGCACTACATATACATGTAGCGCCAGTACTCCTGAAGAGTACGCGCTATGTCTGTAAATTTAGTTTTTCCCAAGACTATAGTTGAGTCTTGGGTTAATTGTTCTAAATTGTGGTTTTGGCATCAGTTTGGCTGGGCTGTACTAATGTTCTGCCTGGTCATAGGTGTAGTTAGCACCTTTGACAGGCATTGGAACGCAGTCTGGTTGGACGCATTGGGTACCAATCTCTCTCTTGGAGCCAATCAGTGGTGGCGTTGTCTTTCTGTGTATTCCGGGAGAGGGTACTTAAGGTGCTGAAGTCATGTGGTTCTGGGTTCCGGGCCAGAAGTATGTTCTGACTCCATAGTCCTGGTCCTCCTGACCAGCCCCCAGAGGCCCTCATGGCCTGGAGTGCGAATCCGTTTCCGAGTCTCAGAACTGGCTAGTCCGAGGCACAGTAACTGGAAGGAGGTTTCTAAAGTGGTCCAGTGCCATCTCGGGTTTTGGAGAGGCCCAGCAACTCGTCATGCAACCAGGGGAGGACTCTTCAGAAGAGGGCCACGCATGAGGCTGGCTGCTCGGTAAGAGCCTGGATGTTGAGCTGTATGGACACTAATTGAATCCACATTTCTTATGGTATCGCTGGACCGGCTGCAAGATACTGGTACCGCAAGAAGGTTCCTATTTCTATCCTTCTGTTACAACTAAGTTCCTGTGAGGCCGCATACACACGGGCGGACTGTTCGCTCAACTTTGTCCGCTGAACAGTGTTTCGGCGGACAGTCCGCTCGTGTGTGGGCTTCAGCAGACAGTTTCCGCGAACAGTCTGCTGAACAAAGTTTTTCGGAATTTCCGAAAAACTGTCCGCTGAAACTTTGTTTGAGCGAACAGTCCCCTCGTGTGTAGGCTTGTTCGTCAAACTAAGTTCCGCGCATGCTCAGAAAGGATTTACACGCCGAAAGTTGTATTGCAGTGTATAGGACGTCGTATTTTTCGTCCTGTCGTACGTGCCGTTCACATCATCGCGCAAGTTTCAGCGGACTGTTCGTTCGTCGTGTGTGGCCAAGTCCGTCCATGCTAATTTTGAGCGGACTGTCCGCTGAAACTGTTTGACGAACAAAGTTGAGCGAACAGTCCCCGCGTGTGTACGCGGCCTGAGAGACTTTCTGTGTTCATCGAAAAGTTTGCAACCAAGTCTCTGCCAGAGACTTTGCTAAGTTTGAGTCAGGTGTTGGCTGCTAAGTCCATAAACCACGATTTATCTGACAGTGGAAATATCCAGTTGCGAGTGGCTACTCCTTGGATTACCTAGAGAGAGACATTTATTATGTGTCAGCAGTTTCAAAGTGTCTGAGCTTCCATACCTATACCCTCTATCCCCAACTGATAGACTGTGTTTCTGTTCAATGTTTTAAGCAAATAAAAATTCCAAAAGGAATTCAGGTGTCGGTCTCTGCAGTTATTGGGCCATCAACCCCTAGACAAGAACGACAAGCTACAAGGCGGAGGAGGTAAACGGTAAGCCCAAGAAAACCAGCCATTCCTTCGGGGGTCAGTGCTACATACAACACTATAAGTACAGAATTATGAAGTTTGTGTATGCATTGGGGCTGGTCTGAGGTCAGTAGATACATAAATTGGGGCTAATCTGAGGTTAAAATATGAAATTTTGCAGTTTAATATGTATATAGGGAGGAGCCAGGTGTCGTCACTTCCGGTCGCGGCCGAGACTGAAAGTACACATATTATAGTTGGATTGCTGAGATTTTAATTGTAAGTTGCTATGTTTGTTTTTGAATACATTTTTTACAAACTACTACACAATGGAGCCATCCCTCTTTATTGCTCGCCCTCACCGCATCTGATGAGCCTGGAATCTAAAGCCATCTTCCAAAAATACCGCTATTGCTGCGGCTTTTACTTCATATTAAAGCTCGATTTGACCCATAGGGGTCTTCATTAGAGGTGAGAGGCTGGGGAAAAAGAGTGGCGCACTTCAGATGGTGATAGCTATTGGATGAAGTGGACACCGAACGATTTTGTTGCACATGCACTTTCTATATATGAGCTGCTATATGGAGATCTGTTTTTCTTCTTATTGGAGTTGGGCTGCACGTTTTTGACATTGCACTTTATTTTGTTTTATACACCTTTTGAGCTATTTGGACGTTATTAGAGTTTGACATCACATCTGTGTTATTCATTTGCACTATATTTAATTATATTGCACTTTATATTGCTTAGCACCATATATTGTTAGTACTTATGCTTCATTGAGGATTTATTACACACAGTGGGGCTGATTTACTAAGATTAATGCACTGCGCCGGTTCATACCTCCATTTGTGCGCCAGGTAAATTTTCAAGTGAGCATATGAACTGGCACACGCATAAGCGCAACACATAATATGCCGGCGCAATTCATAGTAGCGAGCACCGTATCATTAACAGTGCATTCACACAGGGGCAACACGACTTCCAGCGCGACTTTGGGAGACAACTTGGACACGACTTGAGTGTGAAGCACAGCGTGACTTGCGGCGACTTACAACAGGACTTTAAGTCACCCCAGGCCAGACGACTTTAATTTAAAAAAAAACAACGGCATGGGTTCCCCTCCAAGAGCATACCAGGCCCTTCAGGTCTGGTGTCGATATTAAAGGGAACCCCGCGCCAAAAAAATTGCGTGGGGTCCCCCTCAAAATCCATAACAGGACCTTCAGGTCTGGCATGGATATTAAGGGGAACCCCGCGTTAAAAAAAAAATGGCGTGGGGGTCCCCCTCAAAATCCATACCAGACCCTTATCCGAGCACGCAACCTGGCAGGCCGCAGGAAAAGAGGGGAGGACGAGAGAGCGCCCCCCCTCCTGAACCTTACCAGGCCACATGCCCTCAACATTGGGAGGGTGCTTTGGGGTAGCGCCCCCCCCGAAGACCAGAAGAAAGAAGATGAAAGAAGACTTTAATAAAGGACTTGTCAAAGACCGTTTTAACACTTTTGTCACTATTTTGGTGAAATGGTAGGGGTACTTTTTACCCCCCTTACTATTTCACATGGGGGGCCGGGATCTGGGGGTCCCCTTGTTAAAGGGGGCTTCCAGATTCCGATAAGCCCCCCGCCTGCAGACCCCCACAACCACCGGACAGGGTTGTAGGACAAGGTGCTTTGGGAGCGTCGCTACCCCAAAGCCCCCTCCCAATGTTGAGGGCATGTGGCCTGGTATGGTTTCCTGCGGCCTGCCAGGTTGCGTGCTCGGATAAGGGTCTGGTATGGATTTTGAGGGGGACCCCCCACTCCATTTTTTTTTTGCCGCGGGGTTCCCTTTAATATCCATACCAGAACTGAAGGGCCTGCTATGGAATTTCGGGGGACCCCCACGCATTTTTTATCTTAATTTTTTTTCTTTCTTAATGCTAACATGACCTGTGTGCAAATAGGCAATAGCCTTAAAAAAAAACATAGAAGTAAATCAGCGCAAAAAAGTTGAGAGGTGCGCCTGTTCAACTTATGCAAATGAACCTACGTGACTTGACATTTACTAAGATTTTGCCGGTGCAGTGAACCAGAGCACTTGAACGGGCGCAAATGCCGTTTGCGCGTGCGCAGTGCATAAAATGATCTCACACAGTTCCAGTGTATTTGCAGGCACAGCAGGCTTGCTCAGAGAAGGTTAATATTCTGCCCTATTTTGGCCATATTTGTTACTTGGACAGTCATATCTATACTTCCTCACATCACCCCACATCACCCCCATAATATTCGCACTTCCAGCTTCTTTTAATTCTGAGTTGAAGATGCCGTGCGCCAGGTCTATAACGGCACACAGATCGCGCCAGCCCATGCACTAGCAACATGATAGTAAATGGGGAATTGCGCTGCGTTACAGGCGCAAATGCTTTGTGAATACAAAAACGGCCGTTGCGCATCGGCGTGCGGCACTACTCATGGCGCAAATGCTTTGTAAATCAGCCCCAGAGAGTTTATTTTCACTGTTGCAGCACATTCTTGTCAGTTGCTGACAGCTTATAGACTTCTGTGTTATTTATTTGCATCATATGAAACTACATTGCACTTTATATTGTCTAGCACTTTATATTGCTTTATTGAAAATGTGTCACATACAGTGAGTCCAGTTTCCCTGTTGCAACATATTCCTGTCAGTTATTGACAGCTTCCGTGACGTTTATTTATTCACTTGTATTTAATTCTAGTTCACGCCATATCTCATATTTTTGTTGTGGTGTCACAGTAATGTTCCCACACCATCACAAGGTCATTGATATAGCGACCATACCATCAGAGTCAGTACAAGGGGTAGGCGGAAGGGGCGGGCATCACTAAATGGCAGCCCGCGGTCTGTGTCTGGCCTGAGCTGCTGCTCTTTCTGTACCGCCACTTTCGAGCCACTTAATAGCCACTTTTGTCCCCAGCCTCTTCCGCTATCATTAGCAGAGTAGAGAGGAGCGGGCGGCGGGAGGCGGGACAATTCTGCACTGGGGGCAGGACCAGCACTGCGTGGAGAGCGGTAGCTGCCTGTCATGTTAATCGGGAGGTGATTAGCTGCTAGGAGGCAGTAAAGGGGGCAATACTGTGTGGGGGGATATGTAAAGGAGCAATGCTGTGTGTGGGGTGATATGTAAAGGGGGAAATACTATGTGGGGTGATATGTAAATTGGGAAATACTGTGTGGGGTGATATGTAAAAGGGACAATACTGTGTGGGGGTGTCATGTAAAGGTTGAAATACTGTGTGTAGGGTGATATGTGAAGGGGCAATATTGTGTGAGGTGATATCTAAAGGGGCAATACTGTGTGGGATGATATGTAAAGGGACAATACTGTGTGGGGTGATATGTAAAGGGGGCAATACTGTGTGGGGTGATATCTAAAGGGGCAATATTGTGTGGGGTGCTATGTAAAGGGGCAATACTTTGTGTGGTGATAGGTAAAGGGGCAATAGTGTGCGGGGTGATATGTGAAGGGGGCAATACTGTGTGGGGGTGATATGTGAAGGGGACAATACTGTGTGGGGGTGATATGTGAAGGGGGCAGTACTGTGTGGGGGTGATATGTGAAGAGGGCAATACTGTGTGGGGTGATATGTGAAGGGGGCAATACTATGTGGGGGGGATATGTGAAGGGGGCAATACTGTGTGGGGGATATGTGAAGGGGGGAAAAATATGCTCCCTTTAGTAAATAACCCCCTTTGTTTAGATATTTTTTGTCCTCATAGGAATCATTGTTATAGGATTGCTTGTTTATTTGTTTCTTTCAGGTGTGCTAAATGTGAAATACGAAGATTATTACAATGGCAGTTAGAACTGAGGAAGATGCCCCCAAGGAAGTGATAGAGTGTTATCAGATAGTCAGATTAGCAGATTCGTATGATGCCGAGATAGGTGATGCGTATCCACATACACCCTAAGAAGAACTTTACTCCACCTAGATGTGAAGTAGAACTCTGGTTTTCATACTAGTTAGGGAAGAGATGGTAGTGACCCCAAATTAGTAGAATTATAGGGGTCTGATAATGTTGAGTTTTATATATATAAGTAGTATGTGACGACACAAACTACTGATAAGAACCCAGAAATCTGCTCAAAATAGGCTTTCGTACCAAAATCTGAACTTACCAGATACTGCTGAAATCTCTTCTTTTGCCAGTCACATAATGTAACCACCCATTTAACTGTCCCCTTGCTACTAAAGATATGAATGCTGATTGGACTAAACTATACAATCACACCTATGACACGCCTAGACCTTATGCATATTCATATGTATATATTGTTAAACTTGATGTTTGTAAGTCAGAAACACTTTCACTTTTACTCGCTTAGGTTGCCGAGAACTGTGTTGTATCTCTCCACTGCATAAAGCACCTACTTATACTTTACAAAGATCTGGATCTAATATCTCATCTGAATGTCTTGTTTTGGAGACTCCCTAACCTGATTTAACAAAGGGTTTGAGGCTGTCTGAGGTCTGAAGGGGAAGGGTTTGGGGCTGATCTGAGGTCTGAAGGTGAAGGGTTTGGGGCTGATCTGAGGTCTGAAGGGGAAGGGTTTGGGGCTGATCTGAGGTCTGAAGGTGAAGGGTTTGGGGCTGATCTGAGGTCTGAAGGTGAAGGGTTTGGGGCTGATCTGAGGTCTGAAAGTGAAGAGTTTTCGGCTAAGCAGAGATTTTATTGTACTGCTCTAGGACTGCATGAGAAAGTCAGCTGTCCAATCAATATTTATTTGTTATCTCTTCCTGGATCTCTGTGATTGGAGGCCCCCCAGCAGCCTACAGTGTACGTGCCTGCAATCCTCACATATAAACCTTTTTTGTTCAAACCCTGTAATGGTTATGCATGTAGCGCTGGCTCCTGACGAGCAGGCGCTATGGTTTTTTCAAAGTTAATTTTCCTGAGGCCACAGTTGTGTTTTGGGGCTAATTTCCTAAATGTATGGTTTCGGTACCAGTCCACCTGGGTTGCACTGGGTTCTCCTTGACCGCAGGTGTCGCTGTCATTGCCGGCAAGAGTAAGAACGCAGTCTAGCTGGGTGTATTGAATGCCACTTTTCTTTCAGAGCCAGCCCAGTGGGAGTGTTCTCCTGCTGTACATTCTGGGAGGTGGTATTTAAGGTACTGACATCATGTGCTTCTAGTTCTGTTCCAGGGATTATTTTCTGTCTGTCTGGTTCTGGTCCTTCGGACCAGCCCCATGGCCCTCCTGGCCTGGGGTGCAGAACCATGCAGTTCAAGTCTCGGGCTGGCTGGCCCGAGGCAAAGCAACTGCAGGGGCAGGCCTGAATGGATTTTGGGGCCTATTGAGCCAAAGGTGGTCTGGTGTTGTCTCATCTAAGGGAGAGGCCCAGCAACTGGAGAAACCCCAGGGGAGGATTCTTCAGGAGAAGGCTGTGCGCAAGGCTGGCTTCTCTGAAGGAGCCTTGAGGCTTAGTTGAAGGACACTACATGGATCTACACTCATACGGTATCACCGGATCGGCTGAGAGATACTGGTACCGTATGATAGCTCTTTAAATTTGTCTATGCCCCTCAGTAATGCCCAAGTCTGTGGCAGAGACTTTCTCAAATATTCTACGCTCAAGTCTGTGGCAGAGACTTTACTTAACACCCTACCAGCTGCTAGGCCAGTGATGGCGAACCTTGGCACCCCAGTTGTTCTGGAACTACATTTCCCATGATGCTCTTGCACCCTGCAGTGCAGTTGAGCATCATGGGAAATGTAGTTCCAAAGCATCTGGGGTGCCAAGGTTCGCCATCACTGTGCTAGGCCTAGTGAGAGGAGGTCTATCCAGGAGTTATAAAATCCAGCTGTGAAACGGTTGCTATTCTCTGGATTTTTCCTATAAGACGCTTTTCATTTTTGCAGTCTAAACTACCTGAACTTGCTCCTAACCCTCTACCCTAAACTGAGAGACTGCTTCTGTTTCAAATAAATAACCCAAAAGAAGATTGAGTGTCAGTTTCCACATTTCTTTGGCCCATCTACCATGGAAACCCCTAGGCAGAGAAGCAGTCAAGAAGGTAACGGTAAGCCCAATAAAACCAGCAGCTCCTTCGGGGGTCAGTGCTACATGTAAAACCTTTGGGTTTTAGGAGCTGCAGTGTTTGGGGCTAATCTGAGGTCTGAAGCGAAAGGGTTTGGGCTGATCAGAAGGCGAATTGTTTGGAGCTAATCTGAAGTCTGAAGGTATAGAAACTGCAGGTGATGTGAGATCAGAAAGTGAAGAGTCTGGGACTGATCACAGATTTTATTGTGATGATGTAGGACTGTGTGATAAAGTCAGCTCTGCAATCAATATTTATTTGCTATCTCTTCCAGGATGTCTGTAATTGGAGGCCCGCCAACAGCCTACTGTCTGTACACCTGTGGCCCTCTCTTGTACATTGTTCTTTGTGGGAACCCTGCAACGGGTATGTAAAATCTCTGGTTTTATGAGAGTGCTGTGTTTGGGCCTGATATGAGATCTAAAGTTGAGGAGTTTGGGGGCAATCTTAGGTCCAAAGTTGAAGGGTTTCTGGCTGTTCTGAAGTCTACATCGCAAGCTGTTGCCCTCATTGTTCTTTTTATCTATATTTTCAGATCTATCTCATCTACGTGACTCATTTGTAAATCTTTAGCTGTCCCAAGCAAATCATCTTCGCCTTTAAATGGTGCAATATTTTTCTATTTTTTCTGTCAAATCCTTTATAATTTTTATCATGAAAAAAAATCACTTTTTTTTGTCTGTGGCAATAAAAAAATATTAATAAGTGAAAGAGGACAAGAAACGCAGAACAGCCAAACTGTTTTACAATTAGAATCTAAGGCCGCGTACACACGCGGGGACTGTTCGCCCAACTTTGTCCGCTGAACAGTGTTTCGGCGGACAGTCCGCCCGTGTGTGGGCTTTCAGCGGACAGTTTCAGCGAACAGTCCGCTGAACAAGGTTTTTCGGAAATTCCGAAAAACTGTCCGCTGAAACTTTGTTTCAGTGAACAGTCCCCTCGTGTGTAGGCTTGTTCGTCAAACTAAGTTCCGCGCATGCTCAGAAAGGATTTACACGCCGAAAGTTATAATGCAGTGTATAGGACGTCGTATTTTTCGTCCCGTCGTACGTGCCGTTCACGTCATCGCGCACGGTTTCAGCAAACTGTTCGTTCGTCGTGTGTGGCCATGTCCGTCCATGCTAATTTTGAGCGGACTGTTTGCTGAAACTGTTTGACGGACAAAGTTGGGCGAACAGTCCCCGCGTGTGTACGCGGCCTCACTCATGTGTTTCCCTATCATTTGACTTGGATTCTGTGCCTACACGTCAGATGCACTTGACAATCCTTTTTGTACTGATCCAGATTGTATTGAAAGTCCTGAAACTGACTGACCAAATTGCTGAACTTTGGAACAAAAAAATAATTTTGTGAAAAGTACAAATGGCTTGACTTTCAAAATAGGAAGCCTGAGTACAATTAATGCAGAAATTTTGGTACTATTTGAGTTAAAAAAAAAACGGCATGAAAATGTCGGAATGGGTACATAATAATGTAACCAGTTATGGCATAAAACGATCGCAGCAGCTCACTTCTTTAAGAATAAAAATTGTTTGAACACAAAGAAAGCACTGCACACAAAGCTGCCTTGATATTTCTTTTAGAATGAAAAAATGAACTTCTTGAAAGGATCTATTTAAAAAACTTGGCCCAAAAGAAAGAAATAACTCAGAAAATCTTTTGCACTGCATAGGAAATTGCCAAAGAGTACCAGTTGTTCAATAGTCCTTCCTCCAAAAATGATTTGCAGGAGTTAAATACTGTATTTGCTGGCGTATAAGACTACCTTTTACACTTAAAAAAAATGCCCAAAAATCGGGGGTCGTCTTATACGCCGGGTATACAGGTATACAATGCTGCCCGATGGATGTCAGCCCTCAAATGTCTGCTAATACTGTATGTGGTTTTAACTACAAACAGTATACGCCGTTGAGCCAATCCCGGCGAGCGATGTATTCTATTAATGAATACAGAGCCTGCTTGGATTGGAGTAACAACCTCTGCCAATCCAAGCAGGCTACATAGAGTAGCCTGCTCGGATTGGCTTTGAGAGAGAGAGAGAGAGAGGCAAGGGCTGATGATGCTACAGCCTCTGCCAATCCAAGCAGGCGTTGTATTCATTAAAATAATACACTGCTCACCATACTTCCCTGGGTAAATCCATTCACTGATCTCCTACTACTATACATCCTGCTGTTTGCCTTTCAAGTCCCAGGCACCCAAGAGGGACAGGTAAATCTGGGACATATGACAGGGGGGTTATTAAATGCATTTTGGTGGACAATTCCCATAGAATGTAACCCAAAAGTGGTATAGGTTTGGTTAGTGAAAAATTCTACTTTCCAGAGTTGTGGCATTCAATAGATCTCTGTTTGTGTTATTATTGTTTGATTTACTTTATGACATAACACAGCATCGCGTATGAGTAGTTGGCATTCTTGCTTTGTATTTTTTAATCGTTCTAATGTTTTTTTTTAAATGGTGTTGCCTCAGAAGGGGGGTAGTCTTATACTGCGAGTATTGCCCAAAACCTGTTTTCACTTGAAAAATAGGGGGTCGTCTTATACGCCCAGTCGTCTTATACGCCGGCAAATACGGTAGTATTAACATGGTCCACATTCTTTACTTAACAAATACCTGCATTAATATTGTGAATTACATTGCATAAGTGAGAAAAACTAAGTCAATGAAATCATTAGATCAGAAAGACAAATTGCCCTGATAATTGACGAGTCAACCATCTTGAGCCAAATATCTATGCTGATTGTAGATGTTTGATTTTTTTTCTCACACACCCCTATAAATGTATTTCTTGATCTGGTTCCCCTTGACAGTGTTAATGTAAAAGGAGCATGTACAGCCCTTCCTAACTGCCTGTGGGCTCTATTCACAGAATAAACTCCCATGAGATATTTATTTGTCAGGACACATTTTGCCTAAATATCACATGCGATTCTCTAGACCGTTTGCAGTATTTACCGAGAAAAACCCTGAGAATGGTCGGTGAATACTACATGAAAAGGCATTAAAATCTGTTCACAGAAGGAAATAAATAATTAAATGCATGCGGAAATTAAGTAGTGGTCCAGGCATGCAGTATTAGTGGGCAGCCGCTACATGCTTAACAACCAATGAGTCATGAGCTGTCAGCGGGGTTAAGTAAAAGAGTAAAAAAAAAAAAAAACGCTGACAGCTGAAAGTAAAAAAAAAAAATAGCTGGAAATTAACAAATTTGAAAAAAACGGTGTGGGGTCCCTTCCCCTAAATCCATATCATGCTCTTTGGGTCTACTATGGATTTTGAAGGGAACTCCCACGCAAAAATCCATACCAGGCCCTTATCCGAGCATGCAGTCTGGAAGATCAGGAAAGGGAGGGGACGAGCAAGAGCCCCCCATACCAGGCCACATGCCTCAACATGGGGGTGCTTTGGACCAGGGAGGCAAGGGGGCTTCCAGATTTTGAAAAAACCCCCACACACAAACTCTCATAACCACGGGTCAGGGTTGTGGGGAAGAGGCACTTGTCCCCATCAACATGGAGACAAGGTGCTTCGGGGGGGGGGGGGGGGGTGGCAGAGCCCCACCCCCTGCTCAAAAGCACCCCTCTTGTTGAAGGTATGTGGCCTGGTATGGTTCAGGGGGAGGGGAGCACTGACTTGTCCCCTCCCTTTCCTGACCTGCCAGGCTGCATGCACAGATAAGGGCCTGGTATGGATTTTCAAAGGGGGGAGGGGCCACATAATTAATTTTTTTAAATTATGGCATGGGGGTTTCCTTCAAAATCCAAACCAGACCTCAAGAGCCTGGTATGGATTTGGGGGGCCTCAGGCCTTTTTTACTTTTATTGACAGCTATTTTTTTCCTGTACAATCAGCTGTTAGTGGGGAACTCCGCTGACAGCTGATGACTCATCGCTTGTTAAGGATATGGGTGACCTCCCGCTCCTTAACAACACTCACATGTGTCTGTGCTATGCCCAACACTGAGGTGTCTACAACAAGTGCGGGTGGCTATATCGGAATCCCGGCAGCGTGTGATCCACGCCTCATTCTGGATATACCAAATAGGTTTATAAGTGTCACATAGAGGACCTGGAAGTGATGAGTCTGTGCTTCTACGTACGTTCCACCGTCCTGGCATCACATGTAAATAAATAGGTTAGTGCCAGACGCTAAATCACTGCATGTTTTTACGACTACAATACCACAAGACTTCATTAAATAACTCATGCAGTATTTTAGTAGTATTTTTTTGTGACTGCCAGAAAACTTTTAGAAAAATGCTGAGTGGTATTTTACCGCACTTGTTAAGGGGAAACATACCATTTTGTAAATGGAGCATTATATTCTTATGGGGTGTTGGACAACATTTGATATGTGTGACGGTGCAGCCATGATGCTAAGAAATGTAATGCCCTGTACACACAACCGGTTTCCCCGTCGGAATACACTCCAAAGGTTTCTCAGACGGAACTCTCTCTCAAGCGGTCTTGCCTACACATGGTCAGACCAAAGTCCAACCAAAGACTAGAACGCGGTGATGTACGGCACGAACGACGGGACTAGAAAAAGGAAGTGCAATAGCCAGTAGCCAATAGCTTCCGTCTCATACTTGCTTCAGAGCATGCATCGTTTTTGTTCTGTCGGAACAGCATACAGACAAGCGGTTTTCCCGATAGGAATTTGCCTGACCTGCCAGGCTGCATGCACAGATAAGGGCCTGGTATGGATTTTCAAAGGGGGAGGGGCCACATAATTAATTTTTTTAAATTATGGCATGGGGGTTTCCTTCAAAATCCAAACCAGACCTCAAGAGCCTGGTATGGATTTGGGGGGCCTCAGGCCTTTTTTACTTTTATTGACAGCTATTTTTTTCCTGTACAATCAGCTGTTAGTGGGGAACTCCGCTGACAGCTGATGACTCATCGCTTGTTAAGGATACGGGTGACCTCCCGCTCCTTAACAACACTCACATGTGTCTGTGCTATGCCCAACATACTTTCAGTCGGAAATATTTAGAATATGTTCCATTTCTAGGTCCATCAGAAAGCTTTTTAATAGACAAACAAGACAGTACATACACAACAGGTATCTGACATTACACAAGTATTTACATAACGGCATTATTGCATATGCAGGGAATATTCAACCCCATCAACATCTTATTCAGGATATACCATGTTCACATTACAAGATTGTGATATTATTTAGAGAATATTGCATTGAGGAGTGGTCATAGAAAGAATATAAGTAGGTAGAAGCAGGTAGTCTACACTGGTCTAGTGGGAGCCGGTTTCCCCCCAGGGCCACAAGGGCAAGGGAGGGAGGTGCGACCGCCCCCCAGGTCGAAAATAAGCAGGCTATGAACCTGAGGCCTAGAATGAGGGAGTGAAAGCGCCTGCCAGGGGGCAGTACGGTCCAGAACAGGATGTCTCCCTGGTAAGATCTTCAGAATGCGGCGTCTCTCCCCTAGCTGAGATTCAGCCACATGCATCAACGCAATTGGACCATACTTTATTAGACTTCTGTGGACAATTTCTACTCTTGTAAGTAATGCGGTAGAGTGGTAGCACATTATTAATCATTTTTTGCCATGAGTATTTGGATGGGGCCGCTCTCTGCTTCCATTTAAGGAGCATACAGTCTCTAGAATGTCTGCCACCGTGCTCCAAAACTCACATTTAGTACTGCTGGGGCTAAGTGCAGGGTAAATGCCCGCTAGCCTTTGTGGCGTGTAGTAAGCCCTATTTTAGTTGTATGAATCTATCCTTAGCCGCAATCATGAAAGGAATAAATGTTGTTAAACACTCCTCCCACTCCTTCTTTCCCAAAGAGGGGATGTCTG
This sequence comes from Lithobates pipiens, assembly GCF_037356315.1. Taxonomy (NCBI): domain Eukaryota; kingdom Metazoa; phylum Chordata; class Amphibia; order Anura; family Ranidae; genus Lithobates; species Lithobates pipiens. The sequence goes on from NW_027507748.1 coordinate 72,396,709, forward strand.
CCTCCCATTTGGCCATGGATCTAGTATTTTTAACATCGTGGGCTACTGTTAAGTAGAGATATAGGGAAGGAGAGGGTTTTTTCCAGCACCTCCGAGATCAGGAGGCGCTCGATTGAGTCAGGCTCAAGCATCACCTGGTGCGGGAATTGAGCCCTAATAGTGTGCTTCAGCTGCCCATATCTAAAATGGAAGGTTCTCAGAAGGCGTTCAGTCTGTTGCAGCTCTCGGAAACTAAACCATGACTCACCGTGGCATAACCTGTCTTAATGTGGTGATTCCGTTCTTGGCCCAACTTGGCGGGTCTGGGATAGTAAAGAGGTGAGGGAGCATGAGCTTAGCCCAAAGCGGGGTGTACGGGGAGACACATGACTGCTTCAGGAGAGATATAAAAATTAAAGAACCTAATGGTGATTAAATACCACCAAAAGAAAACTCTGTTCGAAAAATTGAAAATTTGAAAATTCAGAAATTTGAAAATTTGGAAATTCAAAAATCCATAAATTCAAAAATCTGATAAATTGGAAAGAATGAAAATACAAAAATTCTAAATAATAACTAACTAACTAACTAATTAATAAAAACTAACTATTAAATTATAGGTATTGGTATTTCCTTTTAAATTTGGCTGTAAGTGAGCATAACGAATACAAATTTATCTGAAGTTCCGAATTGTTCGAAATAGTGAATGCTGCACAAAATGGAATGTAACAAATTAACAATAAATAATAATAAAAAGTTTTTATTATTATTATTATTATTGTTATTTATTATTCCTAATTTGTTACGTTCACTAACAGACAAATTTTAAAGGAAATTCCAATACCTATAATTTAATAGTAATAGTTAGGTTATTATTAGTTAGTTATTATTTCAGATTTTCGGATTTTCATATTTTCGGATTTTTGTTCTTATTTTCGTTCTTTTGAATTTCCGGATTTTCATTCTTATTTTGGGATTCTCAAATTTTTCAATTTTCAAATTTCTCGACTTTAGAACTTTTGGGTTTTTGAATTTCCAAATTTAAGGATCTCGAATTTCCGATTTTTCGATTTCCGAATATTCTGAAAAATTCAGAAATTCAAACATTCGGATATTTCCAAATTAACGAATTTTTTGAAATTCGTTAAAAAACGAATTTGGAACTAAACTAATTGCACATGTCTAGTTCTATCCCTGGTGCTGATTTAAAAAAAAAAAACTTTAAATCTTATACAAAAAGGTTAAAAAATATTTAACTAAACTTAAGCTGTAATACTAAAAGTTATTAAAGCCATAGTAAACCCGCTAATGTTTTTTTTTTTTTTTTACCACCTGCAAAGCAAAAGGCATAATGAGCTAGTATGCACCGCATACTAGCTCATTATGAAATACTTACCTTAGAACGAGGCCCCGACATCTGGCCCGATCCACGCCGAGGGAGCTGACATGCTCCCTCAGCGTTTCTTCCGGGTATCGCGGCTCCGGCACTGTGAGTGGCATGCGCGCGGGAGATTTCATCCTGGCCGGTCGGCCACTGCCGGATTTTCAGCCGAGAATCCCTTGTGCGCATGCGCCGCTGCATACCGAGGGGAATATCTCCTAAACCGTACAGGTTTAGGAGATATTTTTTTTACCTACAGGTAAGCCTTATTATAGGCTTTCCTGTAGGTAAAAGTAAAAAAAAAAAAAAAAAGAGTATACAACCACTTTAAGTCACAAAAAAAGAACATGAGCCCATGTCTAAACTGGAGGTGTTAGAAGTGCACACCCCCCCCCCAGCAAAAAAACAAAACAAAAACAAAAAAACTACACTTACACGTTCATATACTACAGTATGTCTATAATGGTTGCAGTTCAGTTTTAGTGAAATTGAATGTTAATAATAGGCATTCAGATGCTGTTATAGCATTTTTTTTGGGTGAGGCAGCTGTCAATCAAGAAAATACAATGACATTTAGCAGCCTCGTCTCATGTTGTTCTCTCCCCTGGTTTTTAACATGAACACAGTTTTAGAATGGCATTCAGCAGGTTTTTGAGTCACACATTTACCGCTTGCTAAATCTCACACCCCAATCATCATTGAGACGGAGGTGCCAAGGCCTGAGCCAGACTCCGATGAAGAGATATTAAACCGGCACAACGCACCATGCTTTATAAATAAAGGAAATGTCAAATGCGTTTAATAGCAATACCTGGGAAGATTCTTATTATGCGTCGTGTACTGATAAGTGGCTGCTGATGGTGAATGCAGAGAAGAATTTAATGTAGCTTCTACAGGAGAGAATAAAGGATCTCAGAAAAGATCAGGTGAAGCTTACGCAAAATCTCATATTACTGACAATGCCACAATCACGGGAATAAATGGAGGCTTCACCTGACAAGGCTGTTATCTGAGAAAGTGCCAATGCAGGCATCTAGCATATTTGAGATATTCAGAATAACACATTCTTCGCAGAATACTTAAAGAAGAAAGCTTTAAAACTTTATATTAAAAACTGCCATAAAACATAACCCCAGTGACATTTCAGAAAAGCTTATAATCATTGCAGAAATGTAACATCTGTAGCAAATAGCTGGCTGCATAAGCTGCTTTTGCTTTCTGGTCAGCCAAGCCTCCTCAGCCGCTATGCAAATGCTGACTTTCTCAAAGTCAGTGTGTGCATGCTATTATTATTATTATTATTATTCAGGATTTGTATACTGCCAACAGTTTGTGCAACACTTTACACAATTAAGGAGCACAGTACAGTTACAATACAATCCAGGAGGGCTTAGAGGGCCCTGTCTGCACTGCAGTGAATTGTGGGTGTGGCACAACTACACTAATAGTGGGAGTGGTTTAAAACGTAAAGTGGAGTTCCACCCAAATGTGGAACTTCTGCTTATTTGCTTCGTTCTCCCCCCCCCCCCACTCCAGTGCCACATTTGCCACCTTTCTGTGGGGAGGGGGAACGGGTACCTGTTTTTGACAGATCCCTGTCCCCACTTCCAGGAGACAGCGATGTCCCTTGGAAGTTCTAAAATTAAAAAGATTGAACAGAGCCACGCTTATGTAATACAGGAAGCAGAAAAAACACAAAGAGCAAAAAACATACAAATATCTGTATATACAGGTTGCAGCCCCCCAACCAAGAAATCCCTGCAAGGGTCTTTCAAAATAATTAGTAATCTCAAGAAAATGTGGGGTATCCGGCGCTACCTAATATTAAAGATGAGTGGCACCCTTATTTCCACTAGACCAAATATTACCACAAGACAGTAGGTTATTCGTTATAAGTTCGTTGAAAGCAATCAAATTCTCACCATAAAAAATCAATAGACTGTGAATAAAGGGACTACAAAAAATCTTATAAAGTGCTTTTGTGCAAGGATAAGTGCCGTATATAATACTTAATGTAAGTCGCATGCAATTCACACAATTCCCTATGTGTGTTATATTAATCAACATTAATAAACCACAAGCTATCAGATGATCAAACTAAAGTGCAACCTCATGAAAAAACCAAAACAATATGGCTATAAAATTTATAAACAAAAACCCCAAACCTCATGTATCTAAATGTGCAAAATTGCAAAAGACTTTAACTAACTATATGCATATGCAATATATATGAACCAAGATGATTATATATTATAGACAAAAGGAGAAAATATATATATAATTATGTGCATAAATATATGAAAAAATGAGTTTAAATAGAAATAAATAAAATAAAAATTTCAAAAACAATAATAAATAAACAACAAAGCCAAAAAAATTAAAATAAAAGAACAAAAACAGAAAAAGGAAAAACCACAAAAGAGTCTATTAATGTCCACACGTGAAAAAATGAAAAAATGAAAAAAATCTAACAAAATCCTTGATTGTGCAAATCCAGCAGAAATAAAGTGACTTTCGTGCTTGCGACTAAATTCTTCAGGTGACTGTGTGCCCCCCCACAAGGTTCCCCACTCACCAAAACGATAAACTCCTGCAGGGGTACTGTGCCTTCAGATCAGTCTTTATGTGATTCCAATCTTCAAATCCATATGCAATACGATTGCTCCAAGAGATACACCCCTCCCGGGGTACTGCACCTTTAAATGCGATCCCAGTTCTCAGGCACCATATACGCAATCCAAAAAATGATCTGCAATGATACGCAATCCAAATTTTTCTCCTATGAGGATTAAATTGGACTCCCTCTTTTTTGGATTGCGTATATGGTGCCTGAGAACTGGGATCGCATTTAAAGGTGCAGTACCCCGGGAGGGGTGTATCTCTTGGAGCAATCGTATCGCATATGGATTTATTTCCGCATGAGCAGTAAGGTCTCCTTACCTGCAATGGCAGCGACAGCACCCAACAGCCAAAGCTGGATTAACATAGGAGCTATTGGAGCTGCAGCACCGGGCCCCTTCCTTAACCACTTGGGATCCGCGCTATTGCAAAATGACGGCAATAGCGCGGACCCACATTTTCGGGACTACGTCTATTGACGTAGTCCCGGTTACGAGCGGCCTGCGCGCCCCCTGAGGGGCGCGCGCGGCGCGCTCTGTGATCGGCGAGTCCGTGAGACTCGCCTGATCACCGATCCGTGTAAGGGGTCGATCCCGACCCCTTATCACGTGATCAGCTGTCAGCCAATGACAGCTGATCATGTGATAAAACGGAGCCGGTAATCGGCTAGTATTCCTCCTCGCGCTGACAGCGCGAGGAGAAAAAAAAAAAGCCGATCGCCGGCGGCCGTGTTCGGGACATCAGTCCCGATCACGGCCAGCAATTTAAAAGGACACCTGCCCCCTGCCAGTGCCCACCTGCCACCCGCAGTGCCATCCTGAAATAAAGTAAGTGCCCCCCTGTCAGTGCCACCCAGCAGTGCCCATAGTGCCCACAGTGCCACCCAGCAGTGCCCACAGTGCCACCCAGCAGTGCCCACAGTGCCACCCAGCAGTGCCCACAGTGCCACCCAGCAGTGCCACCCACAGTGCCACCCAAAATCTGCCTCAGGTGCTGCACCCCAGTGCCGCCCATCAGTGCCCAGCAGTGCCGCCCATCAGTGCCCAGCAGTGCCGCCCATCAGTGCCCAGCAGTGCCACCTATCAGAGCCACCTATCAGTGCCACCTATCAGTGCCCATCAGTCCCATCTATCTGTGGTACCTATCAGTGCCCATCCGTGCCACCCATCCGTGCCACTTATCCGTGCCACCCATCCGTGCCATCTTATCTGTGCCCATCTTTGCCCATCAGTGCCGCCTTATCTGTGCCCATCGGTGCCGCCTTATCTGTGCCTATTAGTGCCGCCTTAACTATGCCTATCAGTGCCCACCAGTGCAGCCTATCAGTGCCCACCAATGCAGCCCATCAGTGCCCACCAATGCAGCCCATCAGTGCCCACCAATGCAGCCTATCAGTGCCGCCTAATCAGCGCACTTCAATGAAGGAGAAAAATGACCCGTTTGCAAAATTTTATAACAAACTATTAAAACATGATTTTTTTTTTTTTTTTTTTGCATCTTTTTTTGTTTGTTTAGCAAAAAATAAAACTCCGAGCTGTAACTAAATACCACCAAAAGAAAGCTCTATTTGTGGGAAAAAAATGATAAAAATTTCATTTGGGTACAGTGTTGTATGACCGCGCAATTGTCACTCAAAGTGCATCAGCGCTGAAAGCTGAAAATTGGTCTGGGACTGAGGGGGGTTTAAGTGCCCAGTAAGCAAGTGGTTAAAATAGGCCTTGGCTGGCTAGACTCACTGTCACTGTTATTTATTGTCACTTGTAAACACAAAAGCCTGGCTTCTGTGCTACAAGTGACAGCGCGCTGCTCAGCGGCGTCGGGGGGGGGGGGGGGTAAGCACTGCCATTTTACAGAGCTTCCGGGGATTTCCATCTTCCACTTACTCGGCATGGTCGAGTGACACATGATGATGGCTGTATTAATGGGCACTGATGGCTGGGCACTGATGAGGCTGTACTGATGATGGACACTAATGTGGCTGTATTGAAGGCTGGGCACTGATAAGGCTGCATTGATGGACACTGATGGCTGAGCACTGGTGAGGCTGTATTGATGGGTACTAATGGCTGGGCACTGATGGGGCTGCATTAATGGGCACTGATGGCTGGGCACTGATGAGGCTGCATTAATGGGCACTGATAGCTGTGGGTACTGATGATCCTGTACTGATGGGCACTGATGAGGCTGTACTGATGGGCACAGATGGGTGGGCACTAATGAGGCTGTACTGATGGGCACTGATGAGACTGCATTGATGGGCACTGGTGGCTGGGTACTTATGAGGCTGTATTGATGGGCACTGATGTCTGGGTACTGATGAGGCTGCAATGAGGGGCACTGGTGAGGCTGCATTGATGGGCAATGCAGTGCCCATCAATTCAACCTAACCAGTGCCCATCAATACAGCCTCACCAGTGCTCATCAATGCAGCCTCACCAATGCCACATTGGTGAGGCTGCATTGATGGGCACTAATGATGAGGTTGCATTGATGGGCACTAATGATGAGGTTGCATTGATGGGCATTGGTGATTTGAGGATGCATTGATCATAATGCTATTAATCTGGCCCTGCCAACAGCCGATCCGAAAATCGCCTATGGTGCCGACATTGTGAGCTCCCTGGACAGATGAGTGTCCTAATTTTAAAAGTCAGCAGCTACAGTATTTGAAGCTGCAGACTTTTATTTTATTTTTTCCCAGGTTAGCACTCCTCTTTAAGCCTACTCACTGTTTACACGGTAATATATGCAGCAGTCCTTATACCCACAAATATTTTTAAATATTGGAGGGGGTTTAACTGCTTCCCGCCCGCCCTATAGCCGAATGACGGCTATAGAGCAGGCACTTTCGTCCGGGAGGCCGTCCCTGGACGTCCTCGTGTTTACTTCCGCAATGCGCGCCGCCGCGGGCGTGCATCGGGGAAGTTTTGTGTTTGCCGTGTCCCCCGGAGATCGCTGTAAACGGCCAATCACAGCGGCCGTTTACAGCGCGATCGTGTGTCCAATGTGAGATGATCTCATATGTAAACATATGAGATCATCTCTCAGTGCCGCTCTACCTCCTCACACAGACAGAGTGTGAGAGGGGAGAGATGAACGGCTGCAGCGGCCGTAAGTGAAAAAGAAAAAAGTAAAAAAAAGTGCCATCCTCCCCCAGTGCCATCCTCCCCCAGTACCATCCGCCTCAGTGCCATCCGCCCCAGTGCCATCCACCCCAGTGCCATCCTCCCCAGTGCTACCTGCCCCCAGTGCCACCTGTTAGTGCTATCTGTCCCCAGTGCCACCTGTTAGTGCTATCTGTCCCCAGTGCCACCTGTTGTCAGTGCCATTTGTCCCCAGTGCCATCTGTCATCAGTGCCATGTATAAGTGCCATCTGTCATCAGTGCCACGTGTCATCAGTGCCACATATTAGTGCCATCTGTCATCAGTGCCACGTATCAGTGCCATTTGTCATCAGTGCCACCTGTCAGTGTCACGTGCCATCTGTTGTCAGTGTCACGTGTCATCAATGGCACTTATCAGTGCCATCTGTCACCAGTGTCACGCGTCATCGGTGCCACGTATTAGTGCCATCTGTCATCGGTGCCACGTATTAGTGCCATCTGTCATCAGTGCTACGTATTAGTGCCACGTATTAGCGCCATCTGTCATCAGTGCCACGTATTAGTGCCACGTGTCATCAGTGCCACGTATAAGTGCCATCTGTCATCAGTGCCACATATTAGTGCCATCTGTCATCAGTGCCAAGTGTCATCATTGCCACGTATCAGTGCCATCTGTCATCAGTGTCACGTGTCATTGTCCTGGTGCTCCAGGGCCTTCAAAAGTGTAATAGGTAGTCAACAAGTTAGATGTGTAATTTATGCTCCTAGAACACCTGATGGTGCTCCCTGCATGTTGGGCCTCTCTATGTGGCCAGGCTGTGAAAAAGTCCCACACATGTGGTATTGTAATACTCAGGAGGAGTAGCAGAATTTTTTTGGGGATGTCATTTGTGGTATACACATGCCATGTGAGAAAAATAACCTATTACAATGACAATTTTGTGGAAAAAAAATAAATCCTAATTTTGCAAAGAATTGTGGGAAAAAAATTACAACATCAAAAAGCTCACTATGCCTCTTACTAAATACCTTGGAATGTCTATTTTCCAAAAAGGGGTCATTTGGGGGGTATTTGTACTTTCCTGGCTTGTTCGGGTCGCAAGAAGTGAGATAGTCCACCAGTACATCAGATGTGATCAATTTTGTGCGATTCGCACCACAGCTTGTAGACTCTCTAACTTTCACAAAGACCAAATAATATCCACTAATTTGGGTTATTTTTACCAAAGATATGTAGCAGTATAAATTGTGGCCAAAATTTATGAAGAAAAATTAATAATTTGCATAATTTTGCTACAGAAACAAAGAAATATGCGTTTTTTTTTCAAAATTTGCAGTCTTTTTTCATTTATAGCGCAAAAAATAAAAACCCCAGAGGTGATCAAATACCACCAAAAGAAAGCTCTATTTGTGGGAAAAAAAGGACAAAAACTTAATTTGGGTACAGTGTTGCATGACTGAGTAATTGTCATTCAAAATGTGAGAGCACTGAAAGCTGAAAATTGGTCTGGGCAGGAAGAGTGTTTAAGTGCCCAGTAAGCAAGTGGTTAATACAGCCGTCCCCAACCGTTGTAAGAAAAAAAATTTTTCGAATCATTAGTGAGGTGTAAATCAAAATAAATTTTTGTCCACAGTGACAAGAAAATTCAAAGAACCAGGATGAAAAAAGAATTTCTCACATGGTTCTCGTTTGGTAAAGTTTATTGATTTCTAAATTTTATGTTAAAAGAGGTCAAATTAAATCCATGCTAAAAGTGAAAAATAACTCAGCAGATGCTCTGAACAATGTACGATACAAACAGCGCAGCGCTACAAAATAACAAAACATACAATGAACATGTAAAATACTCCAAAAACTTGATTATACATATATATATATATATATATATATATATATATATATATATATATATATATATATATATATATATATTTTTTTATATATTTTCCCAAAAGTTTTTAAGAAGCTTTGTCTAAGATGATAAGCATCACGTGTCACATGCTGTGATTAGTAGTAGAGAACAAGACAGGGTAGGTGCCACCAGCCAAACCACAAATCCTGTTGCTGTCATATATGACAAAATGCATAGAGTGGAGCCACACGCACATGTTGCCACGCATGCAAAAATGACTTTGGCCATCTTGCTTCCTGGAGGAAAAGGAACTTTTGGCAATTATGTTTGCATTATCCATAGCTATGTGACTGTTACTTTTTAGGCTGAGTTCACACCAGTGTGAAAAGGATGCGGGCTTCGCCGCATCCAATTCGCATGGCGGGAGGTTGTGACCGGCTCTCTATGGAACCAGTTCACATATCTCAGGAGCAGTACCAGTGCGAATTGTACAGGAGTCCTGTGCATTTTCTGGTCCGTTTCAGGTCCGAATTCAGGCAAAAATCCAGGCTGAACCTGGACCTGAAACGGTAAAGGGAGACGCACCGGACCCCCTGCTTTGAGACGTTCCTCAGTGTGAACCCAGCCTTTATAAACTGCCTTTTTTGTACAATATCAAACTATTTTATTATGGAGTGATAAATATCACACTGTATTACGGAGTGATTGTTGCTGGGCAACTGAAGTATTTAGGGCTGCTTTACGGCATGTGTCTGCTTTTCCTATGATGCTATCACATCCGGGGATCATATCCAATGATCTTTAGTATCAATCTTGTTGTTTAAAAGAAGTGCAGATTGACCACTCTTAGCTAGGGGTCACATGATCCCTGGTAAGCACGGCATGTGGTTGGCTGGTGACACCTACCCTGTCTTGCTCTTTACTACTAATCACAGCATGTGGGACTTTTCATCCTAGACGTACCTTCTTAAAATCCCAATTTATATATTACATGTTCATTGCATGTTTTGTTATCTTTTAGCGCTGCACTATTTTATTTGTATTGTAAATGTAATGTTAAAAGCAAACAAAATCTTTTGAATGACAATCGAATGTTTTGAAATTTACATATGAATTTTCCTAAGAATTTTCCCGCTCAAAATTCTACTAGTGTATACCCAGCTTACAGGACAGTTAAGCTAGGAGAAAATGGCTAGATAATGCTGACTGTACTCTAGAAAAAAAATGGGAAACCACAAAAAACAGAGAATGGTGTAGTAAAATATAAATAAAAACACTGAATGGCTAAATTTACAAAGACTTTACAAAGAGTCCTTGGTTATAAAATCAATAAAATAAGGTACACCATGCTAGCGGCAGCTCCCCATAGAGCAAAGCAAATCTCTGTAAAAACAAAAGGGAACAAATGGGGTACCAGTGTAGGTGCAGCAGATTAAAACAAAGATTTATTCATAAAAGTCAAATGGCTACTTACAAAGGTAGTATATAAATGTGCATATCTGAAAAGGTATTTTCTGGGCCAGATGGAGATGTCTTGGTGTAAGTCGTAGATGATATGCTGTTCAGAGCCCGGTATGTCTGTACTGGACCGGGACCTGTCAGCTACAACCAGCATGGAACGCATGGAGGGCCAGACTGGAGGCAACATCCAATGGGAGACCTCTGACAAGTCAGGTGACATGTTTCCAGGATTCTGCTTCTTCTTCAGGCCCCAAGAACAGAGGGAGTCACCTAACTTAACTAAGGTCTGCCATTGAATGTCGCCTCCAGTCTGGTTCCACGCTGGTTGTGGCTCACCTGGCTAACAGCTGCCGGTCCGGTACAATACCTGGCTCCGAGCGGCATATCATCTGCGACTTACACCAAGACATCTCCATCTGGCCCAAGAAATATCTTTTGAGATATACCCATTTATATACTACAATTGTGAGTAGTCATTTGATTTTTGTTATTATTATTATTAGTGGCGGTTGGTGCTCCATTTTCTCTGGGGGGGGATGGGAAAGTTTCATCAAACAAACCACCTGAAAATCCATGCATCCAGCGCCCTGCATCTAGATTAGAGGCCGGGCGCATGGATTACTGGGTCCCTAATGGAGTGGAGCAGCTGCCACTGATTATTATTATTATACAGGATTTATATAGCACCAACAATTTCTACAGCATTTTAAAATATAAAAGGGAGACAATAGAGTTATAATACAATGGGGTGGGGCAGGTGGTACAAAAGGTTGTAACTGTTGGGAATGAGCTGATGGAAGTGGTAAAAGGTTAGTTGAGAGATGAGTTTTCAGGGATTGCCTGAAGGCAGCTAGAGTAGGAGATAGCTGGACAGGTTGAGGTAGAGAGTTCCAGAAGATGGCAGAGGCTCTGGAGAAATCCTGGAGACGAGTATGGGAGGAGGAGACAAGGGATCTTGAGATTAGGAGGTCTTGAGGGGAACGGAGAGGACGGTTTGGGTGATATTTGTAGACAAGATTGGTAATGTCCTGTAGCTCGGGGTAGAGTTGGGAATGGCTTTGTATGTTGGTGGTTAGTACTTTTCATTTAATTCGCTGGGCGATCAGGAGCCAGTGTAGGGATTGGCATGGAGGGGTGGCAGACGCTGCATGGTTGGTACGGTGGATAAGTCTGGCAGCAGCATTCATGATAGACTGAAGAGAGGATAGCCTAGAGAGAGGTAGGCCAATGAGAAGGGAGTTGCAATAGTCAAGGCAACTCTTTCTCATTTTTATGAATAAATCTTTGCTTTAATCTGCTGCACCTAGGTTGGCACCCCCATTTATTCCCATAAGCAAAGAAATGAGGTAGCCTCTGAACTGCTGTAGCTTCTAATGCACATGATGGGATTTTACCATTGTGCAGTGAAATTAGATTAAGCAATTTCAGTAGAGGAGCCTGTTTAAGTCTGCAAGACTAAAGTTGGCCATGCACTGATTGAAATGCAACTGGTTCAGCAGAGATCAGCCAAATTTCAACAGAAGTCAATCGTTTGGTTGAAGGGACATATTGGAAAGGTTTTCTTGATCAACAGCTGCAGCCACTGATCAGTGTATTCTGACAGTGGAGAGTTCTGTTGTCAGAATTCAGTGTCTTAGTGGGGGGGATTCCTTCATCCACCTTGTTTATGCGGATGGGGGAATCTTTTTTTTTTGTTAGGTCAACAGACTGAACTTGAATGCTATGGACACACGATTGGACATTCCCACAACAAAACCGTGGATTTTTTTCCGACGGATGTTGGCTCAAACTTGTCTTGCATACATACGGTTACACAAATGTTGTCGGAAATTCCAAACGTCAAGAACGTGGTGATGTACAACACGTACGACAAGCAGAGAAAAATTAAGTTCAATAGCCAGTGCGGGTCTTCTTCTTGATTCTGAGCATGCATGGACTTTTGGGCGTCGGAATTGCGTACACACAGTCGGAATTTCCGACAACAAGTCTTCTTGTCGGAAAATTTGAGAAATGGCTCTCAAACAGTTGTTGTCGGAAATGTCCGACAGCAAATGTCCGATGGAGCATACACATGGTCGGAATTTCCAACAACAAGCTCAATCGAACATTTGTTGATGGAAAATCCTATCGTGTGTATGGCCCAATAGTGTGGGCCCAACTTAGGTAAGGTCGCAGTTTTGTAGCCTGTGTTGTTTGAACACGCTGCTCAGATACTGTAACATTGAAGGAAGAAACTGAAGGTGAGCCAATGAAAGTGAAGGTGGTTAGTACAACGTTTGTTTATTTCTCTGAATTCAAATGAGTTTTCAGCCAGAATGATTTGGAAGATGGATGGGCACAGATTTATGAGGGTGTCGCACTCTGGAATGCATATTAGATAGATGTGTTGTAAGATTCAATTTAAGTTATTACATTTGAAACACCCTCCTATTAATGCTGTGAATTCAATAGTGGTTTTGTGTGAAAGCAACTAGACTTTCTCAGCCTTTTAAAGAAACCATTGAAATTAACTCTGTGGTCTTAGGGAGACGCTGCTAATAGCCACTTTTATGTACAGTGCAGAGTAAATTAGCGTAATGGTTATTGGGAAGAATGTTTCCTACATTTGTGGTCAGTTGGAAGAATCCCCCTCTTATAGATGGCTAAGAAGATCATTGGTGCCAGTGGTTAAGTATCGGAGAGGAAGAAATTGCTTATGGCTCAAGGAACCCCCTAGCAACCTCTAGAGGAACCCTAGGGTTTTGTGGAACACTGGCTGAAAAAGGCTGAACTAAATTATAGACTATAGCCCGCCATAGATGGTGTTATTTATTTTCCTGCAACCACACAGGAAAGAAAAATTGCTGATTCCCCCATCAACACAGTCAGTGTTGATGGGCAATCTCTCCCACAGAGCTATTGTGTTCTGCTGGTGGGGTGGGGTGGGATAGGGAACTGTCCCAACCGGGAGAACACACAGTGATTAAATCTAGTGGCTATAGCCACTGGCAATAATCACCTGAAAAATCTGACAGCTGGGTTATACCCAAGCTGATAGATCGATCAACTTGGGTACAATCAGCCTGCCCATACTTGGTTCAAATCTCAGCCTGTCCCTGCTAAACCAGCCGAGATTCAAACCGTATGTGGTCGGATTTACACCTTGCAATTCACAAAGTTGTAACACAAGGATAAATATCTTTGTTTTAGCCATGTGATTGTAAATTTCAAATCTTGTTGGACTCAAATAACTGCAAATACCTGTCATTATACCTGTCAAAAAAAATATCCTGGTGTATTAGCTTTGTGATATGAACCTTCTAGCCGTCATTTTCAGAAGAAATCTAAATCTACCAATAAGAAACGTTGATGTTTTGAACATTTTATCCTACTATTTACCTGACTGCAGAGACGTAAGGCAGGCCATGCATAATGTAATTTCCTTTCCTTCAACCACAGTTTGAAGGAAGAAAAATTAATTGCCCCATCAGCACAGTCAGTGTTGATGGGTGAATTCCTCATGCAGTGATATTGTGTTCTGCAGGTGGGGAACCCAGGGAGCCTTGCTTACCAGCAGAATGCAATAATCGCTGCTGGTGGCTATAACCACCGTCACCGTCAGCTGGTGGCTATAACCACCATCACCGTCAGCTGGTGGCTATAACCACCGTCACCGTCAGCTGGTGGCTATAACCACCGTCACCGTCAGCTGGTGGCTATAACCACCGTCACCATCAGCTGGTGGCTATAACCACCGTCACCGTCAGCTGGTGGCTATAACCACCGTCACCGTCAGCTGGTGGCTATAACCACCGTCACCGTCAGCTGGTGGCTATAACCACCATCACCGTCAGCTGGTGGCTATAACCACCGTCACCGTCAGCTGGTGGCTATAACCACCGTCACCGTCAGCTGGTGGCTATAACCACCGTCACCATCAGCTGGTGGCTATAACCACCGTCACCGTCAGCTGGTGGCTATAACCACCGTCACCGTCAGCTGGTGGCTATAACCACCGTCACCGTCAGCTGGTGGCTATAACCACTGCAAAAAAGAACAGACGGGCTGGTTGTGCTGAAGTTGATCAATAGATCGACTACAGTATGACCAGCCTGCCCATAGACGTTCAATCCAACTATGGCCATCTTAAGCCAACAGAAGGGATCAATTCCAAAAGGAAGATTACGCAACTGATTTTCTGCTCCCACTTTTAAAGCAGAAGCAGCACTCTTGCTTTTTAGTTTTTTAATTGAGTGGGGAGAGATAGAACTTCTGTTAAAGTGATATTAAAGGTTCTTTTAAAGGTTCTTTTTTTTATTGTTAAAATAACAAACATGTCATACTTACCTGCTCTATGTAATGGTTTTGCCCAGAGAAGCCCCTATTCTCCTCTTCTCGGATCCTCCACCTGCGCTGCTATGGGGGCACACGTGTGTGCTCACTCCCGAGGTCCATAAGTCCCACAAAGCAGTACTCACCCCCCCCCCCCCATACCGCTCCTGTTGCTGTACCCAAGCCAATGGGAAAAGAGGATAGAAATCGGACTTGGTATGTTTTAACCACTTCAGCCCCAGAGGATTTTACCCCCTTCCTGACCAGAGCACTTTTTGGCACTGCCCCGCTTTAACTGACAATTGCGCGGTCCAAACAAAATTGACGTCCTTTTTTTTTCTACAAATAGAGCTTTCTTTTGATGGTATTTGATCAACTCTGAGGTTTTTATTTTTTGCGCTATAAACAAAAAAAGAGTGACAATTTTGAAAAAAAAACACAATATTTTTTACTTTTTGCTATAATAAATATCCCCCAAAAATATATATATATATATATATATATATATATATAAAAAAAAAATTTACCCAGTTTAGGCTGATATGTAGTCTTCTACATTATTTTGGTAAAAAAAAAATCGCAATAAGCGGTTATTTTTTGGTTTGCGCAAAATTTTTATTCTCTACAAAAAAGGGGATAGTTTTATGATATAAGATTACCTTTCATGTAGGGTCAAGAGTTAACCATACCCAAAACGAAAAAGACAGCTACTATTGCTGTAGTGGACAAATATAGGGTAATACCAGTTATTTCAACCTTTTTATTAATTGGCAAAAAAAAGCCACACCAATATAAAATCACATTGCCCTATGGCTAAAATACATCCGACCCTGCTGGGCCTCAGATAGTGACACATCTAAAAGTCCAATATAGGCACCCTTATGGTATGATTTCTGATCATATTTTTTCATGGAT
This sequence comes from Lithobates pipiens, assembly GCF_037356315.1. Classification (NCBI taxonomy): domain Eukaryota; kingdom Metazoa; phylum Chordata; class Amphibia; order Anura; family Ranidae; genus Lithobates; species Lithobates pipiens. Next base: position 72,412,333 of record NW_027507748.1, read on the forward strand.
AGTTTTATGGCATTTTTTTTTTTTTTTATTAGTAATGGCGGCGATCTGCGTTTTTTATTGGGACTGCAACATTATGGCGGACACATCGGACATTTTTGACACTATTTTGTGACCACTGTCATTTATACAGCGATCAATGCTATAAAAATGCATTGATTACTGTGTGAAGGTCACTGGCAGTGAAGGGGTTAACCGCTAGGGGGCAGTGAAGGGGTTAAGTGTGTCCTAGGGAGTGATTCTAACTGTGGGGGGAAGGGGCTTCAACACACATGACAGCGAACACTGCTCTCGATGAGAGAGAGCTGTGATCACTGTCCTGCCACTAGGTAGAATGGGGAAATGTTTACAAAAGCATCTCTCCGTTCTTCCTCTTCATGACACGATCATGGGCACCTGGCGGACATCAAGTCCGCCATGCGCGCCCCCATAGCAGCAGAGGCCTCCTGAACAGGAGGTATGGGACCGCTCTGTGCAATACCCTTGCACAGAGCAGATAAGTATAACTTCTTTTTTATTTAGTAAAAAAAATATGAGCTTTTTATATTTCCACCTTAGCCACTTCCCTACCCACCCATTGTCCGCAGATGGGATCTCCTATCCTGGGCGGGCATCATATGATGTCCTCGGCTTCCTGGCCACCACGTCACTGAGGAGCCGATCTGCATGCCCGGCAGCCATGGAGTCTGCCGGTCACTTGTGATCGCATGTTACAGAGCAGGACTGTGGATCTGTGTGTGTAAACACACAGATCCACGCCCTGTTAGGGGAGAGGAGACAGATCATGTGTCTCTAGTATATAAGAACACCGATCGGTCTCCTCCCCTAGTCAGTCCCCTCCCCTACAGTTAGAATCACTCCCTAGGTAACACATTTAACCCCTTGATCACCCCCTAATGTTAACTCCTTCCCTGCCAGTGACATTTATACAGTAATCAGTGCCTTTTTATAGCACTGATCGCTGTATAAATGTTCAATGCTTAATATAATTTTTTGGACTAAGTTGGTGTTTACACTGAAATGGGGGTTATTTACTAAAGGCAAATCCACTTTGCACTACAAGTGCACTTTCAGTGCAGTTTCAAGTGCAGTTTTACAGTGCACTTGGTGTACAAAGTGGATTTTCCTATATTAAATAATGCCCACAGCGCTTTATAATTTGACACAATCATGCCATTTTCGTGACTCACCAAAATTCATTCATGGTGCTGAAAATGCTGAATATTTTTCTGAGTAATGCATTACATACATTAACAACAAAACAAGGTGTGTGTGTGTGTGTGTAGCAGACCCACAACATAATAATCGTTTGCTGAAGAAGAGATTGTCACCTCATGTATCAAATAAATTACATTTGCACTATTGATGAAAACAGGCAAAAAGAAAAGCCCACTGGAGAACCTAGGACAGTGATGGCGAACCTTGGCACCCCAGATGTTTTGAAACTACATTTCCCATGATGCTACACTACACCGCAGAGTGCATAAGCATCATGGGACATGTAGTTCCAAAACATCTGGGGTGCCAAGGTCCGCCATCTCTAACCTAGGGGATAGCTAAAAGAAACCCGTGCCGTAAATCAAAGGAAATCTTCTTTCAGTTTAAGTCAAAAATTTGTTTAAAAAATGTTTCTTAATGCGGGGTTCCACCCTAAAGTGGAACTTCCGCTCATCGGAACCCTCCCCCTCTCCGGTGTCACATTTGGCACCTTTCGGGGGGGGGGTGCAGATATCTGTCTAAGACAGGTATTTGCACCCACTTCCGGGCATAGACTCCCACGGGAGTATATGCCGTTTCCTGTCCCGCCGCGCTGTCTGCTGGGACACACACAGGTCCCAGAGACAGCGCTGACCATTCCTAGTGCGCTGCGCGACTCACGCATGCGCAGTAGGGAACTGGGAAGTGAAGCCGCAAAGCTTCACTTCCTGATTCCCTCACCAAGAATGGCGGCGGCAGCAGCCGAGACCCGAGCGATCGATTGGTCTCGGCTGCCGACATCGCTGGACCCTGGGACAGATGAGTGTCTATTTATTAAAAGTCAGCAGCTGTAGTATTTATAGCTGCTGACTTTTAATATTTTTTTGTAAGTGGAATCCCTCTTTAAACAGTTTCTGGCATATCAATGGCCCCCTACTCGCGAAATACTTCAGATATTTTTGTCTTAATTCGGGGGCGCTTTGGGGGGGGTCAAGCCAGGACGGCCAGCTTCAAGCGCCGTCAGGGTTTCTTCTTGAAGCCTCAGGCCCAACTGAGGCAACATAGTTTATTTAATTTCTCCTTAAAAAGTTGTGTAGAATGCAGCATGCAAGGATTATATGGTTATGTTTATATTCCGCCATGTTGATTGGCATAAGGAATAGGCGTAACTGGCTGGCCATTATCCCAAAAGCGTTCTCCACCACTCTTCTGGCTGTGGCCAGACGGTAGTTATAAACCCTCTGGTCTGGGGTGAGGGTCCTCATAGTTTCAAAACGGTCGGCTGGTCAGAACTAACTAACAGAAAGCACTGAAAAACAGAAAGGCCCGAGCTAAAAATCAGAAATGAGCAGACAAGAACGCACTGAAAATCAAATACGTAATATTAATACAAACCCACAAGCACAAACCAAAGAGCAGTAACGATCGGAAAAGCACAAGGCTGAAAAGCGCGAATCGTCTGTCACCAAACTTCTACTAACACGAGATTAGCAGAAGGAGCCTAAAGGGTAGCGCACTTGGTGTTGAAATTCCTCTTTTTAGTGGCGTCGTACATGTTGTACGTCACCGCGTTCTTGACGTTTCGAATTTCCGACAACATTGTGTGACCGTGTGTATGCAAGACAAGCTTGAGCCAACATCCATCGGAAAAAATCCCATGGATTTTGTTGTCGGAATGTGCGATCGTGTGTACACGTCATAAGTCTGTAGGGTTCTTTATTGAGTTGGCCCACCCTTTGCAGCTATAACGGCTTCAACTCTTCTGGGAAGGCCGTCCACAAGGTTTAGGAGAGTGTCTATGGGAATGTTTGACCATTCTTCCAGAAGTGCATTTGCGAGGTCAGGCACTGGTGTTGGACAAGAAGGCCTGGCTCACAGTCTCCGCTCTAATTCATTCCAAAGGTGTTCTATCTGCTCTGTGCACTGGTTCGCAGTTGGAACAGGCATCCCAATACTTTTGGCAATATAGTGTATATGCACAGGAAAGTAAGACAGGGCTCAAAAAGCAGGGAAAGGAGTCCAGACCCAATTAACCCCTTTCCAACCTGGGCAGACCAACTAACTTGCTTCCACAAAACAAATCCTCTTAGTAGGTACCTGCCTACAAGCCCATGCATTAATCATTTTTTTCATTCAACTAGCAGGTTGAACGAAAAAAAAAATACCCAATTCTCTCGTCCACCTTGATTGTGTGAATTACTCCCACTGAGCTATTGTCTTCTGACAGTGGGGAGACTTCCTCGTCATCAGAATACACTGATCAATATTGGTGGCTATAGCCGGCGGCACTGATTGATTGAGAAAAATCCAACACGCTGCCTGCACTGAAGTCAATTGGTAGATCAACTTCTGTACACCACTGACCCTATACATGGATCGAAATTCAGCCGGTCCCTGATGGGCCCAGTATGCATGTTAATAATGGGATTTGCACATTAATACACACAGCTACAAGGGGCCTAAATATTCAATCAGCTGACAAAATGGCTTCCACCTTCCTCTCACATAAGCTGATGGTGATACATTTACTTCCTATAAACTGATTAATCTAAGATCCTTTTGGTCAGTTCAGGCGATGGAGCATTTGCAAGATTTACACCATGCTATTGAATAAACCTTTACATCTCATTTACTTCACCAAATTTATCGAGGAAAAGCCCTGACAGAGCAGTAATTATCCTTTATTGTTCCCAATATGTTTGTTTGGTCAGTCTGCAGGTTTAATACCTCAGATCTCTCATCTAAAAGGACTGCAGTATTTTAACACGTGGGTGTTTTACAAACAGTAATAACCCGAGCCTAGCTAATGAATACAGAAATTGCAGGATATTGGTTGGCAAGAGCTAAATGTATATTATTTATAACACTTGTTTCCATCCAATAGCTCGGTGGTTTAATAAGCTGGCGAGTAAAGGCAAACATTCATTGAAGCCAGTAAATTTAGACTGAAATGTCACTGTCTCTACTGCCTACATTATTCAAATTGCCGTCATTTTCACCTGAGCAACTTCTATTTTCGGATGTTTTTGCTCCAGAAAGTAGAAGAGTCAAAGTACAAAGTGACATTTAGATGGAACATGGACCATTATCATTAAAATCTGACTGATGGACTGAGTTCTTCAAAAAGTAAAGTGAACAGACTCTAGTTAATGAACGGAGCTCCAAGAGCATGAAGTTATAGAGACAGGAAATGTATCAAAACTGGAGCAGACAGAATCTGGAGCAGGTGTGCATGGCAACCAATCAATTTTTAGCTTTCTTTTTTAAAACTTAACTGAGGAAGCTGAAGGCTTTTTGAGCCCCTCGGGCACTGATGGCAGATCTTAGCACCCCAGATGTTTTGAAACTACATTTTCCATGATGCTCAACTCAACTGCAGAGTGCATGAGCACCGTGAGAAATGTAGCTTCAAAACATCTGGGGTGCCAAGGATCGCCATCACTGGGCCAGATGAGTAGGGGGGTTCAGTGTTGGGCCGGATGAGCAGGGGTGTTCAGCGTTGGGCCTAGTGAGCAGGGGGGGTTTAGTGGTGGAGCATATGAGAAGGGGGTTCAATGGTGGGACAGAAAAGCAGGGAGGTAGAGCAGTGGGCAGATGTGAAAGGAGGTGTATTGGTGGGACAAATGAGTAGGGGGTTACAGTGGTGGGGCAGGAGAGCAGGAGGAACAGAGGTGGGGTAGAAGAGCAGGGGGATACAGAGGTGAGACAGATGTGTAAGAGGTACATTGGTGGGGCAGAAGTGAAAGCGGTTTACAGTGGTGGGTCAAATGAGCAGATGGGTTCAGTGTTAGGACAGATATGAAGGTGATTCAGTAGTGAGACAGACGAGCATGGGCATACGGTGGTGGAGCAGATGTGTAGGGAGGTACAGTGGTGAAAAGAAAAGGGGTACATTAATGGGGCAGATGAGCAGGGGGTTACTTACAGTGGTGGGACAGAAGATCAAGGGGGTACAGTGGTGGGGCAGATGTGTTCGTGGTACAGTGGTGGGAGGGATGAGAAGGGGGGGTTCAGTGTTGGGCCAGATGAGAAGGGGGTTACAGTGGTGGGAAAGATGAGCAGGAGGTGTTCAGTGTTGGGCCAGAGGAGAAAGGAGGTACATTGGTGGAACAGATGAGCAGGGGGTTACAGCGGTGGGGTGGAAGAGCAGGGGGGGTACATAGGTGGGGCAGATGTTCAGAGGGGTGCAGAGGAGAAAGGAGGTAAATTGGTGGAAAACATGAGCAGGGGGTTACAGTGGTGGGGCAGAAGAGCAGGGGGTACAGTGGTGGGACAGATGTGCAGGGGGTACAGAGGTGGGGCAGATGAGAAAGAGGGTTACAGTGGTGGGGCAGATGAGCAGATGATTTCAGTGTTAGGACAGAGGAAAAGATGTTTCAGCGGTGAAATAGACAAGCATGGGGGGTACGGTAGTGTATCAGATGTGCAGGGAGGTACAGTGGTGGGGCAGATGTGAAAGGGGGAATATTGGTGGGGCAGATGAGCAGTGGATTACAGTGGTGGAACAGAAGAGCAGGGGGTTACAGTGGTGGGGCAGATGAGCGGGGGTTACAGTGGTGGGGCAGATGAGCAAGGGGAACAGTGGTGGGGCAGATGAGCAGGGGACAGGGCCGCTGATAGGGCAGTACAGCCAGCCCTGTTGTACTGGGCCCAGCCCCCATCAGCTCCACAGGGGGGGCCGGGCAAATTTACAGTTCATTTATGCATATTAAAATTTCAAAACCATTCCCCCGCTATTACTTGCTGAGCGAAGGGGGTTTCTAATTACATTTTCCTGGGCCCCATCTGGTGTACAGATAGGCCTAGGAGATGAGCGCAGCGTTCTGACTATTTTTCCTTTTTAGGGCGCATGTACATGAAGCTGCCCCGCACATTGTTCTGCTAGCTAATTAGTCCCGGCTGCTGCTGCCCACTGCCTTCCCTGGCGGAGTGATACTACGAGGCTCCGCTTAGCTCCCCCTCTCATTTTCCTTTGCCGACTGCTGAGACTCAGGCAAGGCGACAGGCGGTTCAGTGGATGAAGAGATAGGCTGCAATGATGGGAGCAAGAACCTGGAGGACACATGCACTGCACACAGTGAGTGGAGCACAGAAGTTGAATCCTTCACTGCGTCTCACTTAGGTACAGCATAGCTGGTCATGATTATCAGCATTATGACACTCACGCAGGCAGCACAGTCAGCATGAGTTCTGTCATGGATCTGTTACAGTGTGTCCTATTGCTGTTTGGTGCTTACTTTGTTATTGCTGTATTGGGTTATAGTTACTGTACACACAGTACAGCCATAAGTTAACAAAGTCAGCACCCAAAAGCCAAGTGACACTGTGAGATCCATGACAGAGCACATGCTGACTGTGCTGCCTGCGCAATTTTCATAATGCTGATAATCATAAGACGCAGTGTGATGTTACTTTACACTTGTATTTGGGAGGGGGGGCAGTAAACATGTGCCCCCCCAACCACCCCCTTTAACCGCTTCCTGTCCAGCAACATACTGGTACAGTGCTGGATTGGAAGGGTGATATCTTTGTCATCGCTGCAGCAATGATCAAGATATCATTTTTTAGCCACAACGAGTCTGCACAAAGTAAAAGTAATCCTAGTGGCTAAGAAGCCCCTGGATTACTTTTACAGGCAGTGGAAGGGGGTTCCACCACCGTCCCTCCATCACCTTTATTGCGCTCTCCCGTGCCAACAGGGGTCCCATTAAAGATGTGAGCAGCAACATCTAGTTCCTGGGACACAGAAAAAAGGGGGGGGGGGGGTAAGGTGCGCTATGGAAACTGAAAGATACTGCTGGAAGTTTAAATGAGCTAACAGGATCTGTATACAAGTATATAAGGAAATATATGAAGAATATATAAGAAAAATATGAAAAATGTGGAAAAAAAAGTGTGGAAAAAAGGGGGGCTGCCACTACCATATGTAACCAACCTAACAGGTTGGAAGAAGATGTAAATTACTGAAGTGGTAGCTACGGCGCTCGCCTACTATTAATTGTGCACCTGTGCCATATAAAAACCAATATGAAAATAAATAGGTGACTAAATAAGTGTCTAAAAAGTGAATGCCACCCAAAATGCTAAGTTATTATTTTGCAAATTACATGTGAAATAATTATCAAAAGAAATATGAAAATGGAAAAAAAAAAAAAGCACAATAATAAAATATGAACGTGTATAGAAAATAGAAAAACGTGCTAGAAAATTGCAATATTAAAAAATACATATATGCATTATGAAATCCACACTTAGTGCTAACAAAAGTGCTGTGTGCTTATATTAGTGCAAAAAACGTGCTAATGGAGTATCTGATGCTTAACATCCATAGAAAGCCTCCCAGGGTGTAAAATTGCAAAGATAAAAACCATCAGAAACCAAGAAAAAACACATAAAAAAAGTCCAAAAAATTAAGAAAAAGTCCAAAAACGAAAATGACATCAAAAGGTTCCTCAGTAATCAAATCAAAGTGACAATGTGCTCAGTGTTTGGTGTATCCTGAATTGCAACCGGTGCGTTTTCCGTGCATAGGACATAGGACAGTATGCGTGCATATGTAAACAGTGATAAATCTGCAGAGGTTGGGTCAGGGAAGGAGCCTGGGGTGGGGTCAAGGGTGGGTTTAAAGGGGGGCCCCGTCGGGTAGACTGCACAGCGGCCCTGGCAGGGGGGACAGTGATCTGAGGTGTGAAGGTGCAGGAATTGGGGCTGATCTGAGGCGTGGGAGTGCAGGATGTTAATTTCTCACTACTAAAGTAGTTTGTAGCATTTACTTTATTAAAAATATTTTAAGTGAGAGTGTGAAGTTGATATTATTTTGTTATAAAATCGACACTCTCAATTTCTTTGAAAACATTTTTCGGCACACTGTGCTCAAAACATTGCCTACCCCTGTACTAGAGCATTTATTATTATTATACAGAATTTCTATAGCACCAATAGTTTATGCAGCACTTTAGAAAATAAAAGGGAGACAATACAGTTATAATACAATAACATACAAGAGGATTAGGAGGGCCCTTCTCAGAAGAGCTTACAATCTAAAAGCATTCCACTTTTTATTTAATTTGGGTAAATAAGTCAAAACCATTGAAAAGTGACTGTATAGTAGAGCTGCACGATTAATTGTTAAAAAACCTCGATCTCGATTCACCCCCTCTGACGATCTCTCCCGCTGAGAGTAGGCGATTCTTTCATATAAACAAGTGGGTAAATGCAGGAAGTTTAACCACTCAAAGTCTAAATCTTTTTCTGACACTTCTTTCTTAAGTTAAAATCAATATTTTTTGCTAGAAATTTACTTTTGTTTTGCTATAAAAAACATTTTTATATATATATATATATATATATATATATATATATATATATATATATATATATATATATATATATATATATATAGATTTATATATATATAATCAGAGACCCTAGGGAATGAAATGGCAATTGCTGCAACATTTTATGTCACACTGTATTTGCCCAGCAGTCTTTCAAATGCAATTTGGGAAAAAATTCAATTCAATAAATAAAATAAAAAACGAAACAGTAAAGTTAGCACAATTTTTTTTTGTTTTAATGTGAAAGATGATACGCCGCGAGATTCGTGAGAGAATCGTGATCTATCTTCTAAGCAAAAAAATTGTGCTTCTCATTTTAGCTAGAATCGTGCAGCTCTACTGTATAGCCTAAACATTATCTTTAACCACTTGGGTACCGTGCTATTGCCGAATGACGGCATTAGCGCGGACCTAGATTGCCGGGACTACGTCTATTGACGTCGTCCCGGTTACGAGCGGCCTGCGCGCCCCCTGAGGGGCGCGCGCGGCGCGCTCTGTGATCGGCGAGTCCGTGAGACTCGCCTGATCACCGATCCGTGTAAGGGGTCGATCCCGACCCCTTATCACGTGATCAGCTGTCAGCCAATGACAGCTGATCATGTGATAAAACGGAGCCGGTAATCGGCTAGTATTCCTCCTCGCGCTGACAGCGCGAGGAGAAAAAAAAAAAGCCGATCGCCGGCGGCCGTGTTCGGGACATCAGTCCCGATCACGGCCAACAATTCAAGCGGACACCTGCCCCCTGCCAGTGCCCACCTGCCACCCGCAGTGCCATCCTGAAATAAAGTAAGTGCCCCCTGTCAGTGCCACCCAGCAGTGCCCATAGTGCCCACAGTGCCACCCAGCAGTGCCCACAGTGCCACCCAGCAGTGCCCACAGTGCCACCCACAGTGCCACCCACAGTGCCACCCACAGTGCCACCCAAAATCTGCCTCAAAGGTGCTGCACCCCAGTGCCGCCCATCAGTGCCCAGCAGTGCCGCCCATCAGTGCCCAGCAGTGCCGCCCATCAGTGCCCAGCAGTGCCACCTATCAGAGCCACCTATCAGTGCCACCTATCAGTGCCCATCAGTCCCATCTATCTGTGGTACCTATCAGTGCCCATCCGTGCCACCCATCCGTGCCACTTATCCGTGCCACCCATCCGTGCCATCTTATCTGTGCCCATCTTTGCCCATCAGTGCCGCCTTATCTGTGCCCATCGGTGCCGCCTTATCTGTGCCTATTAGTGCCGCCTTAACTATGCCTATCAGTGCCCACCAGTGCAGCCTATCAGTGCCCACCAATGCAGCCCATCAGTGCCCACCAATGCAGCCCATCAGTGCCCACCAATGCAGCCATCAGTGCCGCCTAATCAGCGCACTTCAATGAAGGAGAAAAATGACCCGTTTGCAAAATTTTATAACAAACTATTAAAACATGATTTTTTTTTTTTTTTTTTTGCATCTTTTTTTGTTTGTTTAGCAAAAAATAAAACTCCGAGCTGTAACTAAATACCACCAAAAGAAAGCTCTATTTGTGGGAAAAAAATGATAAAAATTTCATTTGGGTACAGTGTTGTATGCCCGCGCAATTGTCATTCAAAGTGCATCAGCGCTGAAAGCTGAAAATTGGTCTGGGACTGAGGGGGGTTTAAGTGCCCAGTAAGCAAGTGGTTAATGGATATGCAGACAAATGAAAGGAAATTGATGTAAAAAAAACAAACAACTGAAATTCTAACTCTTTAATGAAGGGGGGTGCCAGGGGGGGGGGGGGGGGGGGGAGCGCCAATACAGATTCTCGCCAAGGGCTCTGGAGACCCTAGGTACACCTCTGTACCAGAGCAGACTTTTCGCCAGATGGGGACAGTGAAGAAGTGGGAGAACTTCAGCAAGTGTCAGGTCAGGGACCCAGTGGGACAGCACAGGTGACACTTGTGGAGTGCCAAGCCAGGAACCTAATGTGTCAGCTGGGGTGAAACTTGAAGAATATCTGTGAGTGCCAAGCCAGGGACCCAGCAGTGAAGCGGGGGTGACGCTTGAGGAAGATACCGAGTGCTACAGTGAGAGAGCTCAGGGGATCCAGTGGCTAGTGGATCTGAAGTCTAGTGAGAGAGACTGGTAGTTCGTTGAGTGAAGACCCCCAGTGAGTGAGTGTGGGGTAAAGAGAACTGTTCGTGTTGCAGATAGTTGAATACCTTTACTGTTAGTAACAACTACAAGATTGTTGCCATAGGAAACAGCGGTCCTACCTATACAGAAGTGGTGTCCAGTTGGAGGCCTTCACCTGCATAGCTGTCTACCTATAGAAATCTCTGAGTCTGCTAATTATCTTTGCATCTATCTAAGGGTTTCCTGGCCCTAACCCTCTCTCCTACAGTTCTGTTTAAGAGACAATAAATCTCTTTGCATTCAAAAAGTGTGTAACGCCCACCATTTCATCTTGCATTACACCCACCATGCCTTGTAACCCACTCTACATCGAAGGATATCAGCTGTCCCTAACTCTGGAGGTCACCATTAGGCCTCAGGGGCCCCAGGACTTTGCTACATGTAAGTAATCCAGCATTTTCAAGTATAGGGTGTGTGCCCGCTGCTTGATCTGTGCTGTGATTCAGTACAGCACAAGTTGGCTAGCAGGCCCTGGCCAATGATTTATGGCTGGCACCTGCTGATTGGCATAGTGAATCACAGCACAGAGTGCTGTGTTTACTAACAACACAGGGCTCTGTACATGGAGCAGAGATGGGGGTATCTTTTTTTCTCCCTGTAAAGCAAGGAGAAAATCAGCCACATCTACTGGTAAAAGCAGTACATATTGTACACATTACACTTGTTAGGCACACAATTAACCCCTTTCATTGCTCCTAGATGTTAACCCCTTCCCAGCCGGTGTCATTAGCACAGTGACAGTGTATAGTATCAGCACTGATCACTGCATTAGTGTCACTAGTGATGTCAGTGTCAATTAGTGCGCTGCACTATCACGGTCCCACTACAAATCGCTAATCAAAGCCATTACTAGTATTAAAAAAAAATTCCATTATATATGTCATCATTTGTAGATGCTATCACTTTCATGCAAACCAAACAATATAGTCTTATTGAGATTTTTTTTTACAAGGACATGCAGCAGAATATATTTTGGCCTCAATTTATGAAGAAATTTTATTTATTTATTTTTTTATTGTTTTTTAGCAGATCGTAAAAAATATTGTTTCTTTTTTTTTGTGTTTTGTTTATATAATAAAACATAAAAAGCCCAGTGGTGATTAAATACCACCAAAAGAAGGCTCTATTTGTGTGAAAAAATGATATAAATTCTCATTTGGGTACAGTGTTACATGACCACGCAACCCATTAAAGTGGCGCAGTACCAAATAGCAAAAAACAGCCTGATCATGAAGGGGGTAAAATCTTCTAGAGCTAAAGTGGTTAATGTTGTCTGAATGGTCTATGCCCTTGAGTGAAAGTTGGGTCAGTCTGATGCCTGTTCGGCAAATGTTAATTTACTATTCATGTGTGCTAGCAGTATAACTAAAACTAGCACTTTTTAAGTTGTTTTGTTGGAATTTAATAAACTTTGGCATCACCCTTTTCCAACTTAAAGGGGTTGTAAAGGCAGAAGGTTTTTTATCTTAATGCATTCTATCCATTAAGATTAAAAACCTTCAGTGTCTAGTAGCCTCCCCAGCACCCCCTAATACTTTATACACACAATAACACTGCGCAGTACCAAAGGTATAGGAAAAAGCTGCCAACACGCTAAAACTAGGATTTTTTAGCCACAGAAATGTCAAATATAAAGTGTAAGCGCTAAATATATGCTGCCGTAATAATCAGAATAGAAGGTGAAAACAAAAAATAGTGAATATAGAAAAATAAGCAACATATATACTGAAAAAGGATATAGAAAACCCTATACAGTGTATTCATATAACTATGAATTTTTTGTGAAACATGACCCCAAATATGAGGATATAAACATAAAAAGTGTAATGTACAAACACAAATAATGGATAGATAGAGTCCATATTTTATAATAATAAATGTATAAACATGAGTCCCAACAAAATTTGGTGAAAGCCAGGATCCAAATCGGATGTGACCATAAAAATTCCACCGCAATGCAACTCCCACCACCTTAAGAAGCGCAAGCTTACCCGAGTAGACATATATCTAAGGGGTCAGCAATCGCTTATGGTTCCAACTACTGAGGCACTGATTCAGCGTTTCATGGTTGTGTGGATCCCAAGACAAGCGGTTCTTTCAATATGATCGACTGTATGTAGTAACAGCTTTTAGAGAGACAACTCCGGCATCAACCCAGACATGAAATGAAAGGATAGAGCCAAAATGGTGTAATAACATTTAAAAAAAAATTTTTTTTAATAAAAATAAAGTATCAAACTCACATTCCAGTGGTTAATAACGAGCATATCAGGAAAAATAGGCAATGGTAGTCTTCCCGACGCGTTTCGACCTATGGGTCATCAAACTCCTCACCCCAGATGATGACCCATAGGTCGAAACGCGTCAGCAAGACTCTACCACTGCCTATTTTTCCTGATATGCTCGTTATTAACCCCTGGAATGTGAGTTTGATACTTTATTTTTATAAAAAAAAAAAATTAAAAACGTTATTACACCATTTTGGCTCTATCCTTCCATTTCATGTCTGGGTTGATGCCGGAGTTGTCTCTCTAAAAGCTGTTACTACATACAGTCGATCATATTGAAAAGACCGCTTGTCTTGGGATCCACACAACCATGAAACGCTGAATCAGTGCCTCAGTAGTTGGAACCATAAGCGATTGCTGACCCCTTAGATATATGTCTACTCGGGTCATTTCCATCCGGTAAGCCTGCGCTTCTTAAGGTGGTGGGAGTTGTACTGCAGTGGAATTTTTATGGTCACATCTGATTTGGATCCCGGCTTTCACCAAATTTTGTTGGGACTCATGTTTATACATTTATTATTATAAAATATGGACTCTATCTAACCATTATTTGTGTTTGTACATTTCACTTTTTATGTTTATATCCTCATATTTGGGGTCATGTTTCACAAAAAATTCATAGTTATATGAATACACTGTATAGGGTTTTCTATATCCTTTTTCAGTATATATGTTGCTTATTTTTCTATATTCACTATTTTTTGTTTTCACCTTCTATTTTGATTATTACGGCAGCATATATTTAGCGCTTACACTTTATATTTGACACCCCCTAATACTTACCTGAGGTCCCTCTCTGTTGAACGATGTCCACGAGTCCCTCGGCCATCTGTGATTCTCAATCCTGATTGGCTGAGACACATCAGCAGCACCATTGGCTGTCAATCAAAGTCAGTTAGCCAATCAGGGGACAGAGAGGGTGGGGGCGAACGGCAGCTCCATCTGAATAGACACACGGAGCTGCATCTTGGCTCGGATGCCCCCATAGCAAGCTGCTTGCGGTGGGGGCACTCAACAGGAGGGAGGGGCCAGGAGCAGCGAAGAGGGACCTGAAAAGAGGAGGATCCAGGCTGCCCTGTTCAAAACCATGTAAAATAAATCAATAAATAAAACTACACTTTACAAACACTTTAATCTGCCTATGTGTCGTCTATAGGAAAAGTTTTGGTAAAGGTAATTGTTGGCTGTTTTAGATTTTAGATTCTGTCTACTCCAGTTTTGATACATTTCCCCAGAATGTTTTTAGGATTAAAGAAATTACAATAGGAAGTCTTCCTTCACGTGGTCAATAGGCCTTGATATGTGGATCCTTTTTTAGATCTTATTTTAGAGATGGTTTACAGATAATGCTGCCTACTAACAGCCTGTATTTTGAGCTCAAAGAGGAGTTTACACTGCCAGAGGTATCATACGTGACACTAACCATCATCAGCCTCATTTTCTTTGATGCATTTGGGACCTTATAGACACACATAGATGCTATGCACATTGAAGGATTATAAAGAGATGGGTTGCAGCAGTGTGATAGCTTTGCTAGAAGGAGGTAGCTCGAAAAATACATAAGCCTGGCAAGTAAAATAACTTGGCATCAAACTGATTGATGAATAAGACATTTGGAAAGTGACTGATTTTCCTTGTCTCTTTCACTGAAAGTTCCAAGTCTGCATTATCGTCACTGTTGTCAGTTGGCCTGTTATAGTATAAAGTGATGAGAAGGTCAATTTCCTTTGTGATGTATGATTTTCATTACACATGACTGGAGACTAGTGTCACTGTAATATTACAGCCTAAAGCACAATGCATGCTTCAGTAGCTAAGAATAAAACTGCGGTAAGCAGATAATATCCCGGTCCATTATCACTCATTTTTGGGGAGAGCAAAAATGTGCAGATTTCTTGAAGCGACTGTCATTCTTTTTCAACATCTTAAATCTTATAGCTGGTTCCACGCACATTCTCTTGAAGCCTTCATCTTATTATAATAAAACATAGAAATAATCCAGAATAGCAATGTGGATGTTAAAGTTAAATGAAATGGAAAATGATACATTAAAAGTTTTGTAAAGTAATTTATATACACCTCTGCTGTGAAGGAGTGTATTTTTTATGTAATATTCCTACCAATGTAGCGAAGTGTTCATTGACTCACCATGCTCTGATGCAGACACACGTCCCTTTAACTCCTTTCCCTACAGCTGTGGTTTTAGACATGTCCAGGGAGTATAAATTCCTCAGCTTTCCTCCTTCAGCAGATCAGAGAGTCCAAACCTGGTGAGACAACGGTCATTGTCCAAGTCATCTGCATCCAGGTGAAAAGACGTCCACTGTACGGCCTGCTGAGCAGGAGCCTAAAAGTACTCAACTTCTATGGAAGACCCAGCTACCCAGATTGCTACTAGAGTATTGCAGTTCCAGTTAGAAGATACATTGTCCTTAGGCCTTGGATCTCTCTAGTTAGTCTCCTGTTTAGCCAAGGTTACCCTGGACTTTACTGAGAGATATTCTGTTTCTGTGGATAATTGCAAGAAGCTGTGTTCTGCACGATTTGGTTGAAGTAGTGGTTCTTAGCTAAACTTTTGGGAGTCAAAATTCATAAAGGGGGTTGTAGACACCTTTTAGAATTCTGCCTGGCGTCCGCAACAAAATTGTCAGTGCTTGCATCCAATTCATGTAAATGTCAAAGATACATGCATGAAGATGTTGGAGTCCAGAGTGTCTATACTGGACTTGTGCTCTCCCACCCCCCCCTCTCCTCCCCTCCAGCGACTGTACTCGTCGCACTGATAGGTGCATGGCTGAGGAGTTTTGTAGTGCGGCAGGCATAGCCTGATAGGAATTCAAGAGACTAGTTCCTCACTAGGTTTACCTTGCTGTTAAATGATGGCAGGGGGTAGATCCTTGGCTCTTTTATTTGTCCAATAAATTCTTTTGAAGCTGCACGCTGCCATCTGCTGTCAATCAATATCATGGGGACTAGTTCCCCATCAGGTTTAACTTGCCGTTGAATGACAGCAGATGGCAGTGGGTAGATCCTTGGCCGCATTTCTGTCAAATATAAACTTTCAAATCTGCCCACTGCTGTCTGCTGGCAATCTAATGGTCCACTTCTTCTGTCACTTAACTAATTTTCAAAATCTGGACCTTGCCATATTTGGGTAGTGACATCACCAGTAGCCCCTTTGCTTTGTTTTAGCTTTTGGCCAAGGAATCCCCCAACCAACAACTAAATTGGACCATGGATGAGTCTCCTGGCCAACAGCTGAATGGGCTTGTTACATTTATGATGGCAACCCAGCCAAGACATGCCCCGCTGTCAGCACTGGTGTCTTTGAGTATGCCAGCTCAGAGCCAATCTTAATTATCACCAGTTTCCTAATTTACAAACTGACAGTAAAAACCCTTAGCATGTGTATGAGAGGGAAAGCAGAAAAAGTACATTCAACTTCAGCTTTAAAGTCCATCTCTGGGCACAACAAAAGAAATACTCCCATTTCCCACACACACCCTGCAAGGGTTAAATGCTTGTTAATTCTAGCCATTCTACAATAATAGATGGTGACAAAAAGGGACCAACAACAGCAGGGTGCTTTGGGGAGAAGATCAGAATTTAACCCATGCAGTGCAGAGGGCCCCACTGCAGAGGTAGATTTTGTCCGATTCTTGAGATGTCCTTTAACTCTGTAAAACATTAGTTTGGGTAGAGAGGCTTGACAGAGTTAAAGGAGATGTTTTACTATAAACAAGGTACTCCCCCATGCCAAAATGTTAAATAAACCTTCAAAAGCACCTCTTACTAGTTTGACGTCTCTAGCATAATATACTGAGGTACATCTGAGGATATGAGAAGGTTTCAGAGAAGTGGACTTGATGTTTCTATGGCCTGGTGTCTGAAGATACTACCTGACTATATGGCAGAATGTGCTAATATATTCATAGCTAATGGGTGCTGGATAGGGACAAGTATACCTATTCAGGAGTTCAGGTATATAAGTATCCTAAAATTTATGCTGCTATAATCTTCAGCATGACAATTCTGTTTGTTGGATGCCTGCCTCTCTATGCCGCATGCTATGATTACACCCTCAATCCATTTTCATGTTCCTTCATTAAGAACATCACCTCCATCCCCCCATCTCCCTGTACCTGTTTTTTTTATCCCCTCTTCATTTTTTTGCAGGGTTCATTTCAATTCACATATTCACATGCCCAATGAATCCAGCTTTGGCCTGCTGAGATCCAGCTCATCAACGCCATATGCTTGGTTCTGCTCTTCCATCTTCTCTTCTACATTATTTGGACTTGGCTGTCTCCTCCAGATTCTTGCAGCCAAGCCCTGATGACATGCCACCAAGTCTAACCTCCAGCTGCTGTGTGTCTGCTCCTGTGTCACATTGCATCACTGACACTTGACTTTATCAAGGGTTGATAAAGTTACATGTCAGTGATGCAACACGCCGAAAGGAGGCGGGTGACATCACTACTGGTCACTGTAAAAGACCGAAAGTTTGGATTTCTTGTTTGGATAGTCGGCTACACACGTAGCCGACTATCCGGCGGACTTAGTCCGGCGGACTTCCCGCCGGACTTTCCGAACGGGCTACTTGCCCACACACGGCACTTTTTCAGCGGACTAATACGGCGTACTAAGTCCGCCGGACTATCCGCCGTACTTTTGAAATGAACGGACTCGCCCACACACGCGGAGGAAAGTCCACTCATTTTGAGCGCGCCTCCAGGTAGCTGGGGGCCAGCGAAGGAGGCGTTGCTGGCCCCTTCAACTGATATGGACTTAAAGGGGAACCCCTATGCCGAAAAATTGGCGTGGGGGTCCCCCCCAGGTCCACATCAGACCCTTGTCCTAGCACGCTACCCGGCCGGCCAGGAAAGGGGGTGGGGACGAGCGAGCACCCCCCCCTCCTGAGCCGTGCCAGGCCGCGTGCCCTCAACATGGGGGGGTGCCTTGGGGAAGGGGGGACGTGCGGCCCCCCCACCCCAAAGCACCTTGTCCCCATGTTGATGAGGACAAGGGCCTCTTCCCGACAACCCTGGCCGTTGGTTGGCACGGTAGAAGAAGGCACGGTGGCCCGGCAAGAAGAACCGAAGAGGGGGACAAGACCCCCGAAGAGGGGGACAAGACCCCCGAAGTCGGAAGAAGAGGGCGGCGGCAAAGAAGAAAGCCGGGCTCCTCCGCTAGCAAAAGAGCTAGCAGTAGATAGCCCGAAGAGGGGGACAAGACCCCCGAAGATGAACAGAAGACCCCCGGAGCTGTGCAAAAAAAAGGGTAAATTCCTATCAAAATACTTACCGTAATTTTCCTTTCCTGATGGACTCCATGGCAGCAACGTGTGGGTTAAGTCCCGCCTCCACTACCCTATAGGACACCACTCCCATAAATCTTTGCTCCCTGCCCATAGCCGTGTTCGGTAACTAGCCTACTCCAGCCATTTTGGGAGGGAACTCCTGCTGCCATGGAGTCCATCAGGAAAGGAAAATTACGGTAAGTATTTTGATAGAAATTTTCCGTTTTCCTGACAGACTCCATGGCAGCAACGTGTGGGAAATAACTCGCCAAACACACTCGGGTGGGCAAAAATGCTGAACAAAAATGTATGTAACACTGTCAACCGACAGCACCTTTAAGCCAAAATCAACGGAAGATAAACTGGTAGGTTCGACACAATAGTGAGCCATAAATGTATGAATGGATGACCAAGAGGCAGCCTTGCAGATAAACTCAGGAGCCACATGACGTGAAGCTGCCCAAGAAGTAGAGAGACTTCTCGTGGAATGTGCCGTAACCGCCTCAGGAGGAGCCAAGCCCTTCTCTTAAAAAGCCCACTGGATCGCCTGAACCACCCACGTGGCGATGGATCTGACCAAAGCCCAAAGGCCTTTGTTTTTACAGTGAAAAAGAACAAAAAGATAATCCGATTGCCGGAAAGAAGCTGTTGCCTCCAAGTATCCTTTTAGAATAATTCCCATGTCGAGAGGATGAAGATCCTGACTCCCAGCCGAATTAAAGGTAGGAAGAGTAATATCCTGAATTTCGTGGAAGACTGAGGTAACCTTTGGATTCGACCCCAGCATTGGCACTAGGACCACTCTGTCAGGAAAAAATGTGAGGAAAGGATCCTTTGATCCTAAAGACTGAAACTCAGAGACTCTCTTTGCTGAAGATATGGCTACCAAAAAAGATGTCATTAGGGACAATTCTTTGATTGAAAGTGTTCTGTCCAGTTGTGAGAAGAAGACGAGAACCAGCGGTAAATCCACTTGGGGAATCTAGGTTTCCTCTGTGGTCTAAGTCTAATTGCTCCTTTAAAGAATTGCTGAACCAAGGGATGTTTAGCCCAGGATACTCCAGAAAAAGCGGAAATTGCCGAGACTTGTACACGAAGAGCGCTGACAGATAGGGGAATGTCTAGTCTGGACTGTAAGAAACCCAAAACATCCTGAACCGTCAGATTACCATTAGAGCAAGACTTGGAAGACAAGTGACTTGTGAATCTAGACCAAATCCTCTCATACACCTGGTTGGTACTTTTCCTCCTTGCACTCATGAGAGTAGGAAAGGCCTCCTTGGGACAACCCAGAGCCTCTAACCTTCCCCTCTCAAAAACCAGACCCTCAGACATAGATGGGCCGGACAGGGATGGAGCTTCGAGCCCTGAGATAGAAGATCGGGTCTGAGAGGTAAGGGAATCGGATCTCTGACGCTGAGGAGCATTAGAAGCGGAAACCATGGCCTGTTGGGCCAAAAAGGTATTACAGCTATCACCTCTACTGCTTCTGATTTGAGTCTCCGCAGGAACTGTAGAATAATAGGAATCGGAGGAAAGGCGTAAGCTTTGTTGAACCGCCATCGATCCGTCAGTGCATCCGCTCTGTAAGCCTGAGTATCCCGAAACCTGGAATAATACCTTGCCAGTTTCTTGTTGCAAGGAGAGGCAAATAGGTCAACCTCTGGGGAGAAACACAACGTTAGAATCCACCTGAAAACTTCCTCGTGAAGAGACCATTCGTTGTTGTCCAGATTGACTCAAGACAGGAAGTCCGCTTGGACGTTCTGCGTTCCTGGAACATAAGTTGCTGTAATGCTGACCAGGTTCTTCTGAGCCCAAGACATGATTGGCTCTACCCCCTGAAGAAGGGACAGACTCCGAGTACCTCCTTGTCACCTTATATATGCCACTGCTGTTGTGTTGTCTAGTCTGAGAAGAACCGAAGTTCCTGAGATCAGATGACGAAAGGCTAGGAGCGCCCGGAAGGCTGTCTTTAATTCTAGAATATTCGACACCATCCCCCTGGAAGGGAAGTCCCAGGTGCCTTGTGCTACTTCCGTCAAACAGTGGGCGCCCCAGCCCCTGTTGCTGGCATCCAAAGTTATTGATATCCATGAGATGGGGAGAATGGAATGACAATTGAATAGATTCTCCTTCTGAAGCCACCAGGGCAGAGAGATTCTCATTGAAGATGTGATCCGGATAAGTTGAGTCTTGTCGCCTAACCATTGGTGAAGAAACCCTTTTTGGAATGGTCTCATCTTCCATTGGGCCCACTTCACCATTGGAATGGTGGCCACCATAGTGCCAATAATTCTCAGGCACTGAAGAGCCGGGAGATGGGAGGCTGAGAGGGCCGGACGAATTCTGTCCCGAATTACCGCTACTTTCTCTTCGGGTAATGAGATGGTGCCCTTCACTGTGTTGAAGAGTGCGCCTAGGAATACAAGAGACTGAGAAGGAATTAACTGACTCTTTTCTAGATTCAGGATCCAACCGAATTCTTAAAGAGTGGAAATAACCTGATCCTTGTGCAATAACAGACGGTCTCTGTCCTGGACTAGCAGCAGAAGATCGTCCAAATAGTGGTGAAGACGAATCCCCTTGGATCTCAATAGAGCCACTACGGCCAACAACACCTTTGAAAGACTCGGGGGGATGTTGAAAGCCCGAACGGAAGACATACGAACTGAAGATGTGGTTTTCCTACTGAAAATCGCAGAAACTGCAGAAAATCTTCTGCCACAGGGACATGAAAGTAAGCGTCCTTTAGGTTTATTGAAAACATCCAGTCGCCTGACTGTTGTATTGTTGACAAGGTTTCCATCTTGAACCTTTCCTTTTTGATAAAATGATTCAGATGTGTAAGGTCTATGACTGGCCTCCAAGAACCGTTTTTCTTTTGGACCATAAAAAGAGGAGAATAAATTCCTCTCCCTCGTTGATCGTCTGGCACGGGAACGGCAGCGCCTTGAGCCAATAAAGATTTCACGTAGGCCAACAGGATCTGCCTTTTTTCTTCTGAGGTCGGAAGGGAGGTGGGAACATACTTTAGTCTTGGGGACCTGCTGAAGGTCCAAGAATGACCTGAAGAGACCGTTCTGACGGTTCAGAAGTCCTGGACTGAGGCTGCCCAGACATGCCGAAAAAGTAGAAGATGAGCCCCCACCTGGCCTATCTGAGCGGGCCCAATCTCAAAAAGATTTGGTTGGTTCCCTCTCTCCTGTCGCACTGCTCTTGGCGGATGATGTCAATCGAAGCCTCCCCCAGAAAAGCCGATACAAGCCGTAACTCCTGGATAGGAGAGTTTTTGCGACTTCATCCGAAATGTTTCTGAGGGCATCATCCACCCTGTCCGTCCAGACTTCCATGGCCTTGGACATTGCCGCTAAAGCCAATGCTGGCTTGCATGCCAAACCAGCAGTGAGGTAGACTCTCTTTAAATTGGAATCAATCCGCCTATCTAAGGCATCCTTAAATGAAACTGTATCTTCCAATGGAAGGGTCACATGTTTTACTAGTCTCATCACCGCTGCATCCACGAGAGGAGCTGAAACCAGATACTTGACCTCATCCTCCTTAAAGGGATATAACCTTAGGACTTTTGAGAGCATACTATTCTTTTCTCAACTTTAGTCCATTCATCCGTGATGACCTCACCAAGTTCAGACAGGAATGGAAAGTTAAGACGCTCCCTTTTAAGTTGCTTAAAATACTTCCTTTGTTTGGAAGGATTAGCCAAGATCACAGCCTCTCTGATAGCCTTCACCA
Organism: Lithobates pipiens; assembly: GCF_037356315.1. Taxonomy (NCBI): domain Eukaryota; kingdom Metazoa; phylum Chordata; class Amphibia; order Anura; family Ranidae; genus Lithobates; species Lithobates pipiens. Next base: position 72,434,353 of record NW_027507748.1, read on the forward strand.
AGGGGGAGAGTAAGGCAAAGTCAAACCCCACACAGGTACTATCTTCCTCAGATTCACTGTCTGATGCCGCAGCTGAAGGGTGGCTTGTTAGAGAGGCCTCCCAGAGCTCTTGAGCATGCGACTCCCTGACTGGAGACTGAGGTGACTCTGACTGAGGCACAGGAGCCTGACTGGCATCGATCCCCTTGAGGGATTCTTCACCACATTTTCCACAAGGGACCTTAGATGCTGGTCCGTACCCCCTCTCTCACTAGAGGCTTTGGAAAAGCAGAGGTCACACAGGGATTTCCCAGTAGGAACTTGGGATCTGCATCCCCAGCAAGTGTTAAAAACTGAACGGCTGGATGAGCCTTGGAGGAGCGAGATCGATCCTCGCTACGGCGCCCGGATCTTGAGGGTGAGCCGTGATGTTTAGACTTAGAATATGAATGCCGGTGGTAAGACTTAGAAGAATCGCTTCCTCTATGCGTTGAGCTGCGTTGCTGTTCTGAACTAGATGGGCTAAGACAGAGATAGAAGAGACATACAGATAAGGAAAGATAACACCCTGACTAATACCGGACCCCTCCCCCCCCCCTTACTTCCCCCCCAGACAGTACCTATTATGAGAGGGCTGGCCAAATACAGGCGGAGGTGAGTCCATATCTCTAGGGGTTTCCATAAATGCTGCAAAGACATATAAGTAAGGCTGAGAGCACCATACACACACACGCCCACCCCCCTCTTCCCAGAAGGCCACCTACCTCCACAGAAGAAATCCTGGACAAGGGGAAGTCACGTAATAGCCTACAAGCAATCCCAAAGCTTGCAGGCTATTTCCTATATTTAAATAGGGCGCCTTAGTGACGCCATCATCGTATCCTGTGCGCCGCTACTGCGCATGCGCGAATAGCGTCATTTTGCCGCTATCGCGCATGCGCGAACCAAGCCTCGTTCCTGTGCCACACTCGCGCATGCGCAGAACGAACGTATCTATTGAAAAACCAGGAAGTGAGCGGCGGCTGGAACGCAGGCTAATCCAGCCGCCATGCCTATACCCTTATACATGAAAAACACAAAAAACGAACGGAAATTAAGGAAAAGCAAGGAACAAACACAAACTGCTGCCATGAAAAAGAGGAACAATCTTACCGCTCCCACACGATCGTCTCCAGGCCGAAGGTAAGAACAAAACATACCGGACTTCTCAGGGCAAAATAGGTCACCTGCTATTTGGCTGGGCTATCCGACCAAATGCGCAGCCTGCCTGCCAGTGGCTAGGTTCCTGGCTTCCTCCAGCGCTTATATCCAATGCCCACTCCATACCCCGCTAGTAGCTAGGGCTTAACGGAGTCATGCGACAATTCCATCCAGTCGCAATTCGGCCAAACCAACAATGGAACCGTGTGGGAGCAATCTTCAGGTAGAAAGACCATAACGTCTGGTCCTACGGAGGAGGACAAAAAAAGAACACGGCTATGGGCAGGGAGCAAAGATTTATGGGAGTGGTGTCCTATAGGGTAGTGGAGGCGGGACTTAACCCACACGTTGCTGCCATGGAGTCTGTCAGGAAACTATTTTAACCCCTGTGTGTTGTGTTTTTTTTTACTTTTTTTTACAGGTGAATGGGTAGGGGTACATTGTACCCCATACTCATTCACATAGGGTGGGGGGCCGGTATCCGGGGGCCCCCTTATTAAAGGGGCTCCCGGATTCCGATAAGCTGCCCGCCCGCAGACCCCGACAACCAACGGCCAGGGTTGTCGTGGAGAGGCCCTTGTCCTCATCAACATGGGGACAAGGTGCTTTGGGGTGGGGGGGCCGCGCGGCCCCCCTTCCCCAAGGTACCCCCCCATGTTGAGGGCACGCAGTCTGGCACGGCTCAGGGGGGGGGGGCGCTCGCTCGTCCCCATCCCCTTTCCTGGCCGGCTGGGTAGCGTGCTCGGATAAGGGTCTGATGTGGACCTAGGGGGGACCCCCACGCTGATTTTTCGGCGTAGGGGTTCCCCCTTAAAGTCTATACCAGGTGACGGGGCCAGCGAACTTTTGAGCGGACTTTTCTCCGGGCAGGAAAAGTCCGTTCATTTCAAAAGTACGGCGGACTGGCACACACACAGCCGGATTGTCCACCGAAATGCGAGTCCGGCGGAAAGATTGGAGTGCAAAACTACTTTCTAAGTCCGCCGGACTTTTGGGTAAAAAAAGTCCGCCGGAGCCTACACACGGGGGGATTGTCCCCGGATTGTTTGATCATGTGTACGCGGCATTAGTGTTCAGCCAGTGTGTGATCCCTTGGTCTCAGACCTTGCTGGATGCAGTGGTTTTAAACTGTAAGTCTCTACATTTTTCTTAATAAACCCAGTTGTTTGTACTACACCATGAGGAGTATTATTATTTTTTCATGTGCAAACTGATCAATCGCCATTCTGATTGAGTGATAGTTTCTCTATGGAGACCAGTGTTTGAGCCAAATGCCTGTTACTTCCTTTTAATATGACCAACATCGCATACAATTTGAGCACAGCTCTCTTTCCACCTGTGATTCTCCATTATTTCCACTTTTATGCATAGCTCAGGGAACTTCCAAGCTTCTAATTTTCTGTTTGCGGGCACTTGGCCCTCCTTAGCCACATTAATGAGTTCTTCAGGTCCCTTTCATCTTTTGGAGAGCCTTTCAGCTGCATCATTTTTTTTCTCTCTCTACCATCTCTCACAGAACTTCCCTCGACCACTTCACCACCTTTGAGGAATGTTGCACTGACCAAGGGGTTTTGCCTCACACCCTTTCAAAAACCTATAGCCTCTTGATCACAACCCTGGAGGGTCACAGACTGCCCTGCATTATGAAATGGGAGGAGGACCTGGGCCGTATTTTTACTCAAGATCAGCAGAACAATATTATCAGGTTTGCAACTAACTTTAAAATCCTGACACGTTGGTATCACAACGCTGGCTCTTTTGCATAAGTTCTTCCAGGATACCACAGATAGATACACGTTAGAAGGCTGGGCATTGGTTAGCCTGCATTTGTAAGAGGAGTGTGGGGCTTCTTAATCCCCTCCTCTCCTCCTATGGCCTCGTCGGCTGCATTTCCGGGTTGTGGACGAGCGCAGCGTCATTTCCGGTTCCGGGTCAGCTCCGTACGGTAGTCGGCTGTACAGCGTGGACGTTCGGCGCTGTCCTCCTGGGGGGTCGGTGGGTGTCTGCAGTCGTCCTTGCTGCATCGGTCGGTCGGGGGAGATGCTCACTCTCCTATCTCCCCTCATGCAGGCTCGTTCCAGTTGTCTGGTCGGCGCCAGTGATTGCAGTTCAGCTGCGGTGGGTAGTGACTCTGCTGTCGGTGCAGGTAGGTCCGTGGTCAGGGGGTTGGGGTGGGGGGGGTCGCCGCTGGGCAGGGGTTGCAGCATGCTGGTTGGGCAGGTGGCTGGGGGGGGTCACCTCTGGGCAGGGATGGCAGCTTGCTGTCGGTACAGGTGGCTGAAGTGAGGGGGGGGGGGGGTGTTTGCATTTGTTGGTCTGGTCTTGTCTGTCATTTTTTGTTTGTCATGCTGCTGCAGGGGTTTATTGGTGTTTCCACCCCACACACAGGGTGGTTTCCTTTCTTCACAGGAGGATCAGTTGGTATACAGTTTGTTGGTCAAGGTAAGTGAGAGGGGGTGGGGGGTAGGGGGGTAAGTAGCGGAGTTCATGTACCTATCCCTGGGGGGGTTCAGGGTTTTATGGTGTGGTTAGGAGGTCATGGGTTGTCCAGGGGGGGGGGGGGGGGGGGTGGCATCGTGGTTTGTTGCTCTGGGTCCAATCGGTGCTGGCACGAGATGGGGTCAGTTCTGTCGGTTAATGCACATGGACTGGGGCGCACAGGTTTCTCCTATGGGGTTCGGGCTTTCCTCAGCTATGTGGCCACGGTTAGCCCCTCATTCGGGCTGCCACTTAGCTCTCACAGGAGGACCACGCCTCGGGGGGGGTCACGGTGGTTGCAGGGGGGAGGCTGGGGGGTTGTTCCAGCCTGGTAGGTTTGGGTGGGCTCTCGGTCTCTTTTCAGGGGCTCAAGGTCACGGTTACCACGGTTCTTACCCAGGGATTTTCCCACCACAGAGCACGTTCTCTCTGTTCGGGTGGGGGTTTCTCCTTGGGATTCGGTTCTGTTTGGTTAGGGTAATATCGTTTGCATTTCGTTATTGTTTTCAGGTCTTTTCATCGCAGTGTCGCAGGTGGAGTCTTCGGTTCTTTCAGGAACGTCAGGTGTGTTCGCTTGTTTCTTGCCCAGGGGTTAGTTGAGCGGTTACATAATTGGATCTGTCACGTCTTCTGATCCGTACAGGCTGTGGTTTCGTTTTTAATTGGTTGTATTTGCAATCTTCTCGCCTGTACTTTCATACGTCATACGTTGCACGTCACTTACATTCTTATTTGGTACCTGCCACGGTCTGTGGGTACTAAGCCCTGAGTGTTTCATTTTTAATTTCCTGTTCTAGCGCCACAGGTTGCTCGGGCTCGTGCTACACTCACGCAGGGGGTCACGGTCACTAGCATCTCATGCGCTATGTTCTATGTTCTCAGCACCACTCACCATTTCGGTTAGTTTAGGTAGGTTTGGGCATGTCAGGTTGTGCTTGATGTTTGGTTGGTTTTTCTACAGATTGGATCATGTCACACGTGTCTGAAAGTGACGAATTTGCGTTCATCCCATCCACTCCAGCTAGGGCTTCGGAGCACGGCAGTACACCATCTTTGAGGAGTTGGACTGTTCCTAGGCTCATGGCGGAACTCCGGGGAAGAGGCATTCCTTTCCCAGCCTCAGCCAGGAAAGCGGAATTATTTAGACTCCTCTTTCCAGTTCCTGCCCAGCCACAGCCTACCGCTAGCGCGGAGCAGGCATCCCTGGTCACGTCTCTGACGCAGATCCACGCGGTGTTGAATACCTTGTCCACTTCTGTTCAGCTGTTGCAGGACAGGATGGATGTATTGGAGGCCCGTCCAGCCAGTGCGGTCTTGCCAGTGGCGTCCCCTGGTCTGGTGCCGTCTGCAGGTAACAGCAGTGGGCCCGTGCCTTTGTTAATTCCTTCAGCTTCTGCCTTATTGCCTTCAGTTTCTCCCGCTCATTTCATTCCGGCCAATCTGAAGAAGGACATCTTGGAGGGGAAAGATGTCAATCTGGCATCGCTACTCATTGCATCGCAGGATGTGGTAGAGAACAAAGCTTATGCTTGCGGGGAAGTTTCGGTGGTCCTCAGGACCCGTGATCCCAGGCTTAACCGCAAGCTGAGCATTGCCGAATTTGTACTGGCTTTTGGCATTTTTAGGGATGTCATCTGCACGGTTAGTCCCGGCAGAAGGGAGGAGCTGGACCTCTACCTACACAAGGTGGTTGATTTGGCCCACAAATATGGCGGTTCCACGTTCTATGACTATCATAGGTCTTTCTCTTCCAAAGTGGCAGCAATGTGGGCTCAGTTCCAGTTGGTCACATGTTGGAGTAACATTGACACAGAGTTATTCTGTAGACACTTTGCTAGTCAGAATTCTCCAACTTGTGCTAACTGTCAATCTGCGGCCCACACTGCCAATTGGTGTCCCAATCTGGACCACCCAGGGGTTTCTGGGGCTCACAGGTCAGGTTTTAGTGGTCCTTCCTCTGGGCCTTCGGGGCAGTTTGACAAGCTTGGCAGGCCCATCCATTTGCTGGGTAAGGCGCAGCTTTGTAATTTCAATTACACAACCTGTAATTACAATCAATGCAGGTTGCTGCATGTGTGTGCCAACTGCTTTAGGGCTCATCCTAAAACTGCTTGTCCGATCAAGCCACCCGGTGCATCTTGACTGAGCCTGGTCAATATTCCCAGGTTGGATTTCTGGTTGTGCCATCATCCTTCCCCGGGTTTCAGGCGTTTCTTGGTGGATGGGTTTTCAGAGGGGTTTCACACGGGTTTAATCACCCTCCCGTTGCAGTCTCACGAATGTGCCAATTTGGTCTCTGCTGCTGACAATGCCGGTGTAGTGGACCGGCTGTTGCAGGATGAGCTGTCTAAGGGGTTTGTGATTGGGCCTTTTTTGTCCCCGCCGTTTGGTATGTGGAGGGTCAGCCCCATTGGCGTTGTTAAAGGGAAATTTTCAAATAAATTTCGTTTGATTTACGATCTGTCGGCTCCTCATTCTTCTCACATTCCTAGTTTAAATTCTCTTATGCCATCTGAGGAGTTTTCCTTGCAGTACGCATCTGTGGATTCTGCCATTCAACATATCTTGCAGTCAGGCAGGGGGACATGGTTGTCGAAAGCAGACATCTCTGACGCTTTTAAGCTCCTCCTGATCAGACCATCGCTCTGGCAGTGGCATGGTTTCAAATGGCGGGGGCAGTTTTACTTCGCTACCAAACTTACTTTTGGCTCCAAGAGTAGCCCTTGGATTTTCAAAATTTTGCTTCTGCGCTCAATTGGATTTTGTCTACGCAGTTGGGGTGTGGCAAGGTTATTCATTACTTGGATGATTTCTTGCTGCTGGAGTTCCCGGCTCAGCCACCCAAGGATCTTGCGGTTCTCACCGAGTTATTCAGTGATCTGAATGTCCCCTTGGCTACCCACAAGGTCGAGGGACCGTCCACGGTGATTACCTTTTTGGGGATCACTTTGGACACTGTCCATATGATGGCAAGCTTACCGCAGGACAAGCTGGTGAGGATCCGCGAGTTCATTCACAAGTTGGTCAGGTCTCCAATGTGCTCTAAAAAAGAACTACAGTCGCTTTTGGGTATGCTCAATTTTGCCATGAGGATCATTCCTCAGGGCAGGTCGTTTGTGTCCAGACTCCTGGCCCTCCTCCCGCTCTTCCGAGAAGCAGATTCGGTGGTGCGGTTGAGGGCTGACGCTAGGGCCGATCTTCTCATGTGGGATCGGTTCTTGTGTGGTTGGAATGGGATTTCTTTGTTCATTCATGCCCCCACGTCAGTTTCCCCCAGGGTTTTTTCAGATGCCGCCGCTTCAGTAGGTTTCTCTGCTATTTTTGGGGACCAGTGGCTTGCGGGCCCCTGGCCGCCGGAGGTAGCAGACATTCCAGGTTTCTCACGGACGTCCGCTCTATTTGAGATTTTCCCCGTGGTGGCCGCTGCCTGCACTTGGGGTCCCTCTTGGTCTGGGCAGACGGTTATTTTCTTCACTGACAACATGGCCACGGCGGAGATCATCAACAAGGGGAGGTCAGGTTCTCTCGTGATCATGGCATTTATGCGCAGATTGACGTGGTTGGGCCTCAAATTTAATTTTCATTTCCAGGGGGAGTTTATAAGCGGGTATTTTAACGGGGCTGCTGATGCGTTATCTAGGGCTGATTTTCAGCATTTCTTTTCGCAGCATCCGGAGGCAGATCTGAGCGGCATGCCAGTTCCGCCATTTGCCATGCTGAGGTTGGATTAGATGCCCTAGGTGTTCAAGCGGCCGGCCTAATCAATGCATCGTTATCCAGGAACACGCTCAGGGCTTACGGAACGGCTTGGAGGTGTTTCAATGGTTTCAGGTCCCTTTTCCCCTCCAATAGGGTGGGTGATGTCAGTTACATCCTGGCTTTCATGGCTTATTGCCATAAGAAATTGTCTCTTTCCTTTAACACCATCAAATTATACCTCGCCGGGGTCCAACATTTCTTTTCCCTACTTCATCCTGAGTTTCCGTCATTTTTTGCGGCTCATCCTATTAGAGCCATGCTTAAAGGTATTCAGAAGACGCAGGGGAGACCAGCTGTCACACGTTTGCCTATTTCAGGGCAGGTGTTCCGGGGGTTAGCGGATTTACTTTCCCTCTCTCCCTTCGGGTTGGGTCCTAGTGTGGTTCTGAAGGCAGCGATATACCTTTGTTTTTTTGAGTTCCTGAGGCCAGGGGAGGTGTCTCGTGCTGGGCGTCACGCTCCAGTTCTCCTGAAGAATAGTCTCACCAGGTGGCCGGATCATTATTCACTTCAGCTTCCCAACAATAAGAACCGCCAGGTGGGGCAGGGGTTTGTCATCAAGTTTTACAGATCTCACTCTGACTGGTGTCCAGTGGAGGTGTTAGATCAGCTCATGGGCTTGTTCACTGCAGCTCCTCCCGACAGCCCATTACTACCCTTTCCTTCTCAGGGCCTCTCCTCCAGCCAGTTAATTTCCCATGTTAGGCCGCGTACACACGCGGGGACTGTTCGCCCAACTTTGTCCGTCAAACAGTTTCGGCAAACAGTCCGCTCAAAATTAGCATGGACGGACATGGCCACACACGACGAACGAACAGTTTGCTGAAACCGTGCGCGATGACGTGAACGGCACGTACGACGGGACGAAAAATACGACGTCCTATACACTGCATTATAACTTTCGGCGTGTTAAGCCTTTCTGAGCATGTGCGGAACTTAGTTTGTCGAACAAGCCTACACACGGGCGGACTGTTCGCTCAAACAAGGTTTCAGCGGACAGTTTTACGGAATTTCCGAAAAACCTTGTTCGTCAAACTGTCCGCTGAAACTGTCCGCTGAAAGCCCACACACGAGCGGACTGTCCGCCCAAACACTGTTCAGCGGACAAAGTTGGGCGAACAGTCCGCCCGTGTGTACGCGGCCTTAGAATTTTGCTGGGTAGGTTGGGGCTCAACCCGAAACAGTTCTCGGGACACTCGTTCAGGATTGGCGCAGCTTCCGCAGCTTCCAAACAGGGGGTCCCTTCCCATGTCATTAAGTTCATGGGTCGCTGGCAATCGTCATGCTATACCAGGTACATTCCGGATCCACATGCTGAGGTCAGACGAGCTTTTACCATGTTGTTAGGTTGATCTTTGCTTGTTGGTTTCATTAAATCTCTTTTCATACCTAGTTCGTGTCTTTTTGCCCTCTTTTAAGTATACTCTCACGGGCGACCATGGCACACCTCAGGTCACCAGGGTTGGGGGGGTTTCATGTCCTTTCAGTATCCAGACTCTGACTACAAGTTAGAAGGCTGGCCATTGGTTAGCCTGCATTTGTAGGAGGAGTGTGGGGCTTCTTAATCCCCTCCTCTCCTCCTATGGCCTCGTCGGCTGCATTTCCGGGTTCCCTCCCACCCGTTCCCATTTTTTCATTTATTTACTCTTAGGGTATGCCCTCTTTTAAGTATACTCTCACGGGCGACCATGGCACACCTCAGGTCGCCAGGGTTGGGGGGGTTTCATGTCCTTTCAGTATCCAGACTCTGACTACAAATCTTTTTGTCCTCGATCAATTCTGGAAAGAGGTCCGGAGCATTGTTCAAAAATGTACAGGTTATGAGGTTCGGGAAGACCCGGCCTTCTTTCTGCTACATGTTTCCAACATTCCAGCTAAAATCTACAAAAGATCTATTATTTGTCATCTCCTTAATGCCACCAAGTCCTGTATTCCTCTCACTTGGAAGAACCCACAGCCACCAACGGTTAGCCTTTGGCTTAACAGGGTTGAAGACACTAATAAAATGGAGGATCTCATGCTTACAGCACAGCATAGGCATGAGCGGTATTCCAATACGTGGACATTGTGTAATATGTTTGCCTTCTCTGAAAAGGGGGAAGCTCTTTTTGATGTTTAAGGCACAAACTGACACAAGATCCCTGGGGAACCTCTTGAGACAGCAGCAGCTGCATAGTTGTCATTTACCCAATATCCCCTTTTAGCTCCCCCCCTTTTTTTTTTCTCCCCGCCAAATGCCTTCTCATTTTCTCTTTTGCGTCTCTGTTTCTTGTCCTTTTTGCTCGTTCTTCTGCTTTCCTTTTTATTTTCAAAAACAATAAATAAGCTTAGACAGCTCTCTCTTTTTCATTGTCAGACTTTCACCATATAGGGTTCTTAGGAAGGGGACAGAGGGTTTTAGGTCAATTTTATATCTCCATCATTGGCTCTACCCTTCACATGCTTGGATTCCAGTTACTGTATTATTGTGTATGACTCACTATGTATGATGTCTTGTTGACATGGTTACTGCTTTCTTCTGATTAAATAAAATACATATAAAAAAAAAAAGCCGGTTACTTTGCTAATAAAGGTAAGCGGCCGTTGCACTTACTGGTGGAGTGTGTTTATTCTTTCGGATTAAGCACCAGACTGCATGAGCAACTTTTTTTTACCAATGGATTCTGAAGTAAACAATTTAGCACTTTCACTAACAACTGTGTTTTATTATTGTGATAATCACGTTTTTTGCACTGAACTTTGGCTATTCCATACATTGTGGTCACTTCTGAGTATTATTCAGTATTTATTTATAAAAAAAATTTATAGTCACGCATTTTTCACTTGATTTTTGTTATACCATATATTGTGATCACTTTTGAGTGACATTTATTATTTGCTCTTATTTCATTGTTATATGTATATCAATATTTCTGTAAATTTGAGCACCCTATTTTGAGCTTTGTGTTAGGATAGCGCATAGTGCATAAATCCTTGCAATATCTCAATATGAACCTTTCAAAAATGGGCATTCAGAAAACAAAAGAAAAAGCATACACTTTAAAAAAACTATTTACTTACTGCATATCTTTCTTAAATGAACCTATGACAAAAGAGTCAAAAGTTAGAACATTCCAGTCACTGTTCTCTGCTATTGGCTGAGAGAGCAGATCGGGAGTCAGTCGGCAGACTTTTTTTGGTCATGACCCTTCGACAGAAGTCGGCCCAAAGGCTGCCTTCAGTAGCACCGGATGTCGTACACATGGGCCGACTGACGGCCAGTTTCTATTGAACCCACCGGTGCTGCCCGGCATTCGGCCATATGTACTAGGCTTAAAGCCTTATGATGACTGAGCATAACTCTTCCTAAAATAGGCATTCAAAAAACAACAAAAATAAGACACTTTAAAAGGCTATTCACTGGAATCCAAGCAAAATCTATATAAAATGGTCCACATTTTAAACTAAATCCTTATAATATCTGAATATAATCTTTCCCAAAATGGACATTCAAAAAGAAAATAAAGAAACAACATAAACTTTAAAATGCTATTTGCTGTACTCTATGCACATTTTTTTATTTTTTTATTTAATTATTACAAAAGGGTCAAACTTTTATCCAAATTCTTATGATGTCTAAATATAACCATTCCCAAAATGAGCTTCCAAAAAAAAAAAATATATGTTTTAAAAAGCTATTCACTGCACTCACTGCAGATTTTTTTTTCTTCTTATAAATAACCCTATGACACAACAAGCGTCAATGCCCAAAGGGTTCACATTTTTTCGATAGCCTTATGATATCTAAAAAAAATCCTTCCCAAAATGAGTATTAAAAAAAAATCCCCTTAAAACACTATTCACAGGACATTTTTGATTTTTAAAAATAACCCTATATCACAAGCGTCAAAACCCATATAAAAGGGTTAACATATTATCTACAGCCCTATAATATCTATATAAATTACCCTACCCAAAAAGGGCCATTCAAAAAAAAAAAAAACAACAAAAAAGGAGCAGACACTTTAAAAAGCTATTTAATTTTAATATTTATGACTATATTTTGTGTTTGGCTGAAAATATTTGCCTCTTCACTCGGTGAATAATAAACTGTCTGGATGTGAGCTGGGGTGAATAATAATTTCATACATAGAAATAAACCGTCTAGTAGAGCACAAGGCGCCTGCACACCGCTGATAGAGACAGACGTTGAAGACCGGCCTCCAGCTACATTGCCCTTATAAGCAATTATTTTTAAGCAAACAAGAGTAGTGTGACTGTAAATTACGCATTAATGTTTTCATTAGCGCTCAAGCATTCTACAATTCCTGAAAAAGCTTAACATACAAGAAACTTCAGGTGGGCTTAATTATTTTACACACAATAATAGAGGCTGACAATATGAAATCTCTATTACTGTATATAAATAAATGCAACGTAAATCATTTAGTGAATCTAACTTGTGCCCAAAGTAGGTAAGGGACTGTGTAAATAAATAATGAGGCGGGAGGGGGGGGGGGGGGGGGTCAGGAATAATTTTGATTATGATGTCATTGTTTCTACCTGGATGTAAAAAATAGTAATGTGATGTCAGAGGTTTTTACAGCCTATATGCCTATATGCTGCCACACGGGAAGCCGACTCATATCCACCTTGCTGTTTGGGCCGAGCACCAACCGGCCATGCTGGCTGTAAACGTCCCAAGAAAGAAAGAAGGTCCACACACAATCTGTCTGGGTCCATGTTTGGAATCTACGAAGCTCCAACTTTGGCATGATACTGGACACCCAAACTCCGGTAACACCATCAGGAAAACTTGGCAAGGAGGACCAGGCCTAAACCAAATACCTTCTTCTCTTTTCTTGACCGGAACTGTCTTCTATACACAACGATATTACCAATAGACTAAATAAGGTACAGGTATACCCCACTTTAAGTACACAATATGGATTATTTACTAAAGCCGCAACGTGCAAAATCAGGCTCACTTCTGCATAGAAACCAATGAGCTTCCAGGTTTTATTACCAAAGCTTAATTGAACAAGCTGGGGTTAGAAGCTCATTACAGAAGTGAGCCTGATTTTGCACTTTCCGGCTTTAGTAAATAAACCCCATTGTGTACTTAAAAGTGGGGTATGCCTGTATATGCTATTTTCTAACCATATACCTGCCAAAATGCAGTCTATGAAATAAATGAAATAAACAAAAACACGGTGAAACAAACTCAAAATGAAAAAATAAAAGTTCATCAAAAAATAAAATTAAAGATGATAGTCCTATGTTTGAAGCAGGTGTAAAGTCTACCCAAAAGGTATTACTGCTCCAATGCGTGCTAATAACAATGTATAATCCAAGAAGAGTGCACCTTCGCCATCCACTCCAAGTGAATTGTCCACTCACCTCCAGGATATGACCAGTTATGATCAAACAAAGCCTTTAGTTGATCCCACTATCTTTAGTGCCTGCAGGCATCCACCCGATATAATCCAGATTCTCCAGCGGTCCCCATTCTGATCAGCAAAACAATCCTTTACGTCTCTCATTTGCTCAGAGTATATAAAAATATTTCATTGCACAATATTGCTTTAAAAATGCTTCAGCTTTTATTAACCACTTAGCCCCGGAAGAATTTACCCCCTTCCTGACCAGAGTACTTTTTGCTATACGGCACTGTTTTGCTTTAATTGACAATTGCGTGGTCATGCGACGTTGCACCCAAACAAAATTGAGGTCCTTTCTTTCCACAGAAATCAAGCTTTCTTTTGGTGGTATTTGATCACCTCTGCAGTTTTTATTTCTTGCGCTATAAAAAAAAAAAAGAGCAACAATTTTGAAAGAAACACAATATTTTGTACTTTTTTCTATAATAAATATCCCCATTTTTTTTTAAAAAAAAGCTAATTTTTTTCTCAGTTTAGGCCGATATGTATTCTTCTACATATTTTTGGTAAAAAAAAAAAAAAAATCGCAATAAGAGTATATTGATTGGCTTGCGAAAAGTTATAGCGTCTACAAAATAGGGGATAGATTTATAGCATTTTTATTGTTATTTTTTTACTAGTAATGGCAGTGATCCGTGATTTTTAACAGGACTGCAACATTATGGCAGACACATCGGACACTTTTGACACATTTTTGGGACCATAGGCATTTATACAGCGATCAGTGCTATAAAAATGCACTGATTACTGTAAAAATGTCACTGGCAGGGAAGGGGTTAACACTAAGGGGCAATCAAGGGGTTAACTGTGTTCCCTGTGTGTGTTTCTAACTTTAGAGGGAGGGGACTAGAGGAAATGACAGATCGTGGTTCCTATCTATTAGGAACTCCCGATCTGTCACTCTTCACAGACCAGAACAGAGATTTGTGTGTTTACACACACGACCCTGTTCTGCCTCTCGTGCCCGCGATCGTTCGTGGCTGGTGGTCATTGCGACCGTTGGATACGAGCATCGGCACCCTCACAGTGCAGTGTGCACGTGCATGAGCCTGTTATCCCAATCCCGCGAGCCGACATATAGCTACGACGGCTCACGGGATCGTGCTGACCTGCCGCAGTAAAAGGACAGCAGCTGATCGGCAAGCGGTTAGTAATTATTTTTCAGGTCTCCTTTGTTTCCCTGCTCCCTCCTATACCATTCTCCTTTCTTTTGGACAGTGCATACCCAGTCAGTTTAGGACTAGCATAAATGCGCTCTGGCAGTATAGTTTCAGCACTTGGAAGATTAAACTTTACTACTGCTCACTGCTAATTGTGTTATTATCATTGTCAATCCATTTTATGCTTGCCTAGTTACCAACCATATGGGGTGACAATATATTAAATTTGCCTTTACTGATTGGTTGAGTACCTGTGTTCTTTGATATAGCACTACTGCTGGGTACTAAGTATTACTTTCAGTGATTTCCTGTGATATTGTATAATTAAAGGGGCTAAGGTTTTTGAAAAGGTTGAGGCAAAGAACAGAGGACCCATCTTAATCAGCAGCTTCCACAAGGGTAGCGTTACAGTTGATTCTCAATGTTACTGATTTCCCCTGCTCTCATTGCAGTCCAATCCTGTCTGCATGCATTCCAGCAACAGCTTTATGGTATTTTCCAGGGCAGGTTTCCTAATGGTGACAAGAGTGGACTATGGGGGTTATTTACGAAAGGCAAATCCACCTTGCGCTACAAGTGTAAACTACAAGTGCAAAGTGTACTTGAAATTGCACTGAAAGTGCACTCGGAAGTACAGTTGCTGTAAATCTGAGGGGTATATCTGAAATGAGGGGAAACCCTGCTGATTTTATTATCCAATCATCTGCAGGCTAAAATGCTGTTTTTTATTTTCCTTGTATGTCCCCCTTGGATCTACAGCGACTGCACTTCCAAGTGCACTTTCCACTTGTAGTTTGCACTTGTAGTGCAAAATGGATTTGCCTTTCGTAAATAACCCCCTATGTCTCTGTAATGTGTGTTGAGATTTCTGCATTAAAAGTCAATATGACCAACAGTATAAACTTAAAACAGGAACCTTGGCAGGATCATTAGTTTAATATAAACTGCAGATTTAAAAAAAAAACATTTAAAATTATTTTTGAAATTATATTACCATGTTAAAGATTATATAAAACTTATACTTTAAAGTGTAAAAGTCTCAATGTCAGCATTCCTTTCAAAGTACTTAACCCTTAGGAAGTGTCTGACCAAAACTGAAGGCTATTGGAAGGGGTGCCTAAAATTTCATTTGTATTTTAGTGTATATAGTTGAGCAAATCAGTAATGCCCTGTACACACGACCGGTTTTCCCGCCGGAATAAACTCTGAAGGTTTTTCTGACAGAGTTCGGCTGAATTTTTCTTGCGTACACACGATCACACAAAAGTGTGAGGGGACTAAAAAAGGAAGTTCAATAGCCAGTAGCCAATAGCTTCTGTCTCGAACTTGCTCATTTTTTGGTCCGTCAGAACAGGATACAGACGAGCGGTTTTCCTGATAGGAATTGGTTCCGTCGGAAATATTTAGAACATGTTCTATTTCTTTTCTAGGTCCGTAAGAATTTTCAAAAAAAAAGTTTGATGAGGCATACAAACGTTCGGAATATACAATGAAAAGACTTTTTCTGTCGGACATTCCGCTCGTGTGTACGTGGCATAAGACTATCAGAAATGATCAATGGCCAATTTTTTTTACAGTTTTCAAAAATTATAGCAGCTTTAAATTTAAATGGAAAGGTAATTTACAGTAACATTAAAATACAAAATGTTATTATTAAAATAAAATATTATTTTACAAATGCATAGTTTCTATATGCATTTTTTGTGGTTTTAAATACTTGTAATACTTGGGCTATTATTTTGAGAGCAATTATGGTTATCATTGGGTATTGTTAAAACCAGCATCTGGTTATTTTTAAACACACCTGGCAACCCCGCTTGGCAGAGTCTTGGGTGAACACGCTTCTGGAGCCATGTCAGACTGGTGTTTTTTTCACAGCGGTCCTTTTTTTATTTTTAATTCTCACTAAGGAAATCATGGTTATCTTCTATGGCAGGGATATGCAATTAGCGGACCTCCAGCTGCTGCAGAACTACAAATCCCATGAGGCGTAGCAAGACTCTGACAGCCACAAGCATGACACCCAAAGGCAGAGGCATGATGGGACTTGTAGTTTTGCAACAGCTGGAGGTCCGCTAATTGCAGATCCCTGTTCTATGGAATTGTTAACTAATTTTACAGCAATCTGCAGCTCACTTGCTCAGCAATTGTTTTAGAAGTATTTCATGTCAACAAGAAGATCGCCATCAGCAATCGCTCTTCGTTTACTTCTATGGCTTAGCTACAAATAGCTGAAGCAGAACACACCTACCCGAAGCTGTAACACTAGCTTAGTTCGTAGCCGCAAATCATTATTAAGGCACGGTTCACACTAGCCCGACTCTAAAGCCACGTGACTTTCAGTGCAACTTTAGAGCCTGACTTTGATGTGAATTCAGTGACAAATCACCAGCAACTCTGGTGATTAAATTGCTAGTTAGAAATCTCTGCTAATCAATGACATTAGCAGTTTTCAGCAGTGATTAATCTCTGCTACAAAAATTGCCTGTCCAATATATAGCCCTAAGACTGATGTTAGATGGGCAATTATGCCAGTAGAGAGAAATAGCCAATGGCCAATAAAAAAGCTGCCTACCTGTCCCTATAGAATTGCTCCCAATGTAGCCAGATGTGGTGAGATATTGCTTTATCACTGGCCCAAATCTTGATTGCTAGTAATGGGAGGGATATCTTTTTGCCTCAGAAGAAGGAATATAATAAGGACAAACAAGGTGGCCTCTTAGTGATCCTGCCCCTGCCGATTTCAACAGCAAAAAAGGAAGAAAGGCTTTTGCCATTGAAGTCGGCTAAAACATTGTTTTATTATTGCATGTGAACAGCAATCAAAAAAATCCAATGCGTTTCAACCATCAGGCCTTAATCATGGCCATGATTAACCACTTAAAGTGGAAGTAAACTTCCCTATCGTTTTCAGCCAAGGAAGCTGCCATCTTTGCCTCTGTTTAATCTTCAGCTGCTATGGTATTGCACATGTGATTCGTTATGACAACAGCCACTGGATGGTTTGATAGTTTGGCTGAAAGCACAGCCAATGTGCAGTTAGCATTCCCGGCATGTCTTTTTTTTTTAACTGTTTAAATCAATTGGTTTACTTCCACTTTAAGGACCAAGCTTCTTTTTGAGATGTTTTGTTTACAGGTTAAAAACTTAAATTTTTTTTGCTAGAAAATTACTTAGAACCCCCAAACATTATACTTTTTTTTCTAACACCCTAGAGAAATGGTGGTTGTTGCAATACTTTCTGTCACACCGTATTTGTGCAGTGGTCTTACAAGCGCACCTTTTTTGGAGAACAATACACTTTTTTACAACAGTAAAGTTAGCCCAAGCTTTTTTTTTTATTGTGATTGATAATGTTTACGCAAAGTAAATTGATTCCCATCATGTCACACATCAAAACTGCGCCCGCTTGTGGAATGGCAACAAACGTTTACCTTTAAAAATCTCCATTGGCAACGTTTAAAAATTCTACAGGTTGCATGTTTTAACATACAGAGGAGGTCTAGGGCTAGAATTATTGCTCTCGTGCAGCACTGACCCCCGAAGGAGCGGCTGATCTTATTGGGCTTACCGTTATCTTCTTGACCTTGTGTATGTCTTGGGGTTTCCCGAGGTTGATGACCCAAAAGATTGCAGAAGCTGACACTGGATCCAATTCAAGCATTTTTATTTTGCAAAAAGGAGTAGACAAAACGCAGTCTCTCAATGAGGGTTGGAGGGTTTTAGGTACAAAGTTCAGGTACTCTTGGAACTTAGTCAAATAGGAAGTCTCTCACTTTAGAAACCCAGAGAATAGCCATTCACAACTGGATCCTCACTGCTACCAGATAGACCTTCTCTCACCAGGCCTAGCAGCCGACAGAGTGCTCAGACAAAACAAAGTCTCTGCCACAGACTTGTTGTAGAACACTTGAATAAAGTCTGTGCCACAGACTTGTAGAACACTTGAATAACTCAAGGATGTAGACAAACTTAGAGAACCCTCATACGGTACCAGTATCTTGCAGCCGGTCCGGCGATACCATATGAGTGAAGATTAGTTTGGGGTCTTTCAACTGAACCTCCTGGCTCTTACTGAGAAACCAGCTTTCCTCTTGGCCTTCTCCCGAAGAGTCCTCCCCTGGTTGCTTCCTCAGTTGCTGGGCCTCTCCATAAAATGAGACAGCACCAGACCACCTCCGAATCCTCCTTCCAGTTACTTTGCCTCAAGCTAGCCAGCCTCGAGACTTGGAATTGGATGGATCCGCACCCCAGGCCATGAGAGCCCCGGGGGCTGGTCAGGAGTACCAGGACCAAACAGACAGAAAGCACTTCTGGACCGGAACCCCAAAGCACATGATGTCAGTACCTTAAATACACTTCCCCAGAATGCACAGCAGGATGACACTCCCACTGGACTGGTTCAGAGAAAGAATTGGCACTCAATGCGCCCAGCTGAACTGCGTTCTCACACTTGCCAGAGATGACAGCGCCACCTATAGCCAAGCAGGACACAGTGCAATCCAGCTAGACTGGTATTGAGACCATAATTTGGTGTAATTAAACCCAAAACCAAACTCTGGTTCCAGGAATGTTAAATCGCAGAGACCACTATTATCTGAAACCGGACCACTGGCCGAATAAGAGGATACCGGGATTATGGCAGCTAGCTGTTGCCATAACAACGATATCCTCCTTCAAAGTAAAGACGTATATCGGCATGCGGCAGTCCGGAAGTGGTTAAGGCCTAATGGCTGAAACAAAATGGATTTTTGACTGTTGTTCACATGCAATGATAAACCGATGTTTTAGCTGACTTCCATGGCACCAGTCTTCTTCCCTTTTTTGCATGGATTACATGGAGGTTTGCAGAGACTTCCCAGGCTGAGTACTGTGTTCTTGAGGCTTATCAGGTATTACACAGGAGGTAGTAGTTCAGATACACTTGTTCCAGATTTCAACACAGCACCAGCAGCAGCATTAGCAAGTAGCAGAGTTGCCCGTTTGACACCAACCTAAGGGATTCTAAAGGAGGTCCATCATGAGAGCTTGTGTGGAGGAACTGTGTTTGAGGGACTTGTTTACCCCAATATAGATTTCTATGCACATTCCGAAGTGTACATCTGTGCAGATCTGGTGCATTGGACAAGCACAGACATACACTCAGAAATGCACAGATAAATACATGTAGGTCTGTGCAGCCAGCCGCCTGTCACTGATTTCACGATGTATCCAACTACTACTAATGTACAGTATATGAACTTGTAACTATTATGTGTGATAGGTGCAATTCATGGGTTGGTTTATATGGTGGAGAGTGTAGATACATGAACATGTAATATTATGTTTGATAGGTGAAATGTATGGGTTGGTTTCACACTGTAAAACGTGTGCTATACCCAGTTTTTCCACTTCAACTGTAGAACAAAACATTGTGACAATTTTAAACACAAATACAGAAAAAGGATCTAGATTTTAGAAACACATATTTTTTTTCCACAGACTTTACAGCTGACCTTAGATACTCTGACTTTTTATAAATTGTCAATAAAATGATGGACACATGGCAATGCTGGCATAAACTTCCATTACAGAGATGATGTACATTGACATGCTATACTTTTTAAAAGGTAATACCACCCACTAAGAGTGAACATTACAAAAAATGATGGGAAATCTCTTTAACCCTTCCTTAAAGCAGTAGTAAACCGGCCAAATAAAAAAAGAACAAAATAGGGTCCCCTGCAGGTTTATTCCATAATGTGCTACTATGCATCACATACTAGCACATTATGACATACTTACCCTTCAAATAAAGCCCTCCAGTAGTGCGCTGTTACTACTGCTGGGGCTTTCATCTTCACCTGGTCTACCTTCTGGGTTCATGGGCTCCAGCTGTTGAATGTCCAGGGCCACAATGACATCACTCCCTCACATTTGGGAGCCATAACATCATGTAGATAGGTAGTGGTTAATGCTGCCCCAGCCATGGAGGGTTTTCTGCTGGGTTTTGCCCTCTTCCCTGTGCTTGTAAATTCTGGAAGGAGGCTCTGCCCAGACGAATCCAAGCAACACAGGGAGAAGGAAAGGGTGACAGTTGAAGATGTAATCCGTTCCGCCAACAACCACCCACCCCTAGAGATGTGCAAGAAAAGAGAAGAAGGTATTTGGTTTAGACCTGGTCCTCCTTGCCAAGTTTGCCTGATGGTGTTACCGGAGTTTGGGTGTCCAGTATCATGCCAAAGTTGGAGCTTCGTAGATTCCAAACATGGACCCAGCCAATTTTGGACTATTGCGCAAAAAGGTATGCTGGGGCAGCCAAGGGGGGAGGGGCCAGAAGCGCTGATGGGGGACCAGAGAAGAGGAGGATCTGGGCTGGCAAAACCATTGCATAGAGCAGGTAAATATGATGTGTTTATTATTTTAAAGAAAAAAAAATTAAATGCTAGTGTAAGGGAAAAGTAATGGTAGAAAAGGTATTGGTGGGTTTAGGTGATTATATTTCTGCATTTTTCTTTCATCATGGCCCATGTGATCGGGAGGGCAGTAAGCACATGCTTTGTGTATAACTATTTAATATATCCTGACAGGACTTAACCTGAATAGTCTGCTCTTGAATTCCCAGGTTCATCTACCCACCATGACAAATGTGTTTTTAATTCATTCTACATACAGAAAATGGGCATTATACTGAGACTCTTCCCACTTCCAGGGGTGAAATTACATTTGTGAAAACCAAACCAACAAATCTGGTTGGAGGGAAGACGTTTTGCTGCTGAAGTCCTAAAGAGATATCAAAGACCAACGGTGACACCCTTATCTAACATCTACATTTTGGGTGGACTAACCCCTTAGATGAGGTCTTTCTGCTGGCGTACAGAGGGTGCTTTGTGCACTTCTAATAAACTGTTCATCCTTCTTTTCTGCACACTGTACTAGACATAAGATTGAGCATCTTGCCCTTTTTTCCTTTTACACAATGAGAAATACATTTCAGTATTGTGTTTTCTGCAGTTCACTGTCTACAAAAAGCCAAAAAGACTTGAAGAAAAATCCATTTAACCTAAAGTTATCATGAAGAGTACAAAGTCAGTTCCCTACCAGCTGAGCAGAGCAATGTGCTAAACATTAGAGTGACTCTGGAAACATCAGAATTTTCTGTGATATTTTAAATGTCACTACCTGCAAAATGATAGCTGTGGATTTTGTTATATCTATCAGAATACCATCATTTCTGCTTTGATATTAAAATAACATAGTAGACATCCATTGCAAAGAAAAAATATATGCACCGTTACTTGTGCCCAGTGTTGTAGATGAAGTTCAAGATTTTTAATTAATCAGATCTTTCATACATGCCAGATTAAAATATTTTCCTTATCGGTTCTTTGGGGGAGGTACAGCAATACATTATTTTTTAACCTGGTGTAGCATCATGATTAAATGGGAAGTACATAATGAGAAGAGGCATTGTTTGGGATTTTATATCAGAAAGTAGAAATAGCTTGACTAACGGAGTTGTAGAATGCTGAGGCCCAATAACCACTGACCTAGTAACCAGACTAAAAATTGTTGCCCCCATCCTAAAATAACCAGAAGACAAATCTCCATTTTGGAGTCAATTGGCCATAGCAGTCCTTTACTTTAACATAACAAACAAAATGACATACAATATTAAAGAATCAATGCATACAATACATTCAATCTATTAACAGAACAGTAATGATCCTTACCAGGCCCAAGGTGTAAGGTACTTGTAAAAGGTAAAGACCAGAGTAGAGCTTTGGCTAGGGGTTGAGGCGTTTAACATAGTCAAACAGATCGGGTCAGCAACAAATCTTAACAGCAAGGTACAAATTCAGAATCCAGAATAGTTGTCAGAGGCAGGCAGGTTCATACATGGGCCGGCAGAGTAATTTACAATCAGAGTAATCCAGGAAACAGGCAGAGGTCAAAGTCCAGAAGTTCAGTAGATTACATACCCAGGGAAACAGATGCAACAAATGGGCACAGTCCACAGAAATTCCTGCAATTTAACCAGTTTGCACAGAATGCACGCAAATATGCAGCCTCTCAGTGGCCGGACCTTGGCTCCACCGAGACCATGGCTCCTTGCATGCAATAGCTCCGATAGAGCTGTGTCGAGAGTGTGTGCCCTGCACGCTCATGGCACAGTTACCGGTGGCGAACTGAAAACTCCCGTTTGCTGCTTGCGATCAGGAGCTTTCCGATCATGTGACTGCCGTGACAGCCGGCTGTCACATGACCATAAGCTCTGCGCCACCTCCCGGCATTCTAAAGCTCTTAACCCCTTTGCGTTTTTTTCACACATGTTTAAAAAATTATTTTAGGCCTGAAGATTACACAAAACCCACAAATAGTATATATTTTCTGAAAGAAGATGCCCTAGAGAATTAAACTGTGGTATTTCCAATTTTTTCTGTCACATCTTTTTATGTCACACAATATTACCGCTAACGTGAATTTTATGGCAAACAAACAATAAATTACCCAAATTTTTGGTAAAATATAAAAGATAAAGTTGTTCCGAGTAAATAGATACCCAACATGGCAAACCTTACATTTATGTGCGCCCGAGAAACGTCAAACTTCAGTACCCTATATTTTCTATAGGCGATGCTTCAAAAGTCCCCTATAGGTATCAGTTTAGTGTTATGGAGTAGGTCTTGTGTTAGAATTATCGCTCTAACTCCGGCATGCGCGGCGATATGTAACATGTGTATTGCAATCAACGTTTTCATACGTGCCTGTGTATATGTGGAGGTGGGGGGGCTCAACAAAAATTTTGGGGGAGGATTTTATGTGCTTGGGTGTAACTTTATTTTTGTGCAAAACAAAAATGTTTTTTTTTACTTAACTTTTTTTTTTTCATCAAATAGGGGGCAAAAAGTCCCTTATGGGATGTTTTTTTTGGTGATGGGTTCTCCTTATTGAGATAAAAGACCCTGCATGTTTCCCCTGCGCTCCACTAAATGTTTTGCAATGCAGATCGCATTTCAAAACATTATTTCCCGGCTGAGCTCAGCCAAGAACACAGAAAGCTTGACCTGAAAGTGACGTTAGAGATGTCGCTTTCCGAGTCACAAGAAGAAGGGGAGGAGAGCGGACGTGTGTCCGATCTTCTCCTTCTGCTCCAGCTACCGGAACCTGCCATGGAGCCCCCGGTACTGGGGGTGTGTGAGAGCAATTGGGCGGAAGCGCCGCCACACGACTGCTCTCACCTGACAGGCAGGAATCTGCCTGTCAGTTTCATACACAATCCCGGTTGCTGCAGCCATCGGAGTGTGTGTAATACCTACGATGTATGGACCCAGTGGTGAAAGGGGTAAAGGACCAGCATGCTCTAAGGGGTTAAGCTGATCTGATTATGGATTAATTGCAGCTGGAAAACAGGTGGGGTTAGAGAGTATTGGGAGCAGAGGTGTCAGGTCACCTAGAGCCCAGGTGACAGGTGCACACCATAGGGTTGGGGGTGCACCGCTAGGCTGTGGACCCTACGGCTGATGGCTGCAGACGGGGGACAGATCCCACTGGGGTAAGAGCGTAAGATTCCCCGGGGCGCGGAATCTAAGAGCCAGCTGGTGTTCACCAGAGCTTCGAGTGGTGAAGATGGTCTTGGCTGCAGCTGGCTCCAGGTCGCGACCCCCAGGGTCCCCCAGCTCACACCCACAGTAGGGAACAGGAGGATAGGGATGGTGAGGGACAAGCCAAAGTCGGGACCACAAGCAGAACAGACTAGTCGGGTACACGCCAATAGGTCAGGGTCACAGGCAAGCAGGGATGATCAGAACACGCCAAGGTCGGTAACGGAAATCAGAAGCAGAGCACACGACAGGAAACAGGAAGCTAATACACAAAGGAATACACAATGGTTGATCAGCACTAAGCCCTGCAGTGCACAGGTTTATATAGGCTACCTGATAGGACCTGGGGTGGAGCCATGCTTAGAGGAGAGGTTATAAAAACCACCAGGTGGAAGTAGCTGGCTTCTTAGTCTGAAGACATGAGGGAAGGTAAGCAAACACAGGAAGATCACTGCATAACCATGACAAGAGGTACTATGCAAGGTGTATACTTCAAGACTCAAGGTTCCCCAGTGGCTGAGCAAACAGAGCCGCAGGCCAAAAACACCACTTTCAAAGACACAGAGATGCCTGGCCACTGCCATGACATGGGTACAGAAAGCCCAAAACACTCAAGCGGGAGATAGAAATTAAACAAAAAGACACAAAATGAAAGAAAATACACAAACGAAAGATGCCACAAAGAAACCAACAAAAGCCCAAACTAAATAAGTCTGGAAAGGGAGTGTGGGAAACACCTCTTCAGTGCTGGCAAAACTACAACTGAAGCCCGAGAAACTTCAGTCTGCTTTCCTCAAACTGGGTCCCAGCCAGTAATCCCTTATGCGTCCAATCAGGTAAGTAAAATTCCTTATTCATAAGTAAAGATCCCAACCCCACTGCACTAATCTGCCTCTTCTGCTTGCCCCGGTCATGCTGGCCCTCTTCTTAGCTTTCAGTTCCAGGCAATGTACTAGCTACATAAGAGTAAATGCTCCACACAGTTGTAAAACAGTTGGGGTAGGCTGCCATACCAATGTTTGTTAAAACTATGCTCTAGTTAAAGCGGAGGTCCGCCCCCTGCCCCTCCAAAAATGAAAAGTCAGTAGCTATTGGCTACTTTCTTACTGGCCCGGCAGCAGGGGAAGGAGAAGGGGGGCCAAACTTCTGACGTACCTCGCCGTGGCTCCCCTCAACCCCCGAAAGGTGCCAAATGTGGCAGCAGAGGGGGAGAGGAATCAGATACTCAAAAGTTCCACTTTTGAGTGGAACTCCACTTTAAATCTCAAGACCCCTCCCCCCCCCCCCCCCAACTAAAAGGCCAGTTTTATTACCTAAAACACATGACCAGACAAGTCCCAATTCTTATTTCTTAACCTCTGTAGTATAGGAGGGTTCTGATGTGCCTATGTTAGTTCCTGGATTACATGGAGGCTTTCCATTGGCTGAGGAAGATGTTCATCACAGGAGTCTTCAAGAGTTCTTGCAGGGTTCTTCATTTATAAAGAGGTGGCGTCATGCCGTTCTAACAATATGGGTAATCAGCAGAATGATAAGACAGGGCATAAATGTAAATTGTGGTTTTCTAAACAAGTTAGAATCAATAATACAAAACAGGTTCAGGATGACAAAGAGCATGCATACAGTACACTGCAGAATAACCCAAAACTGATTATGAAAGCTGTACAAACATGGACCCCTCACAACAACGTATCTGTGGCTCAATCAGAGTAACGTGGCTGCATAGAATAGTCTCTATAAGAGTTTATAACAACAGTAAAGAATGCACACAGCTACTAGAAATTATCTTCAGACAGGGAAGAATAGCTATAGGGATCCCACTCCTGAAGACACAGGGGAGCCACCCCACTAGAACTTGAGTACTCTGGTAGCAATTAAAGAGGTGTTACCCACAATAACTGGGCCTTCCTCATAAATTGCATGCTACTGGGCCCTGGCCCGACTATAGCCTGCAGCGCTGATCTGTATATTCTGCTGCCGGGAAAGTCTCCCCATCATCAGAATGCCTCAGTGGAGATGATTCCCCCATCCATCTTGAATGTGTGCATGGGAGAATCAGGTCAGTTTTTTTTTTTGTTCAACATGATGGTTGAACAAAGAAAAATATGACTCATCTACGGGCTGTTCTAGAAGAACACACTAAAATATACAGTATTTTTCAACCACTAACTAACTTAATATATATCAAATAACTGGTAAAAAGGAGAATGAGATCTGGGACCACAGAAAAAATTGAGATGAAATACTACCTTTAATTTGTCACAAAGAATCCGCTAAAGGCAAATTACAACATTTTTTTCTGGAACTGATTTATGTATAACACTTCTTTGCCTGGAAATGTATGTGACCATTTTCAATAAGCAGCTACAGTATTAGCCTTTAGAGTGCTGTTGATCAAACACAAATTTACAGTATATGCACCTTACTTCTTGGACACGTGTCCATGAGAATTACATCTACCGAACAATCGAATGTGTAAGCATCACTATGTTAGTCATCCTAATGTGTTTTTTTAGAATCTGATGTTCCCATTGATATTTTTGTCACTAGCCAATCACTCCAGGAAGGTGTTATAGTTGCCAAAGTGCTACATTGGTGTGGATAACTTTTACTGATATAACTTGGAATGTTTGAAAATTCTATAGATTTTCATTGATTTTGCTGAGGCTCCAGTAGACCTATTCTAAGAATTTGAATTTTAAATAACAAATTAAGTGATATTTTATTATTTTTGCTGTGGTTTCAGATCACTTTTACAAGCAGAATTGATGCTGCACGTTTAAAGTGCATTTGTGCTATGGTCATGCAGATGAAAACAGCATGTTCACTCAAATTCTGGCACTGCACACCACTTTTACTTATGTAGCCTGAACTCTTGACCCTATACTTCACCCTACAGCATGACTATCGCCCTTATTGGTGGGGCCCAGTCTTTAAGGTGGTACACACCTGTACAGTCTCTTTAGACTCTGCATACAGTGATTTGAAGCTACTAGATAAATGCTCAGCCTTCCATTTTTCCGAATCTGATAATCACTCACCAGTCCCAGTATACAGCAGACTTTTGGCACACGGAGCAGCTGCAACACTGTGTCCTTAATTGCTCCTTCTGTTTAGCCAGGGGCTTGGCTACAATAGATAAGTGACCACTGGCCTGTTGGGGGTACTGCAGGGGGTTGTGTAATGTAAAGGGGTCCAGAGGTGCAGTGTGATGTAAAGGGGTCCAGTGGTGCAGGGTGCTATGTGATGTAAAGGGGTCCGGAGATGCAGGGTGCTGTGTAATGTAAAGAAGTCCAGATGTGCAGGGTGCTGTGTGATGTAAAGGGTTCCAGGGATGCAGAGTGCTATGTAATGTAAAGGGGTACAGAGGTGCAGGGTGCTGTGTCATGTAAAGGGGTCCAGAGGTGCAGGGGTTGTGTAATGTAAAGGGGTCCAGCAGTGCAGGGAGTTGTGTAATGTAAAGGGTTTCAGAAGTGCAGGGTGCTGAGTGATGTAAAGGGGTCCAGAGGTTCAGAGCGCTGTGTGATGTAAAGGGGTACAGAGGTGCAGGGGGTTGTGTAATGTAAAGGTGTCCAGAGGTGCAGTGTGCTGTGTAATGTAAAGGGGTCCAGAGGTGAAGGATGCTGTAAATGTAAAGGGGTCCAGAGATGCAGGGTGCTGTGTGATGTAAAGGGGTTCAGAGATGCAGGGGTTTGTGTAATGTAAAGGGGTCCAGAGGTGCTGTGTGATGTAAAGGGGTCCAGAGATGCAGGATGCTGTGTAATGTAAAGAGGTCCTGAGGTGCAGGGTGCTGTGGGATGTAAAGGGATCCAGAGGTGCAGGGTGCTGTGTGATGTAAAGGGGTCCAGAGGTGCAGGGGGTTGTGTAATGTTAAGGGATCCAGAGGTGCAGGGGGTTGTGTACTGTAAAGGGGTCCCCAGGTGCAGGAGGTTGTGTAATGTAAAGGGGCCCAGAGGCGCAGGGGGTTGTGTAATGTAAAGGGGTCCAGAGGTGCAGGGGACTGTGTAATGTAAAGGGGTTCAGTTGTGGAGAGGGGATACAAAGTAGTGACAAAGAGATATTGGGGGATGCAGAGGTATGCAGGGGCCACAGTTGGGTGTTTTTACATTTTCAATTTGGGGAATGCCAGATATAGGATCCGCCCCTGTGCCAAATGCTCTAGGTATGCCCCTGGATGACGGAGGCATGTAAGCGGACCACGGTAGTCAGGGCTCAGCAGCCATGATTATCATGGCCAGCTCACAGAGGGGGACACAGGAACAGGCAGGATCAGCCAAGTTTTTTACAGTTAAGAGAGGGGTAGATTATTGTTTATTCTTCTATAAGGCAACAGAATCTCTTTTTTTTTCTTTTCTTTTTTTTAGGGTTACAAACACTTTAAGCTTGAATAAAGAAAAACTTTTCTTAGCCTCAAGGTGTATTGGAGAGTGTGTTTTAGAGACTGTTTAGGGATTTGTCAGTTGCAGGAACAAACATCCAGCAGCTTTTGTGGGGGTTAATTACATTTGCATTTCCTTCATTTCATTGAGACTCCATTCATCTCTGGTATAAAGTAACAGAGTGCATAGGCCATATTTAGGAGAACCTGTTGCTTTTCTCTGAATGGAAAGAGCACAGGTGTTCTGCACATGGCGCTGCACCCATAAATATTTTAGTAGTTACCATCTCCTACATCACTCAACATGGTCACATAATGGTTTCATTTAAATATTTCCATTATCTTTCTATGACACCTCTTTGATCAATGGAAGTGTTCCATGGTTTGGAAACACATGCTAATAAGGTTGTTTTATGCTGGTTCAGTAAAGACGCTTCTTTGTAAAGTGCTAGAATAACTGTAGCACACCCAGATACTATTGACTGGAAAATGTTTCTAAAGCGGATAGAACAGCAACCTGGTGAAAGAATACTAAATAACCTGTGGGCAAATGAGTAGGCGCTATTCTTAGTGATCTTATAACCCTTACATAGTTACTAAGGTTTAAAGAGGAAGAGTTTACTTCCTCTTTCATTCCCTGCAAAGGTAAAGCATAATGGACTACTATGCATTACTTACCTGACACAGGAGCCAGCGATGTCACCGTTGTCCCTGTAGTCCAGCGCATCCATCTTCTCGGTGGGTCTCGCTGCTCCGCCGCTGTCATTCAGCGAAGCTGTCACTCCCGCGCATAGCTGTCTACGTCTTTCGGCAAATATCTCCTAAACCGTGTAGGTTTAGGAGATATTTCTTGGACCTACAGGTAAGCCTTAATCTAGGCTTACCTGTAGGTCAAAGTGTGTTGTAAGGGTTTACAACCACTTTAATAAAGACACCAGTCCATCCAGTTCAACCTGAGTGAGTGTCTACAATTGTCCCTATTCCTGTACATTGCACACTGACATCAGTCCCTACCCTCAAGGAGCCCACAATCCAAGCCGACGTACACGTCTTTGGGGTGTGGGAGGAAACCCACACCGGCACAGGGAGAACATGCAAACTCCAGGCAGGTAGTGCCATGGTTGGGATTTGAACCAGCGACCCTATTTACTGCTAGGTGGAAGTGCTAACCACTACACCACTGTGCTGCCCCTACTAGTTCATAACTCCAGCTTGCCATTCCTTGCTCATGACACTTTTATTGGACACTCCACTGGAAAATCATAAATGTAGCAATGGTAAATAAAACCATCATTTTCACTTTGTACTTTACCGTCTTAAAATTCTCATCCATCTGGGCTTCTAATCCGATTTCAAAGTTATGAAGGATAATATGAAGTAATTAGCTGATAGATGATTTCATTCGAAGCTGTAAAAATGTTTCCAGCAGTAATTTGAGAACACCTGTTTTTTAATGAGCTCTACAGTGGGTCTGTGTTTTTAGGAAAAACATTAAAAATATATTCCTGATTGACACTCTCAGAGATAATAAGGGATCCATCACAACATGACCTTTCCCATGAGCTGTAATAGCTCTCAATTTTGCTGATTATATCAGAGAACATGAAATTTGGAAGGGCACACAGGTTGTGGCCCTTTATTACAAAAAAACACAGGTCAATTTGTTTGTTTTTGTTGATGTGTTTAGAACATATTGCAAGCTTAAAATTTTGGCTAGATTATGAACATTCAACTATTGAAATATTCCTAACAAGCAACAACTGAACTTTAAAACAAGACCTCGCTGACCTCTGTTGCTGCTGGCGCTGCGGAGTGATTCATTTTCAATTGTTGCAGAAAAATCACTGAAGTCATTGAAGTTGCTCTCTCAGCAGCTCAGTCCCCACCCACAGCAGTAATTCAGCAGCTCAGCTCACTGCTTCTTCATCCAGCAGTGACTCAGCAACTCAGCTCATGCTGCGTCTCACCTAGTAGTCACTGAGCAGCTCAGCTTCCCCTTGTCCTTCCTGCCATCTGTGACTTTTGGTCTTCAAATGTCACTAGCACTGCCCCCCTAGGAGCCGCTAGAAAGATGACCAGGGTTCCTTTTCCCAACAGTTGCCTGCAGTCAGGCACACGGTCACAGTCACTCTTTGGCTCAATGAACAGTCCAGGGATTTTCTCTCTTTTTTTTATGGGGTTAGGGAATTGAGTGGGATACTCCAAAACTATATACAAATTGGAGGACATTTATCTTCTGTAGAACTATGAGCCTGTAGCAAACTTGAGGATTGTAAACTTCCTCTGGTAAACAGTCCAAGCAAAGTCCTTTCACAGGGAATTAAATAGACTAAGATCTTCAGGACACTGGACATTATGATCCCTACACACACACACACAGCTGACTTTAGGCCCACGAGGGAATGGCCTCAGCCCAAAGTCACCAGTTTGTACTCACAGATGTCCTTGGAAAGTTGGTTGCCTCCTTCCAACATGCATGTGACACTTTCTCCCAGTGATACAAGACTAGACCCTCAGGCGACAGTCTACAGCTTACAGCAAAACAGAGCATCAGTTCACCCACCTGAGGCCTCAACACCCTGCAGTCACATGACAGGGTGACCTAAGGGGGAAGCAGCCTCCCTTAGGCTGTGATCTCCTTCCAAGGGAAAAAGGCCTGGAAGCTCTGTGTCTCAGAGTATTTATACAGACTCCCAGCAGCCATCTGGGCCACCTTCCCAGGGATTTCCAGGGCTGTATAAATATTTATGCTGCTCATTTGCCTTGCTCTACACCTATGTTCCAGAACAACCTACAGTTCTCCAGAAATCAGAAAGCGCAATCAAACCTGCAGCAGGTGAAACACTGAACAGACTAGAGTAATCAACATAGCCAACCTGGTTACCGTGAGCCAAAACTAAATTTTTCTAACAAAAAACTGCAGCTCCACTGGATGCAGTGAGCAATAACTAAATTTACCTAATCCTATCACCTATCTAGGAGGGTGCTACATCTCTATTGCAAACACTGAGCAGAAGCCCTGTGAGAGGGAGCTGAGCTGCGGAGAGAACGATGTCAGTACTTTTGCTTTGCAGGTTGAGGGCAAATCACTCCAACACTACCTGTATCTACAGAGGTCAGTGGGGGCCTGACCAAAATGTAACTTTAAAGAACACCTTTAACCACTTCGCACCCAGGCCAATCTGAC
This sequence comes from Lithobates pipiens, assembly GCF_037356315.1. Taxonomy (NCBI): domain Eukaryota; kingdom Metazoa; phylum Chordata; class Amphibia; order Anura; family Ranidae; genus Lithobates; species Lithobates pipiens. Next base: position 72,465,498 of record NW_027507748.1, read on the forward strand.
ATTTCTCTCCTACATGTAAAATTCATAATTTTTTTGCTAGAAAATTACATGGAACCCCCAAACATTATATATGTTTTTTTAGCAAAGACCCTAGAGAATACAATGGCGGTTGTTGCAACTTTTTATCTCATACGGTATTTGCACAGCAATTATTCAAACACGTTTTTTTCAGAAAAAAAACAGTTTCATGCTTTAAAAAAAAAACAGCAATGATAGCCCAATTTTTTTGCATAATATGAAAGATGAAGATACGCCGAGTAAACAAATACCCAACATGTCATGATTCATTCAATTGCAGGCGCTCGTGGAATGGCGCCAAACTTTGGTATTTAAAAATCCCCATAGGCGACGCTTTAAAAAATGTTACTGGTTACATGTTTTGCGTTACAGAGGAGGTCTAGGGCTAGAATTATTGCTCTCGCTCTAACGTTCGCAGCAATATTTTCACATGTGTGGTTTGCACACCGTTTTCATAAGTGGGCAGGACTTACATATGCATTCGCTTCTGCGTATGAGCTCACGGGGACAGGGGCGCTTTAAATTTTTTTTTATTGTTAATTTTACTTTTATTTTTTTAGTTTGACACTTTATTCCTATTACAAGGAACGTAAACATCCCTTGTAATAGGAATATGCCATGATCGGACCTATTTACAGTGAGATATGGGGTCAATAAGACCCCACATCTCACCTCTAGGCTGGGAAGCCTAAAATAAAAAAATAAAAATTATCACGGCTTCCCAGCCGAGGCGGCGCCGTTATTTGAATGCAGAGGCCGGGCGTGACGTCATAACACGGCAGAGGCCGGGCGTGACGTCATTGATCGGAGGCGCCAGGCCTCCGATCAATCATAGAGACTCCGGCGACCATCTGGTCCACCGGAAATCTCTATGATCATTATCCAGGGGCCGGCGGATCCTGTGTCCAACTCAACTCACATATGGAAGCAGTGAGTCAGTAGAAGCACCAAAGGGCGGCAGGAGGGGGAGTCCCCTCCCGCCATCCGTAAGAATGATCAAGCGGTGGAACAGCCGCTATGATCATTCTAATTGTGCAGGGAATGGCTGAAAATGACGATATCTGAATGATGTCTGTAGCCTCAGGCATCATTCAGATATAACCCCGGGAAAGTCGAGGCCGTCCCAGGACGTCCACCCGGCACGAAGTGGTTAAATCTCATGTACATGCCTAACAGACTGATAAAACTGTCATTGAAGACAATGGAAGGGCCTGCTCTGTAAGCTGATAAGCAAAATGAAGAGGTACTCATATGAGCTCAGTATTCTGATGTTCAGTAGTGGAAAAAAGGAAGGCAGTAGTTGGGGCAGAGGCAGAGTATCTGGAAAGTTACAACTGCTGCTATTTTTTTGTAGACTACCATAGAGTACAGTAGGGGTGACAAGATCACTAAAATGTTTAGGGCCACACGTATACTGGGCACTGTGCGTTTAGCCTCGGTTCATAGGATCCCGGTGTTTTGGTGCAGATGGAAGGGACAGGTACACCTTCCAGCTTTGCTGCCAGCAGCCTGTATAACTCTATGAGGGGCTGAAAGCAGACTGCTGGTGTTCCAGTCATTTGCCCCTGGGTGCATACTGCCCTTGGTGCACTTGTAGGTGGGGCCAGGTGTATAGTACCCCAACGCAGAGTAAGTGCATATAGAAACTTATAATATGCAGCACAATGTATTAACACTGCTCCAACAAGTTGGCTAACAGGCTTAATAGGTGCAGCAGAATAATTTACAGCGGAGCCTTACAGCAGGACACATAACAACAGTATCTCTCTCTACTGTGGAGGTAACACTAGGCGGCTTACTGTACCCCGAAGCATTGGACAATGGAGGTGGCTGTAGAGCGGTGTGGTGGCAATAGCACATGAAGCAGCAGATGTTCCCACTAATAGACCAGGTTGCAGACAGGAAGCCAGGTGGCTTGGCAGTATTTTCATGTTTCCTGTTTTGAGGGTGAAAAACCTCTGTGTGGGCAACTGATTTATGTGGGACTCTAATTTTGTTTTAAAAAAGTGGGCTGACAAGCCCTAAAATACAGTTCTGACTAGCATGGTTAATTTCCCCGGAATACCACATCAGATAAAGGTGAATCGGGTGGACCTTTTGATTTTAGATCAGGTGCAGTGTTTGCTGCATGACATTAGCAGTTCATTGATAGTACAAGTTCACTTGAAAGCACAAGTTCACCATTAGCGTGGCCCTGTAACGTAATAGTGGTGTGTTCTTTTTTTAAATTACCTTTTTTTCTTTTTCTCCATAATGCTACACTGGGTCCTTCTTTTTTTTTTATATATTCTTTATTTATCTCAATTTTTTTTTCCCTTCCAACAGAGTATATTTAAAACAATTTCAAACAAGAAAAAAACCTTATTACACATATATACGCTCATTCCTTAATTTCTTTGTGGTTTAAACCTACACCATCATAATATTAAATACCCCTCTGCCTTCCCCTTCCCCCCCCCCTACCCTCCCCCCCCTTTCCTTGCAGGATTACTAATGGGTTTCCTATTTGTGACCGTTGTTTCTGGCCGGGTATTGATTTATTTTTGAGTTTATTGTGTAATTTCCTCAACATATCTCCAAGACAATTTAAATTCTTCCCACGATGCCCATTTATCTAAGCCTCCCTCTTCTACTGTTAGGTCTTTATCCCCTTCATTATTATTTTCTATTTTTTGTATTTCATTTATACGGAAAATCCAATCCGATATTTTAGGGCTCCCATTTTCTCTCCATTTTTTTGGGATTACATTTTTGGCGGTGTCTAGCAGTATGGGAATTAACGAGGTTTTATATTGCTTTATGGGTTCGTCTGTCCCATGAAATAGGACCGTCCACGGATCTTCTCTTATTTCCTTTTTAGTTACAACTTTAATTATCTCTAAGATTTTTCTCCAAAATTTTTTAATAATGGGGCAGTCCCACCAAATGTGGGCCATAGTCCCAGTTTTTTTACACCCACGCCAGCAATCCGCAGATTGCTCTACTACATATTTGGCCATTTTATCGGGTGTCGCGTACCACCTTGCTAGGCACTTGTAGTTTGTTTCTATCAGCTTATTATCTACTACCCCCGAGTGAATTAGTTTAAATATCTTATTACGGGTTTGTGTGCTACATTGTGACCCCAACTCTTTTTCCCACTTTTGGATGTATGGTGGGTCTTCCAGCTCGTCTCCCTCTGAGAGAATCTTATATAAATGGGTTATGTTTTTTTTTGATTTTTCTCTCAGGCAGAGGTCTCAATTCCTCTTCACTACGGATTGGCTGAGGTAAGTTTGAGATAAAGTGACTTAGCTGGAGGAACCGCCATACATCAATCTTCATAAGTTCTGTGTCCGCACACAGTGCTTGAAATTAGGCTATTTTACCATTAACTAGTGTATCTTTTAATTGTGCGTTTTCTTTCATTATCCAATTACCCCCCACCTCCTGTTTGCCCGGTGTGAAATAATCATTTTCTTTAAGAAAAATCAAGGGTGAATTGTACCCCCAATTATTTTGTGAATGTGTTCGATCCCAAATCTTTAATGCTAAACGTGTTATCTCGTGTGCGTTTGGTCCAATGGACCTGAACTGTGGAGGATTCCATATCGTGCGTCCTAAAAGTGCTTGACTCATTGCGTTCTCTACACTCACCCATCTCTTTTCATTTACCTCTTTCGCCCATTCCACTACTCGTGACAAAACCACTGCATTGTAGTATCTTTTTAGACCCGGAACTGCCAATCCCCCTTGTCTTTTCCCCCTGCTTAACACCGCCAAGGCAATTCTCGGTTTTTTATGTTGCCATATGAACTTCGAAATTATATTTTTCATTAATCTAAAATAGGCCTGAGAGAGCGGAATGGGCAACATTTGAAACTTATATATAATCTTCGGGACCAATATCATTTTAACTGCATTGATACGTCCTAGCCAGGAGAGGGGACATGTTGAGATTTTTTTTATTTCTCTTTTAATTTCATAGAGTAAGGGGATATAATTATTCGTAAATATTTTCCTTATGGTATCCGAAAGAAAAACTCCCAAGTATCTGATCTCCTTGCGCCAGGGGAAACGGAATTCTGCCCGGAGCTTCTCCTCTTCCTGGTTACTGATATTTGCCATTCTGGTGTAACATTAACTTTGTGTTTCAGTCATTGTCTGAGGGAAAGCTTGAGTCAACATTGGGGTTTGACTAAGAAGGCAATTTCATCCTCGGAAACAATTGGGTTATTTACCCAAGTTTTTTCTTTAATTAAAGGTTTTGTAACTTCAGTCTGAAAACACACATTTTGACCATACTTAGCTGGTTTCAGATTCATGTTTACTTGGTTTCGACATGTGTTTTGTCTCTTTTTAACTCTCCATTGGATAGTATAACTTAATCAGCCATTTCTGTTGGGAGGGGTGAATGCTCTCCTGGAGGGGTGATTCCTGATCTGAAAGAGGAAGTAAACCCTGATGAGTTTACTTCCTCTTTGATTCCCTGCAAAGGTAAAGCATAATGGACTACGATGCATCGCATAGTAGTCCATTATGTGTCACTTACCTGACACAGGAGCCAGCGAAGTCACCACTGTCCCCTGTAGTCCAGAGCATCCATCTTCTCAGTGGGTCTCTGTGGGTCTCGCTGCTCCGTCGCTGTCATTCGACGAAGTCGCGATGACGTTACTCCCGGGCATGCGCATGCGCCATAGACAGCGGTGCCTGTATTTTGGCAGATATCTCCTAAACCGTGTAGGTTTAGGAGATATTTCTTGGACCTACAGGTAAGCCTTAATCTAGGCTTACCTGTAGGTCAAAGTGGTTTGTAAGGGTTTACAACCACTTGAAAAGCTCCATGAAAAAAAATATATAATATTTTGATGTATCTCAGCCATGACAGTTCATAAAGCCCTTCTATGTACGCGCTAAAATGCCTTCTGTAATAATTAAAGATTAGAGAAGCCCAGGAATGAAGAAATACATACAAGGATTACATTCAGTGTAAAATAGAAATCAGCCAAAGCTAATTGTAAGTACCAATGCATACATCTTGTTCTAAAATTTGGAAGCATAACATATTTTGAAAATGATGTGGACCGTAAACAAGTCAAGTTTGAGAAGACTAAATGCATATTTGTAAAACATTGAAAGCATATTCAGTGAAAATGAATCACATTGCAATCTAGGCAGGTCCAGGCCAAGGCAGAAGAGGCAGCATCCTTAGGCACTGTGCTTTGAAGAGCGCAGCTGAGGTCTGCTCTATACAAAGTACATGGTTGTCACAGAGCTCAGATGATTACATAGTTATATAGTTAGTCAGGTTGAAAAAAAAAACAAGTCCATCTAGTTCAACCATAAAAATAAATAATTAAAAAATAATATCAAATAATCCCATATACCCAATCCTATAGCCACAGTTGATCCAGATGAAGGCGAAAAACCCCAGCAAAGCATGATCCAATTTGCTACAGCAGGCGAAAAAATTCCTTCCTGATCCCCAAGAGGCATTTGGATTTTCCCTGGATCGACTTTACCTATAAATGTCAGTACCCATTTATATTACATTACATATATATGTACATTTAGGAAATAAAGCGATCTACTGAACTGGCCAGAACCAGAGAGTCTATTCCACATTTTCACAGCTCATACTGTGATGAAACCTTTCCGTATTTGGAAATGAAATTTCTTTTCCTCTAGGCATAAAGAGTGCCCCCTTGTCCTCTGTGTTGACCGTAAAGTGAATAACTCAACACCAAGTTCACTATATGGACCCCTTATATATTTGTACATGTTGATCATATCCCCCCTTAATCTCCTCTTCTCAAGAGAGAATAAATTCAGTTCCTCTAATCTTTCCTCATAGCTGAGTTTCTCCATGCCTCTTATCAGTTTGGTTGCCCTTCTCTGCACTTTCTTCAATTCCCCGATATCCTTTTTGAAAACTGGTACCCAAAACTGAACTGCATATTCCAGATGAGGTCTTACTAATGATTTGTAAAGGGGCAAAATGATATCGCTCTCTCTGGAGTCCATACTTCTCTTAATACAAAAAAGGACTTTTCTCGCTTTGGAAACCGTAGCTTGGCATTGCATGTTATTATTGAGCTTGTGATCTACCAAAACCCCCAGATCCTTCTCCACTACGGATACCCCCAGTTGTACGCCCCCTAGTATGTATGATACATGCATATTCTTAGCCCCCAAGTGCATAACTTTACATTTATCAACATTAAACCTCATCTGCCACACAGTTGCCCAATTAGACAGTGCATTGAGGTTGGCTTGTAAAGTGGAGACATCCTGTAAGGACATTATTCCACTGCATAGTTTGGTTTCTTCTGCAAAGACTGAAATGGTACTTTTAATCCCAGACCCTATATCAATTTATAAAGATATTAAAAAGTAAAGGTCTCAAAACTGAACTTTGGGGTACACCACTGATAACCTTAGACCATTTAGAGATATGCCGCGTACACACGATCGCACATACCGACAACAAAATCCGTGTTTTTTTTCCGACGGATGTTGACTCAAACTTGTCTTGCATACACATGGTCATACAAAGTTGGTCGGAATTTGAGAACATCAAGAACGCGGTGACGTACAATACGTACGACGGGACTAGAAAGAAGAAGTTCAATACCAAGTGTGGCACCCTTTGGGCTCCTTCTGCTAATCTCGTGTTAGTAGAAGTTTGGTGACAGACGATTCACGCTTTTCAGTCTCTTTCTTTTTCGATTGTTACTGCTCTTCAGTTTGTGCTTGTGGGTTTATTTTTCTATTACGTATTTGTTTTTCAGTGTATTCTTGTCCTCTCATATCTGATTTTCAGGTCCGGCCTTTGTTTTTCAGTGCTTTCTGTTAGTTTGTTCTGACCAGCCAACCATTTTGAAGCCATTGAGGGCCCTCACCCCGGACCAGAGGGTTTATAACTACTGTCTGGCCAGAGCCAGAAGAGTGGTGGAGAACGCTTTTGTGATAATGGCCAGCCTATTCCTTACACCAATCAACATGGCGGAATATAAACCTAACCATATTATCCTTGCATGCTGCATTCTACACAACTATATAAGGAGAAATTCAATGAACTATGTAGCCTCAGTTGGGCTTGAGGCCGGACTTCAAGAAGAAACCCTGACGGCGCTTGAAGCTGGCTGTCCTGGCTTGCCCCCCGAAAGCACCCGCAAAGTAAGACAGAAGTATGTCGAGTACTGTGCGGGTGGGGGGGCCATTGACATGCCAAAAACTGTTTAAGAAACATTTTATCCTAAATTTTTTTACTTAAACCTAAATAAGATTTTCTTTGATTTACTGCCTGGTTATCTTTTCGCTGTCTCCTAGGCTCTCCAATGGGCTTTTCTTTTTGGGCATTTTCTTCAATAGTGCAAATGTAATTTATTTGATACATGAGGTGACAATCTCTTCTTCAGCAAACTATTATTATGTTGTGGGTCTGCTACACATACCTTGTTTTTGTTGTTAATGTACAGTATGTAATGCATTACTGACAAAAATATTCATAATTTTCACCACCATGAGTGAATTTTGTAGAGTCATGAAACTGGCCTGATTGTGGCAAATTATAAAGCACTGTGGGTGTTATTTACTAATGGAAATTCTACTTTGCACTCCAAGTGCCCTGTAAAAGTGTACTTGAAACTGCACTGAAACTGCACTTGTAGTGCAAAGTAGATTTGCCTTTAGTAACTAACCCCCATTGTCACTGTAAAAAACAATTTAATACAAAAATTGCTATTGAGCATTGAAAGAAGAGGCCACATTTTTCACATTTTAAATATAATATTTTTGGTTAAACAGGCATGTTTGAAAGCATAACATGCACAACTCAGGAACTTACAAAGTTCAACTTTGACAAAGTGAAGGCAATATCAGTCATTAGTATGTCCAAACTGTGTTGATATTTCCTTCATCAGATGGGGTGATGTCAACCCTGTAAAAGCCAAATTCTGAAGATGCACACAAATTGGGTTTCAAACTGGGGATTTCCTTCCTGATCCCATGCCTAATGTCAACATGTGCTAGCTCCCATCATGGGGAATCAATGGACATGTGTTGGGGGTGCAACCCCCTCCTCTCACCTAATTGAGTTGCGAGGAATGCGTACATTTATATCCCGTGATGGCAGATAGCACATGTTGACACACTGTGTGCATCTTCAAAATTTGGCTTTTAAAATACTTTAAAAATTTGTTTTCAAAGCAAAAATACATGATACTGCTACTCACTCAGTTCCTGTATTACAAATACTGCAGTTTAATAAGCTAGCTGAAGAGGAAGAAGACAAGAGATTTTACTATTCACTATAAAGCATTCTCACCTTGTTATTCCTATTCTGAGAACTGCATTACAACCTAGGGTGAGTCCTTGAGCATATGACATAGATGTATGTACTGTATTATACTGCTGCATTGTATCTGATAGTGTACTGCCTATTAAATGTGTATATACTCAGAGGAGGGAGTGGGACTGTGTTCAGTGTAAGGAATTTATAATATTGGGTACAAGTCCCACTCTCTACCTGTCTGCATATGCTTCTCAAGTGACTATTATGTTATTGGTTGATTGTTATTACTTTTATTCTTTATGTTGGGATTATCGCTGTGTCTAATGTATTGAACACATTTTCTCTCAGTAAACTGTTTATGTGGTTAATTTACAATTGGTGTGAGACTCTATCTGTTGCTACAGCTGGTGGAGTGACGGATACCCGTGTGATGGTAAATATACAATAAATTGTGTTATTATTGTGTAGCTCTTTACCATTGGGTCTTACACTAACATTACTACACAGTTGTGCCAAGGGGGTTGAGTTCATTTTCTGGGGTTGAGAGGCAGAGTGCAGGCCCAATCAATTACCAGCAGCTCCTTAGGGGGTCAGTGCTAGACATGTGCATTCGTTTTCGTCCGAATGCATTTTCGTCCGAATTTCAGCTATTTTCATTTTCGTTTTCGTTTTGACAAACGATAACGAAAGCACAGAATCCGAAAAACAAAAGATCCGACATAATTAAATGCTTTATTTTCGTTTTCCTTGTTACAACAGTTCGATATAGAATAGGAGATTCGACGTGACTCTGACAATAACAATCTGTCTATAGAACCTGTGGCCGAATGTGCCTAACCTTAACTCTATTAGTCCAAGATTATATAGAGAAAATATTCGACAGAGAAAAAAGATTTGACAGAGAGAAAAGATTCTGCAAGTTACTGTCCTAAAAAGTGTTTGGGGACCCGGGTCCTGCCTCAGGGGACATGTATCAATGCAAAAAAAGTTTTAAAAACTGACGTTTTTTCGGGAGCAGTGATTTTAATAATGATTAAAGTGAAACAATAACAGTGTAATATTCCTTTAAATTTCGTAGGGGGGGGGGGGGTGTCTAACTGTCTATAGTATGCCTGTGAAGGGGCTCATGTTTCTGGTGCTTAGAACTGTCCCTGCACAAAGTGTCATTTATGCAGGAAAAAAAGTCCTTTAAAATCACTCGCAGCTATTATGAATTGTCGGCTCCCGTAATACAGAGAACACTCATTGAAAGTCATTGATAAAAAAATAAATAAATAAAAAAGCGTGGGGGTCCCCCAAATTCAATTACCAGGCCCTTCAGGTCTGGTATGGATATTAAGGGGAACCCTGCCTCAAATTTAAGAAAAAATTTGACGTGGGGTTCCCCCTAAATATCCATAACCAGACCCTTCAGGTCTGGTATGGATATTAAGGGGAACCCCGCGTCAAATTTAAAAAACAATTACGTGGGGTCCCCCTAAAAATCCATACCAGACCCTTTATCCGAGCACGCAACCTGGCAACCTGAAATGGTTCCCCTTAATATCCATACCAGACCTGAAGGGCCTGGTAATTGAATTTGGGGGACCCCCACACTTTTTTTAAAATGTATTTATTTATTTTTTTATCAATGACTTTCAATGGTTGTTCTCTGTATTACGAAGCTGACAATTCATAATAGCTGCAAGTGATTTTAAAGGACTTTTTTTCCTGCATAAATGACAGTTTGTGCAGGGACAGTTCTAAGCACCAGAAACATGAGCCCCTTCACAGGCATACTATAGACACCCCCCCCCCCTACGAAATTTAAAGGAATATTACACTTTTATTGTTTCACTTCAATCATTATTAAAATCACTGCTCCCGAAAAAGTCAGTTTTTAAAACTTTTTTTTGCATTGATACATGTCCCCTGGGGCAGGACCCGGGTCCCCAAACACTTTTTAGGACAGTAACTTGCAAATTAGTCTTTAAAATTAGCACTTTAGATTTTGAACGTTGGAGTCCCATAGACTTTAATAGGGTTCTAAAGTATGCTATATACTAGCTCAGTCGAATCTTCTTTATACATTCGACAGACACCATAAGCCTTCAAAGACAGATTCGACCGTAATTCATGTGGATTTTCGGATGAATGCAATTTTTGAACGAAAAACGAAATAAATAAAAACGAATTTCGGGAGTAACTAAATAAATTAATTTTTCGGACGAAATTCCGAAACGAAATATTTTACTCTGTACATGTCTAGTCAGTGCTACACAAATTAATGATGTTAAATATATGTTAGTTTTGATCACTAATTTCTGATTTCACAAAGTGTTTTACATATCAATAGACCAGTGATGGCGAACCTTGCCACCCCAGATGTTTTGGAACTACATTTCCCATCATACTCGTCTACACTGCAGCGTGCATGAGCATCATGGGAAATGTAGTTCCAAAACATCTGGGGTGCCAAGGTTCACCATCACTGCAATAGACAGTAGTGGCCACAAATGATTGGGACAAGACTGAAAAATGCTGGGGTCAGAATGATAGCCTTTTCTATTTATTAACATTCATTTTGCAACAGTCATGAGCTGAAAATTGTGTGTGATGAACCAAAAAATAAAACTATGTCCCTTTTATATACACAGGAATGTCTTAGCCAGGAGGAGGCCGTGGAAAATGGCAGCCAGGAGGTGGCGTGGGTAAGTGGCAGCTAAGAGGTGGCCGGGCCCAGTAGCCTGCCCGAAATCCCCGGTCCCCGTCCCCCCCCGGCCTTCCACAAAAAAGTACCAGGAAGAGGAGTAACCTGGAGGAGGCAGCACTTGGCCAATTTCTGTAGGCTACTGCGGCCCTCAGAACCCCCCCCCCCCCCCCCCCAGTCTTCAAGAGGACTATGCCTACATGACAGCCTTCAAAATGCTGGAAATGGAGGAGGGCCAATGCCTCTTATGTGAGGCAAGCCCTAAATAAGGGGTTGAGGAGTGAACTTACAAGCCAAAGCCACGTTTGTGATTTGAACCATGGTCCTCCTCCTCCTCCTCCTGCTACAACTCCAGCACCAGAGCCCCAGCCTGGAATGAAGCATGTAAGGAAGACCAGAGAGTGTTATGGCCTGGGTTCATTCTGGTCTGACAAAAGATGCAGGCTGTGGTATGACCACAGCCTGGGAACAGATATGTCACCTGCTGTTGGACCAGATTGTGCTCACTATTATATGGACTCAAATAGTTGATGTGTGCCCTGGGGTACAAAGGCTTCGCCAATTTCAACAGTTTCTCCAGCGTTGCCTTCCTCTTTATTTTGTTATGACCCAGAATAAATGGCTATTTATTTTTCACAAATACTTGCCTATGTGTTTTAGTTCAAAAAGGACAGTTTGTGAGTAGGCAGGTTAATTTCCTAAATACAATGTCAAATTAACGGGATACCAACAGCAAACAACCTCCTTGAGGTTAAAAAATACAAGATAATGGTGTTGTGGTAACTTGACACACAAAACAAGAAATAATATTATGGAGAGCACTAGATTTTTTTTTTTTTAAATGTAGATCTTGATAAAAAAAAAGAAACAAAAATTCTAAACATTATTATAGAGATTTGACGAAAAAAAATAATAATATTATTCATGAGATCACGAGAAATAAAGAAATCAGTTTGTGAGAACTCTGTGTGAATATGAGCAGTAAAACAACTTCATTCTTCTAGCATTCTAAAGAAGAAGAGAATGTGCTGCACTAAACTTTTTTAAAAATTGCAGCGTGATGAATATGCTATCTCCATTACGTATGCTAGTTTTACCAGACCGAGCGCTTCCATCTCTTAATTTATTCTGAGCATGCGTGGCACTTTGTGCGTCGGAATTGTGTACACACGATCGGAATTTACACAAACGTATTTTGTTGTCAGAAAATTTGAGAACCAGATCTCAAATTTTGTGCGATGGAAATTCCGATGGAAACTGTCCAATGGAGCCTACACACGGTCGGAATTTCCGACAAAAGGCTCCCATCAAACATTTTGCATAGGAAAATCCGACTGTGTGTACGGGGCATAAGAGTCATTAACCACTTGCTTACTGGGCACTTAAACCCCCCTCAGTCCCAGACCAATTTTCAGCTTTCAGCGCTGATGCACTTTGAATGACAATTGCGCGGGCATACAACACTGTACCCAAATGAAATTTCTATCATTTTTTTCCCACAAATAGAGCTTTCTTTTGGTGGTATTTAGTTACAGCTCGGAGTTTTATTTTTTGCTAAACAAACAAAAAAAGATGCAAAAAAAAAAAAAAAAAATCATGTTTTAATAGTTTGTTATAAAATTTTGCAAACGGGTCATTTTTCTCCTTCATTGAAGTGCGCTGATAAGGCGGCACTGATAGGCTGCATTGGTGGGCACTGATGGGCTGCATTGGTGGGCACTGATAGGCTGCATTGGTGGGCACTGATAGGCTGCACTTGTGGGCACTGATAGGCATAGTTAAGGCGGCACTAATAGGCACAGATAAGGCGGCACCGATGGGCACAGATAAGGCGGCACTGATGGGCAAAGATGGGCACAGATAAGATGGCACGGATGGGTGGCACGGATAAGTGGCACGGATGGGTGGCACGGATGGGCACTGATAGGTACCACAGATAGATGGGACTGATGGGCACTGATAGGTGGCACTGATAGGTGGCTCTGATAGGTGGCACTGCTGGGCACTGATGGGCGGCACTGCTGGGCACTGATGGGCGGCACTGCTGGGCACTGATGGGCGGCACTGGGGTGCAGCACCTTTGAGGCAGATTGGGTGGCACTGTGGGTGGCACTGTGGGTGGCACTGTGGGTGGCACTGTGGGGTGGCACTGTGGGGTGGCACTGTGGGTGGCACTGTGGGGTGGCACTGTGGGCATTATGGGCACAGACGGGGGGCACTTACTTTTACTTTGTTATTTTTCAGGATGGCACTGCGGGAGGCAGGTGGGCACTGGCAGGTGGCATGTGGTGCCTTTCATTGCTGGCCGTGATCGGGACTGATGTCCCGATCACGGCCGCCGGTGATCGGCTTTTTTTTTTTCTCCTCGCGCTGTCAGCGCGAGGAGGAATAATAGCCGATTACCGGCTCCGTTCTATCACATGATCAGCTGTCATTGGCTGACAGCTGATCACGTGATAAGGGGTCGGGATCGACCCCTTACACGGATCGGTGATCAGGCGAGTCTCACGGACTCGCCGATCACAGAGCGCGCCGCGCGCGCCCCTCAGGGGGCGCGCAGGCCGCTCGTAACCAGGACGACGTCAATAGACGTAGTCCTGGAAATCTAGGTCCGCGCTAATGCCGTCATTCGGCAATAGCGCGGTACCCAAGTGGTTAACCATTACTCTCTGAATTCTGTCTTTTAGCTAGTTTTCTATCCATTTACAAACTGATATTTCCAAGCCTGTAGTCTTTACCTTATACATTAGCCATGTGTGGGGAACTGTTTCAAATGCTTTTGCAAAATCCAAGTATACCACATCCACCGCCACCCCTCTGGCAAAGTTTTACTTGCCTCCTCATAAAAAGAAATCAGATTTGTTTGACAACTTCTGTCTTTTGTGAACTCATGCTGCCTGTTGCTTAAAATATTTTTTACCAACAAAAACTCATCTATGTGGTCTTTTACTAAACTCTCCAGTATCTTCCCGACTATAGAAGTTAAACTAACAGGTCTATAATTACTTGGTAAAGACTCCCTTTTTAAATATAGGCACCACATTGGCCCTACACCAATCCAGTGGTACTATTCCAGTCATTAATGAGTCCCTAAAAATTAGAAACAATGGCGTTGAAATGACAGATCTCAATTCTTTTAGGTTCAGTGGGTGGATGCTATCTGGTCCAGGTGCTTTATTGACCTTTATTCTGTTTAAATATTTCTGGACAATATCATTTTTGAGCCATTGTGGATCATTTGGGGCTGCGTCAATACCGTCCCCATTATGGACTTGAGCTTCCCCATGCTCCTTTGTATACACAGAACTGAAGAATGTATTAATTCAATTTGCCTTTACTTTGTCCCCAGTCACCCACTCTAGATTATTTTGTAAAGGCCCTGCATGCTCCGACCTGATCTTTTTACTATTAATATATTTGCAGAATCATTTTTGGGGGTTTGTTCTACTATCTTTTGCAATCTGTTGTACGTTTTGAATTTTTGTGTCCTTGATTTCCTTTTTACATATTCTGTTATATTCTTTGTAACATTTAGCCCTTTCACTGCCAGGTTCATACGTCATACGGACCTAAAAAGTGCCCACAGGTGGCTAAGTCAGTTCTCATATGTCCCGCTCCTATAAAATTATGGTCACTTTAATGACCATAAGCTTATAACAGCAGACTCTGCTGAACAATTCTATAACTCTGATGAGCTAATTACAACCCGCTGATCAGAGCTATTAACCCCTAATGTGACCGACCACCCACCCATGCTGCCACCTCCCTGCCCCCTGCCTCTCCACCTCCCGCCGCTAACTTCCAATTATAACTACTATAACTACTCCCACCACTCTCCTCTTTCATCCCCTTCATCCCTTCTTTTCCCCCAACACTAATTACCCCCCTCCACCTGATCCGACCTCCCCCCAACAAAACCACTCCCCGCAGCCAACATCGTTATCCGGCATCCCTCCTCTGCCACTCCCGCCGGCTTCAGGTGCTGTATGGGGCTTGGGGGGGTCCAGATGTGTCCCCCCAATACCTCTGATCATCCCCCCAAAATGCCTCCACACCCCCCATCTATGTCCACGCTCAGCGGCATCCCTTCTTCCCTCCCTCCACCTGCAGCTTCTCCCTGCACAGATCTCCTATGATCTGTCAGGCTGGAGATTGCGGCGGGGGGGGCTGAAGTTGTGGCTTGGGGGGGCTTGGTATACATGTGTATACCAAACCCCCCCTCCCTGTACAATGGATACCACTGTACTGATGGCTGGTCATTGTAACTGTGAGTGTTACAAAGTATCAGACTCTCATTTCATGAATGAATGGAATCTCACGTAAAGTTCTAGAGAGAAAGGGACTATCTTCAGTTCCTTTCTCTGTCTCAAAAAAAGAGATATGGGGGTCTGTTTAAACCTCTGATATCTCAGCAAAGAACCCCCCCCCCAAAAAAAAAGAAAAAAAACACTGTAAAAAGTAAAATAAAAAAAGACAAAACACAAACATAGAAAGACCCCCCCAGGTCCGCCCGCACTCACCCCTCCATGGTGACAGTGTCCCCCCCCCCCCCCCCGCTTCCTCAGCTTCTCCTCCCAGCCAATCTGATCCTTCCTGATTGGGCAGGAGAAGCTGGAGGACAATAGCTAATATTACTTCACTATTGTCACAAGTGGGTGGGTTCGGGGTGCCATGCTCTGCCCAATTAGAGCCTCGGGCTCTAATCATGCGGCTTTAAAAAAAAAATCATACAAACGCCCCTGTGCCCCTAATGAACCAAGCAGGTCCTCCTGATCAGCAGGGATCTGTCTGCTGATCCCCGCTGAGCAGGCGGATGACAGGTCTGTGTCCACTCCGCTGATGCAGAGCAGACACAGATACAGCCTGTTCTCTTTGGTGCGGTCGGATGGAAATGGACTAATGGACTGCCTGTCCATCCGATATGATCCAATCTGATCTGCTAGAGGGATGGGGAATGGAATCCCCATCCGTCTGTTCTTAGCGAACTGGACTGGATCGGATGCATGTGTGTGTAAACGGACACATGTCCATTTACATCAGCCTCTCCATAGAGAACAATGGGTGATCCGATTGGGCCTGCTCACACTGTCTGCTTTGTCAGATTGGAAACAGCAGCTATGCCTGTGCAGTGCTTTGCATCCCAATTGACATAAATAGGACTGCCTGTATGGGGAAACAGGGAACACCTGTGCATCCCTGTGCGGGTAAACATGGCCCTCCATGAGTGTACACTTTAGTATGCCATATGTGAACGATGCTTTAGTAGCAATTTAGCAGGAATTTTGTTATGGTGTGTTTATGTACACTATTAATGATTTTAGTGTATTAAAAATATTGATTTGATAACCATTTGCACAAATATCGTGCTACCTTAAAAAATATTCTACTGGCCATGTGCTTTCAGAAAATGTAGGGTTTGGGGGGTCTTTTACAAATTATGAAAAAGCTGCAAGTGAAAAATTAAAACCTCCAGATTGTTGGAGAAATTTTTCGGTACGTTCAATTTTCACCAATTTTGCAAAAAGGCGCAACTTAAAATTGACAAATATTTGTTATTTATTTACTCCATACAGGATAAGATTTTATATTTAGTAGGGATAATAATAATAATAATGGTTTTAGTGTATCAAACAAATATATTCACAAAAAATACACTAAAACCATTATTAGCAGATAAAAACACAGCTAATTTTACAAAACTCCTGCTAAATTCCTACTAAATATAAAAGCTTAACCTGTATGGATTTAATAAATAACAAAAACACTTTTTTTACATTGCGCCTTTTTGCAAAAATGTAAATATCCAAATGTCTTTAAAAATCTGAAGGTTTTCAATTTTCCCTTAGCCCTTGTACACACGGTCGGACATTCCGTAAACAAAATCCGTCGGATTTTGTCTAACGGATTTTGTCCAAAACTGGTGTTGCATACACACGGTCGGACAAAGTTGTCAGAAAATCCAATCATTCGTAATGTGATGACGTAATTTAGTTACGAGGGGACTACATTCAGGCTAGTAGCCAATAGCTTTGGTCTAGGAATTTGATCTGAGCATGCGTGGCACTTTGTCCGATTGGAATTCTCTACAAACGATCAGACAAAGTCCGATCGGATTATGTTGTCGGAAAATTTTTATATCCAGCTCTCAAACTTTGTTGGTCGGACATTCCGACGGAAAAAGTCTGATGAAGCCCACACAAGGTTGGATTATCTGACAACACGGTCCAATCGGACATTTTCTGTCGGAATGTCCGATCGTGTGTACAAGGGCTTACAGCTTTCAGAATTTGTCAAAGACCCTAAAAAAACATATATTTTCTGAAAGCATATGACCTCTAGAATAAAAAGAAGGTGCTACTGATTTTTTAAACCCCACGGTATTTGCGCAAATGTTTATTTTTTGTGAATATATTAGTTTGTTCATGTTTCTATCTGCTAATAATGGTTTTAGTGTATTTTTTGCAAATATATTGGTTTGATAAACATTTGCACAAATACCATAGGGTCTAAGAGCTCAATAATGCCTTCTTTTTATTCTATAGGCCATTTGCTTTCAGAAAATATCTGGCTTTATGGGCCTTTCACAAATTCCGAAAGCTGTAAGGGGAAAAAATTAAAGCCTTCAGTTTTTTAGAAAAATTTGGATATTGTCAGGGTAATGGCCGTAGGATGGGCAATCCTGCCAGTATCCATCATGGTCATGCCATGCGAATCCCCACACATGCGTGCACACAGGTGCACAATGATGGGCGCACGCAGGTGCGCAGCGGCGGGTGCGCGCATCGTGGTAATTGTTGGTGCCCTCTGGCCTATTTAAACCTGCTGCAGATGCATGCTGGTTGTCGGCTTACCGTCAGATTCCTTTATCTCCTGTGTCTGCTGTCTGTATCTGATTCCTGTTTACTATCCAGCTTGCCTGACTTCTCCTGCTCTCCATCTGCATCGGCCCTCAGCTTGGACCTGTCTATTCTCCAGTCTCCGTACCTGTACCTTGATTGTCTGCACGGCCTGGCTTCTGACTCTGTTCCTGGTTATCCTGTTGTACCTCATCTTGGACTGATCCTGTTGTGTATGACCCCTGGCCTGGCTATTGACTCTGTTCCTACTCCCTGTCTCACTCCCAGGGGTACGCTGCACTTAGCTGCAAAAGGGGCCCTCTCAGCAATCCGGCCTCGCACCCAGGATTTGACAGATATTTACATTTTTGCGTACGTTCGATTTTCACCATTTCGCAAAAAGACACAATGTAAAAATTACAAATATTTGTTATTTATTAACTCAATACAGGTTAAGCTTTTATATTTAGTAGGCATTTTGTAAAATTTGCTGTGTATTTATCTGCTAATTATGATTTTAGTGGATTTTTAGTAAAACTATTGTTTTGATAAACATTTGCACAAATATCATGGGACCTTAGAAATCAGAAGCACCTTCTTTTTATTCTAATGGTCATGTGCTTTCAGAAAATAAATGGTTTGGGGGTCTTTTACAAACTTTGAAAGCTATAAGTGAAAAATAAAAAATTAAAAAAAAAAATTGCAAAAACGGTCTGGCCACCTGAGAGTTAAAATGGAGCACAGGGCCTGGCAACGAAAGGGTTAAATGAAAATAGTATTCCTTCATTTTTATATTTTTTAAAAGCTCTTTTCTTATTGTTTATAGCTTTTTTAAATTTGGCTGTGAGCAACATAGGTTTTATTTTTAGCCCTTTAAACGTATTGCCCATGGGAATATACTTTGCAGTGAGTTCACAAAAGTCTTTTTGAAGAATTCCCATTTCTGTTCTGTGTTCATTGATGCTAATATTCCCTGCCAGTCTAAGTCCTGGAAAGCAGGCCTCATCCTTGGAAAATTTGCTCTCTTAAAGTTAAGTGTTTTTATCTTTCCCATACATGTTTTTTGCTGACAGCTAACATCAAATTAAATCATGTTATGGTCACTGCTACCCAGATTTTCCTTTATATGAACATTAGTAATAAGCTCTGCATGGGTTGAGATTACCAGGTCCAACAGAGCATGATTCCTAATTGGTGCCTCAATAAACTGGACCATAAAATTGTCCTGTAATGGGGTTATAAATGTTTGCCCTTTAACTGTCCCAGCAATGTCATTACTCCAGTCAATTCCTGGGTAGTTCAAATCCCCCATGCCTATCACTATCCCAGCCCTTGCAGCCCTTTCCATCTGTGCAAAGTCTCCACCTCCTCATTAACATTGGGTGGTCTATAACACACTCCAATGATTAACTTTGAACTACACACATCTATATGCAGTTCCACCCATAATGCTTCAGCCACATGACACTCTCCATCAATTAGGTTCTCATTCATACTTGTCCATGTTGATGAGGACAAGGGCCTCTTTCCAACAACCCTGGCCATTGGTTGTTGGGGTCTGCGGGCAGGGGGCTTATCGGAATCTGGGAGTCCCCTTTAATAAGGGGGCCCCGGATATCGGCCCCCCACCCTATGTGAATGAGTATGGGGTAGAATGTACCCCTACTCATTCACCTGTAAAAAAAAGTAAAAAAAAAACACAACACACAAGGGTTAAAATAGTTTATTGCACAGCTCCGGGGGTCTTCCGTCTTCGGGGGTCTTCTCGCCGGACTCCTCCGCTATCTTCTTCTAGCTCTTTTGCTAGCGGAGGAGCCCGGCTTTCTTCCTCGCCGCCACACTCTTCTTCCGACTTCGGGGGTCTTGTCCCCCTCTTTGGTTCTTCTTGCCGGGCCACCGCGCCTTCTTGTAGCTCTTTTACAGGCGGTGGCCCGGTCTTCTGTCGCCGCTGTCACCGCCTTCTGTTCTTCTCTTCTTCTCTTCAGATATTGCCTAGTCGCTTTCTCCGCTCGCTCGTTCCCCCCTTTCCTGGCCGGCCGGGTAGCGTGCTCGGACAAGGATCTGATGTGGACCTGGGGGGGACCCCCACGCGGATTTTTTCGGCGTTGGGGTTCCCCTTTAAGTCCATACCAGGTGGCGGGGCCCGCGACGTCTCCTTTGCGGGCCCCGCCTACCTGGAGACGCGCTCAAAATGAGCGGACTTTTCTCCGCGCGGGAAAAGTCCGCTCATTTCAAAAGTACGGCGGACTGGCATACCAACGGTTGGATTGTCCGCCGAAATGCGAGTCCGGCGAGAAGATTGGAGTGCAAAAATACTTTATAAGTCCTCCGTACTTTCGGGTAAAAAAAGTCCGCCGGAGGCTATACACGGGGGGATTGTCCGGCGGACTTGAGTTTGCCGGACTTTTCCACCCGATTGTTTGATCGTGTGTATGCGGCATTAGAGTAGCACATCAAATGGGGTTGATAAAAAAAAAGGGTTTTGTACCCCAGGCTGTGATGCTTATTCCCCAATCGGAGAACTTATGTAGCTTTTCACTCTGTATGAGCTGCTAATGACTATATCTGAGTTACTCTCCTCAGTGGCCACCAGTGTAGGGTGATACTGTGAAGACTAGTGCAGATGCCCTTCTTGGATGACACATGTTATTAATAGTGACTGTGACCATGCAAATTACTAATATTAACCACTTTCAGACCGGACCATTTTGCTGGTAAATGACCAGAGGTCTTTTTACAATTTGGCACTGCGCTGCTTTAACTGGTAATTGCGCGGTCATGCAATGTTGTACCCAAACAAAATTTGCGTCCTTTTCTTCCCACAAATAGAGCTTTCTTTTGATGGTATTTGATTGCCTCTGCGATTTTTATTTTTTGCGATATAAACGTAAAAAGACCAAAAATTTAGAAAAAAAATGATATTTTCTACTTTTTGTTATTAGAAAAATCCAATAAACTCAATTTTAGTCATACATTTAGGCCAAAATGTATTCAGCCACATGTCTTTGGTAAAAAAAAAAGTCAATAATTGTATATTTATTGGTTTGCGCAAAAGTTGTCACATCTACAAACTAAGGTACGTTTTCTGGAATTTACGCAGCTTTTAGTTTACGACTGCCTATCTCATTTCTTGAGGTGCTAAAATGGCAGGGCAGTACAAAACCCCCCCAAATGACCCCATTTTGGAAAGTAGACACCCTAAGGAAATTGATAAGTGGCATGTTGAGCCCATTGAATATTTTATTTTTTTGCCTCAAGCGATTGAATAATGACAAAAAAAAAAAATATTATTTTGTTTTACACAAAGTTGTCACTAAATGATATATTGCTCACACATGCTATGGGCATATGTGAAATGACATCCCAAAATAAATTCTGCTGCTTCTCCTGAGTACGGGGATACCACATATGTGGGACTTTTTGGGAGCCTAGCCGCGTACGGGGCCCCGAAAACCAAGCACCGCCTTCAGGCTTTCTAAGGGCGTAAATTTTTGATTTCACTTCTCACTACCTATTACAGTTTTGAAGGCCATAAAATGCCAAGATGGCACAAAACCCCCACAAATGACCCCATTTTAGAAAGTAGACACCTCAAGCTATTTGCTGAGAGGCATTTTGAGTCCATGGAATATTTTATATTTTGCCACAAGTTGCGGGAAAATTACAAACTTTAATTTATTTTATTTTTTTTCACAAAGTTGTCACTAAATGATATATTGCTCACACATGCTATGGGCATATGTGAAATGACACCCCAAAATAAATTCTGCTGCTTCTCCTGAGTACGGGGATACCACATATGTGGGACTTTTTGGGAGCCTAGCCGCGTACGGGGCCCCGAAAACCAAGAACCGCCTTCAGGTTTTCTAAGGGCGTAAATATTTGACTTCACTCCTCACTACCTATTACAGTTTTGAAGGCCATAAAATGCCAAGATGGCACAAAACCCCCACAAATGACCCCATTTTAGAAAGTAGATACCCCAAGCTATTTGCTGAGAGGCATGTTGAGTCCATGGAATATTTTATATTTTGCCACAAGTTGCGGGAAAATTACAAACTTTTTTTTTTTTTTTTTTTTCACAAAGTTGTCACTAAATGATATATTGCTCATGCATGCCATGGGCATATGTGAAATGACACCCCAAAATAAATTCTGCTGCTTCTCCTGAGTACGGGGATACCACATATGTGGGACTTTTTGGGAGCCTAGCCGCGTACGGGGCCCCGAAAACCAAGCACCGCCTTCAGGCTTTCTAAGGGCGTTACAGTTTTGAAGGCCATAAAATGCCAAGATGGCACAAACCCCCCCAAATGACCCCATTTTGGAAAGTAGACACCCCTAAATTTAGGGGTACACTAGTGAGACTAGGTAATAAATGGCGGGTGCCCTGAAACTATAAAAAAATAACTAACCAACCAGCATCACCTGTAACAGTTATATGGTGATCACTGGTGAAAGGGTTAACTAGGGGGCAATCAGGGGGCTTTATGCGGAAGTATATGGGGGTCCCTGGCGCTATAAAAAGCTGCGGCGAACCTAAATACCTACCTGCCTAACTAGCGTCACCTGTGACACTAATACAGCGATCAGAAAAACGATTGCTTATTAGGCTGGGTTCACACTGGAGCGATGCGGGAACGCCACGAATCCGCGGCGGGTTCCCGCATCACATGCCTCCCGGCGGCAGTTCACACTGCCCTATGCGAACTGCTGGGAGTGTCAGTGAAATGTTAATGACACCCCCAGATCAGTTCGCATATCGCAGTGCGATCTGCAAACTCGGATCGCATGGTGTGAACACCCATGCGATCCGATTCTGCTGCGGACCAAAAAAAGGGTCCCGTGCGAGTTTGCGGCGGGTGCGGCGGGTGCGACACGAATTCAGCCATACTATCTGTATGGCTGAACTCGAATCGCACAGAGATCGGATGTGATTTGCACTGCAGTGAGGTGCGAATCACATCCGTTCTCATAAACCGCTGCAATGTGAACCCAGCCTTAGTGACACTGGCGACGGGGGGTGATCACGGGGTTAAACCTTTATTGGGGGGGTTAGGGGGGTACCTTAGAACTAAAGGGGGGCTAACCCTAACTGCCCTAACAGTTATTACAGTCACAAATGACACCCGCCGGGTGATCAGGGGGTTAAACCTTTATTAGGTAATAAATGGCGGGTGCCCTGAAACTATAAAAAAATAACTAACCAACCAGCGTCACCTGTAACAGTTATATGGTGATCACTGGTGAAAGGGTTAACTAGGGGGCAATCAGGGGGCTTTATGCGGTAGTATATGGGGGTCCCTGGCGCTATAAAAAGCTGCGGCGAACCTAAATACCTACCTGCCTAACTAGCGTCACCTGTGACACTAATACAGCGATCAGAAAAATGATCGCTTATTAGGCTGGGTTCACACTGGAGCGATGCGGGAACGCCACGAATCCGCGGCGGGTTCCCGCATCGCATGCCTCCCGGCGGCAGTTCACACTGCCCTATGCGGACTGCTGGGAGTGTCAGTGAAATGTTAATGACACCCCCAGATCAGTTCGCATATCGCAGTGCGATCTGCAAACTCGGATCGCATGGTGTGAACACCCATGCGATCCGATTCTGCTGCGGGCCAAAAAAAGGGTCCCGTGCGAATTTGCGGCGGGTGCGGCGGGTGCGATGCGAATTCAGCCCTACTATCTGTATGGCTGAACTCGAATCGCACAGAGATCGGATGTGATTTGCACTGCAGTGCGGTGCGAATCACATTCGTTCTCATAAACCGCTGCAATGTGAACCCAGCCTTAGTGACACTGGCGACGGGGGGTGATCACGGGGTTAAACCTTTATTGGGGGGGTTAGGGGGGTACATTAGAACTAAAGGGGGCTAACCCTAACTGCCCTAACAGTTATTACAGTCACAAATGACACCAATGCAAAAAAAAAAAAAAAAAATGACATTGGTGTCACTGTGACTGGGGGGCAGGGGTAATTGGGGGGGTAATCGGGGGTGTGTGAGTGTGCCTGGCATGTTCTACTGTGTAGTGTCGTGTTGGTGCAACTCACCGATCCTCTCTCCTCGGTGTCGGAATGAAAAATACCGACACGGAGGAGAGATTACATCACTTCCTCTCCTGTGTTTACATTACAGGAGAGGAAGTGATGTCACGGAGCATTTTCATTCGTCGGGAGCGATCGCGAGGGAGTGGCCATGAATGAATGGCCGTCCCCTCGTCCGGGATCGCTCCCGAACGAATACCGACCGCCGCAGGCATCGGGCGGGGGCCCGATCGGGCCCCCGACCCGCGGGCAGGCAAGGACGTACATGTAAGCCCTTATGCCTGCCCGTGCCATTCTGTCGACGTACATCGTCGTGCGGCGGTCGGGAAGTGGTTAACAGCATTTTCTTGGCTGAAGTATATGGTCATATGTACTCAGACATATATTTCTTACTTAGTACTGATTCAACTGTTGTGATGTTCCTCCACGAAGCCTGACAGAATAAAGAATTCAAATAGCCTTATAGCAATAATGTAGGACAGTCGACTCTACTTGAGGTAGCTTTCTGTTAGCCATTGTTTCTTTTTTTTTTTGCCCTTAGTATGGTATTGTTATAACTATATGTTGCAGAATATTTTCATGTTCTTTACTTATTACTACCTGCAGAACAGACAGAATGAATAAAAAGAAAAATGCACTACAGTAGAAGCTTTCTTGTTATTGTGTAGAGTGATACTGAGATGAAGATTATCATGACAGATATCAGTTAGCTTGTATAGCTGTCCCATTTGCAAGTATAAAAACACATAATTTGCCGTTTTAGTCAAATGTGTATGTTAGGATAAAAAAAAAACATACTGGGTATATCTTTGTCATATATGCACTTTTCCTTACTTTTCTAAAAACTTTTCTAAAAACACAACAAATATAGAATACCTGTTGTACTTGTGCAAAAACCCAGTGGGCGTTTAACTTCCTGTTTGGATTGACAAAACAGTACCTTTTTCTACAATGAAATCTGAAGTGTGTCATCAGCTATGCCTGTTGGACTACATACAGTGCCTTGAAAAAGTGTTCACACCCCTTGAAATTTTCCACATTTTGTCATGTTACAGCCAAAAATGTAAATGTATTTCATCTGGATTTATTGTGATAGACCAACACAAAGTAGCACATAATTGTGAAGTGGAAGGAAAATGATAAATGTTTTTCAAATTTTTTTTCAATGCTGCCCTGAGCTCCCTAGGGCCTGCCTAAACACTGTAGGGTACTTGGGAGATGTAGATTTAGGCTTTATTCACACGGGCATACCTATCCGAAAGACGATGCATGCCGTTTTTGCCAGCAGGGGACACACAGGTGTTCCCTGCATCTGTGCGCAGCCAGTCCTTTTCATATCTATTGAGACAGAGGTCATGGACACAGCTAGTGTGCATTCAGGGACCCACACCCATACAATTGTCAAATTGGGACCAGCGGCTGAGTGACTCGGGGAGGGCTAGATGACTCACAGGCAGCACTTCTGAGACCCCCCCACTTCTGAAACTTGCTGGAAACTTCCAGAAGAATGGGAGTGGAGGTGAGGAGAAGCTGTCTGGACTATTCTGAGGGCCCTTACCAATCCCCAACAGATGGGTTGATAGGGGGTATGCTCCCTCAAATACTCTGAGTCAGCCCAGCTGGGGCAGTGGAGTTTAGGTGGAAGATGGAGATGGAGTGTTAGGAGGCTGTTGGAGACCCTTAAAGGTAGCCCCCTAGTCTGGGGGGGAGGGGGACCTCAGGTCTGGGAGTTTGGGTATGCAAGGGACTCTCTTCCTTACACACAGAGGTGTCCTGACCAGTGGCACTGGAGCAGGTGTGAGGACAGCAGGAGGAGAACACTGCTGGGCAAAACTCCAGGGAGGAAGACAGCCAGGTGGGCTGGTGAGTATTACAGTCAGGGAAGGACTGAGAGGCAGCCTGAGAGGACTGGGTGAGAGCAGTCTGAGATGGATGCAGAGTCAGTCTGGGAGGGCTGTGGAAGTTTAGCCAAGAGAAATGAACAGCTGCAGCCAGGTGGACTGGCAGTGCCTAAAGAGGTGGTGCTGGGATCAGTAGCCACAGAAGGACACCTGGGTACTAGAACATTGCTACACCACCAAAGTGGCCCACGGTCCCTGCCTGTGAAGCACATTTTCTACTAAACTGACTGAACCCTGTAGTCAGATAACCTTACAATGTGCCAGCTTGTCCTGGGAGTTGTAGTGCTTCAAGCAAGTGTTGTGCTGGAGAAAGCTGAGCAGTGTAAATAGCTGTACAGAAGACGTCTATGAAAAGTTCTACTAAAGTCAAGTGGGCATCCCATATTACCCATTTCCTATCCAAGTTTAACCCCCTAATAAAAATACAAAACAAAGCACTGGACTGTTCCTTGCTGAAGTGTCCTGTGGAAATGCGGTGTGCCTGGCTGTGCAGGGTGGTGGATCCCTCCACACTTGAGGCTCCTAATGGGTGCACTAAAGCTGTTTCTCAATACAGTAACAGGCTACAAAAAAAGTTATGCTGGGTCATGCTGTAGAGGAGATACAAAATACTGTAAAATTGCCAGGTATTAATACGTTTCATTTGTAATCTCTTGTGTGCCATTGTTGAGCTATTTGTTTAGCAAGTTAAGTGGTTTCGCCTCCTAAACTGTCAGCTTCATGTGTTAGTGAGCCCTTGTAGAATACCAACTCAAGGTTCCCCAGGGTGCAGAGTCTAAGCCACAGCCTGTTTCTTCACCAGGGCCCCTGATGGTGAGGATGGACTTGCAACAACCTGGAACCAGGTTGTGGCCCCCATGTATGCCCAGGCGACAATACAGAGACCACTAGTGTATGCAGAGTACAGATGGCAGGAGACAGAAGAGGATCTGGGAAATGAGCCAAGGGCAGGAAGCAGACACGCTAAAACAGTAGACAAAGCCAGGGTTGGTACAAGATAAGTCAGACACAGAATACAAATAATGTAAGGCAAACCGTGAGCTCTAAAAACTGAGCATTTGCTCAGGCAACGCGGGCTGCACTGAGCATGTCTTATATAGGGAAGCAAACAGGGAGGCGGGCCAGAAAATTATAGAAGGGGAAGGAATAAGAAACCACAATATAGCAGGCTATGCCAGTAGTGTAATTAGGTTTTGTGCTGCCCTAGGCCTGACTAAACTCATGTACACCCTAATTTTATTATGACCCACCCCTTCCTGTCAAGGCCACACCCCTTGCTGTTTAAGACCTGCCCTGAAAATTTCGAGTGGGGACACTTGTTCTGAGTGCCGGGGGGGAGGGGGCAATGGATTCCCTTTAATTTGCATAATTTGCATAGACTTCCTCTGACTTTCTGTTTGGCTATGGGGCAGGAAGTGAAGGGAAAGCTCTGCAATGAGACAGGGATGGTTAAAATAACCTGACAGGGGCTATAACCCTCCCTTACTCTATCCAAAATGAAAAAAAAGTGTTGCTAATAGTTCTACTTTAACCACTTTCGGACCAGACCAATTTGCTGGTCAAAGACCAGACCACTTTTTGCGATTCGGCACTGCGTCGCTTTAACTGACAATTGCGTGGTCGTGCGACGTGGCTCCCAAACAAAATTGACGTCCTTTTTTTCCCACAAATAGAGCTTTCTTTTGGAGGTATTTGATCACCCCTGCAGTTTTTATTTTTTACACTATAAACAAAAATAGAGCGACAATTTTGAAAAAAACGCATTATTTTTTACTTTTTGTTATAATAAATATCCCCCAAAAATATATAAAAAAACATTTTTTTCCCTCAGTTTAGGCCGATACGTATTCTTCTACATATTTTTGGTAAAAAAAATTGCAATAAGCGATTATTGATTGGTTTCCGCAAAAGTTATAGCGTTTACAAAATAGGGATAGTTTTATAGCATTTTTATTAATAATTTTTTGTTATATTTTTTTTACTAGTAATGGCGGCGATCAGCGATTTTTATTGTGACTGCGACATTGTGGGGGACCCATCGGACATTTTTGACACATTTTTAGGACCATTGTCATTTATACAATAATCACTGCTATATAAATGCAGTGATTCCTGTGTAAATGACACTGGCAGTGAAGGGGTTAACTAGTGGGTGGCAGTGTAGGGGTTAAGTGTTCCTAGGGGTGTGTTACTAACTGTGGGGGGGTTGGGCTTTCATTTAGTGAACACTGATCTCTGCTCCAATCACATGGAGCAGAGATCAGCGTCACTAGTTGCTAGGCAGAATGGAGAAATGTTGTTTACAACGGCATTTCTTCATTCGGCCGCTCCGTGAGACGATCGCGGGGATGCCCGCGGGGATGCCCGCGGCGATCGAGTCCGCGGGTCCCGCGACCGGACTCACGGAGGTCCCGACCAGCGCGGGAGTGCGCCGCCGGCGGCGCGCTCCCGATGGCAGGGCGGCAAATTTAAAGGGACGTACATGTACGCCCATTTGCCTGCCCGTGCCATTCTGTCGACGTACATCATCGTGCGCTGGTCGGCAAGTGGTTAAGCACAAATTTCGGATAATTTTATGGAGAGGACTAAGAAGATATAACTATGCCAATGATGCCGCAGAAAACATAACACAGTGAGGAAGGTTTGTGGTCTAGGATAATGAGACAGTCAAAATTAGAAGCGATGCCCCCCCCACAGTTGCGGAATGCTGGCTGCCCGCATACCAGAAGCAGTGCGACGGCTGTATGGGGGCGCTAGACTAATTTGCTTTTCAGCCCAGTTTGCCCCATATAACTGCCACTACACTAACAGTGTATCGCAAGCTGGTGGGGACTCTTTCTGTGCTGCCCCCCTGCAAAGTCAGCCTAGGCCAGGATACAGCGTTGGGCTATGCCCATATGTGAAAACAGAAGCCAAACAACACATGTGAATAGAATCACAGGTTCAGCAGAACCATTGCAGCACTGAGGTAAGAAATACACAGGCAGAAAACTGCAGGCTAAACTGTGACACATACTCTTAGATTATAGCTAAACTAATTAAAAAGTCTAATTTCCATAAACTGCAGGACATCGCTGGATATATTCCAGACTGCAATCACATTTTACATTTTTTTTTTTTAGTAAAATGTCATACAATAATTCAGAACATCAGCTTGCCTATGTCAGAGCTGTGTAAAATTAGCAAGTTTTAATGAGGAAGAATAGGCCTAAGCAGTGTGTGCCTAACTTATATTTGTACCAGGTTGATAGTAGGGTACGGTGAATGTGGGGCATAGAACGTGATTTTGCACTTTTTTTCTTTCAAAGAATGCAGTAGTATGCTGCAAATAAATGGTGCTTCCAAGAAAACATGATCTGCAGCAAGTCTCATTAACATAAAATTAAAACCAAATTCCCCTGTCCCTCCCAATGTCCAAAAAATTTAACTGATCATTCCTTCCCACTTAATCCAAAATTAAAAAAAATGTGTTTGGGGTCAGGCAGTAGATTTTGACTTTAGAACTTAATGCTCAAGATCAGGACATTTTTATAGTTTCCTGCGAAATATTCATTAAAAAATGCTAAAATCACAGTGGCATCTTGTGCATCACAACATTGTGTGACAGCAGTTCCCTGCCAATATAGCTCCCCGCGTGGAAGGCTTGATTGACTTGAATTGTCTCATCTTTTACTAATCATGTGGTTTGGTACTGTATAGTTTATGCTGACTGCTACTTTCTGCCTTCAGTGAAGTATAATTATTATCGTTATTATTATCCTTTGTTTATGAAGTGCGAAAAAATTATACAGCACAGTACTAAGGGCCGGTTCACACAGCGAGGCGCGGCGAGGCGTCTCCGACTTACCTCGCCGCGACCTGCGGGGAGCTCAGTGGCGACTTGCAGAGGACTTCTGTATAGAAGTCAATGCAAGTCGCCCCCGAAGTCGCCCCGAAGTAGTACAGGAACCTTTTTTCTGAGTCGGAGCGACTCGAGTCGCTCCTCTCAGAACGGTTCCATAGTACTGAATGGGGGCGACTTGCGGGAGCGAGGCGAGGCGAGCCGTGTCGCCTCGCCTCGCCTCGCTGTGTGAACCGGCCCTAAAGCATAGAAATTACAAACTCTAAGTAAAACAAATACATGGTGAGAGAGAAGACTAGGCCTCTGCTAAAAGAACATGCACCGTGCGAGTCAGCCATGGTGGAATTTTGTTGATCAATACATTTTTAATATGTATATTCAGTGCCTTGAAAAAGTATTCATACCCCTTGAAATTTTCAAAATTTTGACATGTTACAACCAAAAACTTAAATTTATTTTATTGGTATTTTATGTGATAGACCAACAAAAACTGGCTCATAATTGTGAAGTGGAAGGAAAATTATAAATGTTTTTAAATTTTTTTTGCAAATAAATATTTGAAAAGTGTGGTGTGCAGTTGTATTCAGCCTCCTTTACTCTGATACCCCTAACTAAAATCTAGTGGAACCCACTGCCTTCAGAAGTCACCTAATTAGTAAATAGAGTGTGTAATTTAATCTCAGTATACATACAGCTGTTCTGGGAAGCTCTCAGAGGTTTGTTAACCACTTGAGATCCGCGCTATAGTCAATTGACGGCTACAGCGCGGATCTCCTTTTCCGGGACTACGTCTATTGACGTAGTCCCGTGCACGAGCGGCCTGCGCACCCCCTAAGGGGCGCGTGCGGCGCGCTCTGTGATCGGCGAGTCTACGAGACTCGCCTGATCACCGATCCGTGCAAGGGGTCGATCCCGACCCCTGATCACGTGATCAGCTGTCAGCCAATGACAGCTGATCATGTGATATAACGGAGCCGGTAATCGGCTATTATTCCTCCTCGCAAAAAAAAAAAGCCGATCACCGGCGGCCGTGATCGGGACGTCAGTCCCGATCATGCCCAGCCCTGCTAGTGCCCACCTGCAACCCTGTCAGTGCCCACCTGCGCCCTGCCAGTGCAACAATAAAAAAAGTAAGTGCCCCCCGTCAGTGCCACCCAGCAGTGCCCATAGTGCCACCCAGCAGTGCCCACAGTGCCACCCAGCAGTGCCACCCAGCAGTGCCACCCAGCAGTGCCCACAGTGCCACCCAGCAGTGCCCACAATCTGCCTTAACAAAGGTGCTGCACCCGTGCCACATATCCGTGCCCATCAGTGTCATCTACCAGTGCCCAGCAGTGCTGCCCATCAGTGCCCAGCAGTGCCGCCCATCAGTGCCCAGCAGTGCCACCTATCAGAGCCACCTATCAGTGCCATCTATCAGTGCCCATCAGTCCCATCTATCAGTGGTACCTATCAGTGCCCATCCGTGCCACCCATCCGTGCCACCCATCCGTGCCATCTTATGTGCCCATCTTTGCCCATCAGTGCTGCCTTATCTGTGCCCATCGGTGCTGCCTTATCTGTGCCTATTTGTGCCGCCTTAACTATGCCTATCAGTGCCCACCAGTGCAGCCTATCAGTGCCCACCAATGCAGCCTATCAGTGCCCACCAATGCAGCCCATCAGTGCCCACCAGTGCAGCCTATCAGTGCCGCCTCATCAGCGCACTTCAATGAAGGAGAAAAATGACCCGTTTGCAAAATTTTATAACAAACTTTTAAACATGATTTTTTTTTTTTTTGCATCTTTTTTTGTTTGTTTAGCAAAAAATAAAACTCCGAGCTGTAATTAAATACCACCAAAAGAAAGCTCTATTTGTGGGAAAAAAATGATAAAAATTTCATTTGGGTACAGTGTTGTATGACCGCGCAATTGTCATTCAAAGTGCATCAGCGCTGAAAGCTGAAAATTGCTCTGGGACTGAGGGGGGTTTAAGTGCCCAGTAAGCAAGTGGTTAAAGAACCTTATTGAACAAACAGCATCATGAATTCAAAGGAACACACCAGACAGGTCAGGGATAAAGTTGTGGAGAAGTTTAAAGCAGGGTTAGGTTATAAAAAAATATCCAAAGCTTTGAACATCTCACGGAGCATTGCTAAATCCATTATCTGAAAATGGAAAGAGTACGGCACAACTGCAAACCTACCAAGACATGGCCGTCCACTTTAACTGAGAGGCCGGGTACGGAGAGCATTAATCAGAGAAGCAGCCAAGAGGCCCATGGTAATTCTGGAGGATCTGCAGAGATCCACAGCTCAGGTGGGAGAATCTGTCCACAGGACAACTATTAGTTGTGCACTTCACAAATCTGCCCTTTATGGAAAAGTGGCAAGAAGAAAGCTATTGTTGAAAGAAAGCCATGAGAAGTCACGTTTTCAGTTTGCAAGAAGCCATATGGGGGACACAGCAAACATGTGGAAGAAGGTGCTCTGGTCAGATGAGACCTCTAGAGCATGTCATAATTGTGAAGTGGAAGGAAAATGATAAATGGTTTTCAAAATTTTTTACAAATAGATATCTGAAAAGTATGACGTGCATTTGTATTCAGCCTCCTTTACCCTGATACTCCTAACTAAGATCTAGTGCAACCAATTGTCTTCAGAAGTCACCTAATAAGTAAATATGGATGGCGATGCGTTCAACTCAAACATCAGGTATTCTCCCGTTCGCAGAATCACAAAAATTATGGGGCGTTTGCGGCAAATTCGAGCGTGGAATGCCCCATAATACACTGCAAGATCACAGTGATTGATCTCTGATGATTGGTCAAAGCATGCACCAGACCTGCATGCTCTGGTCAATCACAGCGCACTCCGCTGTGAGACCCATGATTGACCAAAGGCAGGGTGCCTTTAGCCAATCATGGCTCAGGGGCTAAGTCCACATCCCACACTATATAAGGCTGCTTACCCGATGGTCGTATATAGTGTTATGCTTATGAATGAGAGAACGCTAGCTAAAGGCGTGCAGTAAGTTTAGTGTATATATATACACACACACACACATACACAGTCAGTGTAGTGTAGACTATATATACAGAGGAGGCAGTATATTACTATATATATATATATATATATATATATATATATATATACTGTATATATACATATGTATACAGTATCTCACAAAAGTGAGTACACCCCTCACATTTTTGTAAACATTTTATTATATCTTTTCATGAGACAACACTGAAGAAACTACACTTTGCTACAATGTAAAGTAGTAAGTGTACAGATTGTATAACAGTGAAAATGTGCTGTCCCCTCAAAATAACTCAATACAGAGCCATTAACGTCTAAACCACTGGCAACAAAAGTGAGTACACCCCTAAGTGAAAATGTCCAAATCAGGCCGAATTAGCCATGTGACTCGTTAGTGTTACAAGGTCTCAGGTGTGAATGGGGAGCAGGTGTGTTAAATGTGATGTTATCGCTCTCACTCTCTCATACTGGTCACTGGAAGTTCAACATGGCACCTTATGGTAAAGAACTCTCTGAGGATCTGAAAAAAAAGAATTGTTGCACTACATAAAGTTGGCCTTGGCTATAGGATTGCCAAGACCCTGAACTGTAGCATGGTGGCCAAGTCCATACAGCGGTTTAACATGACAGGTTCCACTCAGAACAGGCCTTGCCATGGTTGATCAAAGAAGTTGAGTGCACGTGCTCAGCGTCATATCCAGAGATTGCCTTTGGGAAATAGATGTATGAGTGCTGCCAGCATTTCTGCAGAGGTTAAATGGGTGGGGGGTCAGCCTGTCAGTGCCCAGACCATACGCCGCACACTGCATCAAATTGCTCTGCATGGCTGTCGTCTCAGAAGGAAGCCTCTTCTTAAGATGATGCACAAGAAAGCCCGCAGTTTGCTAAAGACAAGCAGACTAGGGGCATGGATAACTGCAACCATGTTCTGTGGTCTGATAAGACTAAGTTAAACTTTTTTGGTTCAGATGGTGTCAAGCATGTGTGGCGAAAAACAGGTGAGGAGTACAAAGACAAATGTGTCTTGTCTACAGTCATGGTCTGGGGCTGCATGAGTGCTGCTGCCACTGGGGAGCTACACTTCATTGAGGGAACCATGAATGCCAACATGTACTGTGACATACTGAAACAGAGCATGATCCCCTCC
Source organism: Lithobates pipiens (assembly GCF_037356315.1). Taxonomy (NCBI): domain Eukaryota; kingdom Metazoa; phylum Chordata; class Amphibia; order Anura; family Ranidae; genus Lithobates; species Lithobates pipiens. Next base: position 72,499,274 of record NW_027507748.1, read on the forward strand.
CTTTGGAGACTGGGACGCAGGGCAGTATTCCAACATGATAATGACCCCAAACACACTTCCAAGATGACCACTGCCTTGCTAAAGAAGCTAGGGATAAGGTGATGGACTGGCCAAGCATGTCTCCAGACCTAAACCCTATTGAGCATCTGTGGGGCATCCTCAAACATAAAGTGGAGTAGCGCAAGGTCTCTAACATCTACCAGCTCTGTGATGTCGTCATGGAGGAGTGAATGAGGACTCCGTTGGCAACCTGTGAAGCTCTGGTGAACTCCATGCCCAAGAGGGTTAAGGCAGTGCTGGATTATAATGGTGGCCACACAAAATATTGAAACTTTGGGCCCAATTTGGACATTTTCACTTAGGGGTGTACTCACTTTTGTTGCCAGCAGTTTAGACATGAATGGCTGTGTGTTGAGTTATTTTGAGAGGACAGTAAATTTACACTGTTATACAAGCTGTACACTCACTACTTTACATTGTAGCAAAGTGTAATTTCTTCAGTGTTGTCACATGAAAAGATATAATAAAATATTTACAAAAATGTGAGGGATGTACTCACTTTTGTGAGATACTGTATATACAAATTGTAAAAAAAAAACAGCGTGCCCCCCCCCCCCCAAAAAAAAAATCCATACCAGGTTCTTTGGGTCTGAAATAGATTTTAAGGGGAACTCCATGTCAAAATTAAAGAAAAAAAATTGGCATGGGGTCCCCCTTAGCCAATTCCTTCCCATAGTCAAATAACTTCTGCAGGAAGGTTCTCCCATCCTGAGTGGACATCATATGACGTCCTTGGCTTCCCAGCTGTCTTGAGGGCGCGCGCCTGTCATGTCACTCTGGAGCCAATGCGTGTGCCTGGCGGCTGCGATGTCTGCCGGGCTCCCGCAATTGCTGGTAATACAGAGCAGGACAGTGCATCTTTATGTGTAAACACACAGATCCACCTCCTGTCAGGGGAGAGGAGACCGATTGTGTGTTCCCAATACAGAGGAACACCGATCGGTCTCCTCCCCTTGTGTGTCCCCTCCCCCTACAGTTAGAATTGCGCCCTAGGTAATACATTTAACCCTTTAATCGCCCATAGTGTTAACCCCTTCCCTGTCAGTGACATTTATACAGTAATCAGTGCATTAGTGAATGGTCCCAAAATAATGTCAAAAGTGCCCGATATGTCCACCGCAATGTCATAGTCATAATAAAAATTGCAGATCGCTGCCATTACTAGTAAAAAAAAAAAAGAAAAATAATAAAAATGCCATAAATCTATCCCCTATATTGTAGACGCTATAACTTTTGCGCAAACCAATCAATAGACGCTTATTGCGTTTTTTTTTTTTTTTACCAAAAACATGTAGAAGAATACAACCAGATATTTTTTTTTATTTATTTTTTTTTTTTTGTGGTTGAACTTGATGGACATGTGTCTTTTTTCAACCTGACTAACTATGTAACTATGTAATACATATCGGCCTAAACTGAGAAAAAAATGTGTTTTCTTTTTTTTAAACTGGGATATTTATTATAGCAAAAAGTAAAAAATATTGTGTTTTTTTCAAACTTGTCACTCTTCTTTTGTTTATAGCTCAAGAAATACAAACCGCAGAGGTGATCAAATACCACCAAAAGAAACCTCTATTTGTGGAGGAAAAAATTATAAAAAATGTATTTGGGTACAGTGTTGCATGACCACGCAATTATCATTCAAATTGCAACAGCACTGAAAACTGAAAATTGGCCTGGGCAGGAAGGGGTGAAAATGCCCTGTATTGATGTGGTTAAAATCCATATTAGACCCTTATTTGAGCAAGCAGCCTGTCAGAGCAGGATAGGGGGAGTGCGAGCGAGCGCCCCTCCCCCAAACCATACCAGGCCACTTGCCCTCAATATGGGGAGGGTGCTTTTGGGTCCTCCCAAATTACCTTGTCCCCATGTTGATGGGGACAAGGGCCTCGTCCCCACAACCCTGGCCCGGTGGTTGTGTGGGTCTGAGGGCGGGGGGCTTATCTGAATCTGGAAGCCCCTGAAAGCTCTATTTGTGGGGGAAAAAATTATAAAAATGTAATTTGGGTACATTGTTGTATGACCGTGAAATCGTCAAAGTGCGTCAGCGCTGAAAGCTGAAAACTGGTCTGGGCAGGAGGGGGGATTAGGTGCCCAGTAAGCAAGTGGTTAAGTACATCCATGTGAACAAGGTCTAAAGATTTACTTAGAAATTTACAAAAAATAAATCAAGTTGGAAGCAGGAAGCTTGCCAGGCCCAGAGGAGAACTAACTGCTTTAAGGCTAAGTTTAGACTTGCTTCTAAGCTGCTGTTTTCCCTTTGAGGGTCGGTTCACAACGCATGCAATCCAGTGCGTTTTTCATCTGCATCAAAAACGCATGGACATTAGGTTATATCAGGGGTATCCAAACTTTTTTCACATTTTTTTGATGAAGTGAACATGCGTGAGGGCTGAACTATTTTGCCTATTCTTTGAACCATTAAAATTCTGTGTTTTCATCCCAACACTAATACACTGCCAACAACTTCTCCTGCCTTTGTGGCTGTGTATGGTAAAGAGATGAGCTTGCCATGAATGCAGCTTCACCATTGCCATGAACGCAGCCCCACCACTGCCATGAATGCAGCTTCACCATTGCCATGAACGCAGCCCCACCACTGCCATGAATGCAGCTTCACCATTGCCATGAATGCAGCCCCACCATTGCCATGAATTCAGCCCCACCATTGCCATGAATTCAGCCCCACCATTGCCATGAATGCAGCCCCACCACTGCCATGAATGCAGCCCCACCACTGCCATGAATGCAGCTTCACCATTGCCATGAATGCAGCCCCACCATTGCCATGAATTCAGCCCCACCATTGCCATGAATTCAGCCCCACCATTGCCATGAATGCAGCCCCACCATTGCCATGAATGCAGCCCCACCATTGCCATGAATTCAGCCCCACCATTGCCATGAATTCAGCCCCACCATTGCCATGAATTCAGCCCCACCATTGCCATGAATGCAGCCCCACCATTGCCATGAATGCAGCCCCACCACTGTCATGAATGCAGCCCCACCATTGCCATGAATGCAGCCCCACCATTGTCAAGAATGAAGTCTCACCATTGCCATGAATGCAGCCCCCCTATTGCCATGAATGCACTCACCACTGCCATCAGTGCAGCCTGATCCATGCCCATCTGTAGCCATGGAGGTCCTCTTTATACTCCTATATACATGTATAGAGCCATGACAGGTACTCTTTATACTCCTATATACATGTATAGAGCCATGACAGGTCCCCCTTATACTCCTCTATACGTGTATAGTGCCATGACAGCTCCTCTTTATACTACTATACATGTAGACCGCCATGACCTTAGTTATCATGATATAAAATAATGAATGTGAGGACCTTTTAGTGGGCGTCATTTTTTTGGGGGGGGGGGGGGCAGCATTTAATTTTTGGTCCCAGGCAACACAGTGTCTTGGGCTGGCCCCATGGCCATATTTGACCAATCATGCAATCTAACATCTTTTATTTACATTCAGTTGCCGGGTCAGGAATGTTTCACTGGATGCTAGCTCACTGACGTGACTGTCAGTATTGAAGCTTTGCTGTCATCTATGGTGAGAGGATTGGTGAGAAAGGATTGTTGTGGGAGATTCTTTTTTGGACATTATTCTTTTTATAATGGCCTTTATGTATGATGTATGTGTGTTTATGTATTATATTCCTTTTTTTTTGTGAATTAGTAACCAGAGGTAAAGTTGAAAATAAGATTGGGACTTTATATGAAGACACAGGGCGTAGCAAGCCCAGTGCTTCAATCCTTATTTACTGAACATGGGAGGAGAGGTTGGGACTTTGTGTGAAGCATGCAACCAGGGAGATATCACAGCAAAAATGTGTCTGGCGGGTACATAATAAGTTTAGAACTATATACATTGCATGAAGACATAAGGCACAACAACAATATACAGTCAATAAGATTTATTATATATAAATGATATAGTGACATAATAGTATAGTACCATATTAGTTCATATTGTAGACATTGTAAAAAACAAACCCATTGTTGCGTGTCTCCACAAAATAATAAACATAGCCTTTCTTGGTTGGTACAATCCAAATTTGTGTGAAGTGTAGAATGGTAAAAAAAAAATCTTGTGATGTAAACACAGGGGGCATCTAATATCTCGACACGTTCCGTGGCTTCTGCCACTCTTCAGGAGCAGATGTAGGGTAGGTGTCTACAAGAATTGTTAAAATTACTAAGAGTTGAATATTATCAAATGCTACTTACAGACATGCTAGTGAAACTGGGCACAAGCGTGGAGGGTTGGAGGCCCGGCCAAGAAAAAATAGAAAACAGCAGTCCCCGATAGTGAACCCCCATGAATATTCAAAATAAATGGGATCCATACCAGCGTAATCATCTATTTCAACTTAATAATTTTAACAAGTCTTGTAGACACCTACAAGTCTTGGAGACATCTGCTCCAATTTGGATTGTACCAACCAAGAAAGGCTATGTTTATTATTTTGTGGAGACACGCACCAATGGGTTTGTTTTTTACAATTTCTACAATATGAACTAATATGGTACTATACTATAATGTCACTATATAACCCTTTCATGACTAAGCCTATTTCTGACATTTGGTGTTTACAAGTTAAAATCCCTATTTTTTGCTAGAAAATTACTTTGAATCCCAAAACATTATATATATGAACAAATTGTGTTTAAAAAAAAAAAAGTAAACACTTTTATTGCTGTCACAAGGAATGTAAACATCCCTTGTGACAGTAATAGGTGGTGACAGGTACTCTTTATGGAGGGATGATGTGTCTAAAAGACCCCAAATCCCTCCTTTGCACTTCAAAGTATTCAGATCACCGAAAACAGTGTATCTGAATACTGTATATGTTTTAAAATCCGGCGCCATTGGCAGCCGAGTAAACAGGAAGTGACGTCATGACGTCGCTTTCATGTTTACATCAAGGAGACTGGAACAAAGCCATTTCTGGCTTTGTTCCAGTCCGTCACTAGCCGTTGGAAGAGCCGGATCGACGATTGGCTCTCCAGTGCCACCAGGAGGCCCGGGAAGAGCGGCGGGAGGAGGGGGACGCCCCTTCCCATTCCTCCGGTATAACAACTCAGCAGCTTTTAGCCACATTGGTTGTTATCCTCGGAAAGCCGATTGCCCGCTCTAAACAACGGTACCAGGATGATGCCTGCAGCTGCGGGCATCATCCCGGTATAACCCCCGAAAGCCGAGTACGCACATCTGCATACGCTCAGCGGGAAGGGGAAAATTTAAATATAATAAATCTTATTGACTGTATATCATTGTGCATTATGCCTTCATGCAATGTACATAGTTCTAAACGTATTATGTAAACGCCAGACACATTTTTGCTGTGATATATCCCTGGTTGCATGCTTCACACAAAGTAATAACCAGAGGTATTATGTACTAGGCTTCTGAACTTTTTTCTAACTTTTTTCTTTGCTGTAGGTACTGACAGAATTGATCCAGGTAGCCACAAAGCCTGCAGAACTTACATTCTGTCAATAAGGATGATGTTAGATGACCGGACAACCATGGCTGACAATTGTCCAGAGACTGAGCTCCCATCAGATCTACTCATATGCTGCGTACACACGATCAGACATTCCCACAACCAAACCGTGGATTTTTTTCCCAACGGATGTTGTCTCAAACTTGTCTTGCATACACATGGTCACACAAATGTTGTCGGAGATTTCGAACATCAAGAACGCGGTGATGTACAACACGTACGACGGGCCAAGAAAAATGAAGTTCAATAGCCAGTGCGGCTTTTCTGCTTGATTCCGAGCATGCGTGGACTTTTATGCGTCCGAATTGTGTATACACGCTCGGAATTTCTGAATCAAGTCTTCTTGTTGGAAAATTTGAGAACCTGCTGAATTCTGAATCAAGTCTTCTTGTTGGAAATTCTGACAGAAAATGTCCGATGGAGCATACACACGGTCGGAATTTCCGACAACAAGCTCACATCGAACATTTGTTGTCTGAAATTCTGATCGTCTGTATGTGGCATTACAGTATATGAGCACCTCATTCCCAGCACTGTCCCAGCTGCAGTGAACAGGGTGTCTCGGTCATGGCAGAGGGTGATGGTGATTGATGATGATGTAGGGTTGCCACCTTTTCTTCAAGCCAAACCTAGTATACACTATAGGATTGTAAAAGACCTGGGACACCTTTGGATAGCCCAAGGGGTGTTGTAATGTGACGTGGGTAGCACACGGTGGCGAACAGTGGGTGTAGCCAAATTGTGCTAACAGTGGGAGGGTCCTAAAGGATTATGTAAATTAAAACAAAAGTACTCTTTCACTCTTGTGCTGCACCACAAGTAAGTGTCTCACAGACATGTATAAACCTCAGTACAATAATAAAAATAAAAAATAAAAAATAAGACTCTTCCACTACATAGGATTTTGTGTCCTAGACATGTGCACTGCCAAAAAATGTGTTTGTTTTCGTTTCATTCGTTTTTAGTTTTTTTTTGGAAATTTGAAAATTCATAAATATAAAAATTCGGCATTCGTTATTATGGATAATTCGTAACTTCAGATACATTCGTATTCGTTACCTTTAGTAACAGACAAATTTGAAAGGAAATTCCAATACCTATAATTTAATAGTTAGTAATAGTTATGTTATTATTAGTTATTATTTCAGATTTTCGGATTTTCGTTCTTTAGAATTTTCGGATTTTCATTCTTATTTTTGGATTTCCGAATTTTCCAACATTCGGAAAAATTTGGTGATTCGCAAATTCGGATGTTTCCGAATTAACAAATTTGTTTAAAATTTGTTAAAAAACTAATTTGGAACTAAACGAATTGAACATGTTTATTATGCACTGAAAATCTTGAAATAGTCAGAGAGCTAACACTTTATCTGAGCCTACCTGAACTACTTGCAGCTGCAGGCTCAGCAACGTAAATAAATGTTGCCGGCTTGCATCCAGGTTTGGGGCGCATGCCCCCTGCTCACCCCTGGTTGGAGACAGCGGGATTTATGCCGTGTACACACGGTCGGACTTTCCAGCAGAAAAAGTCAGACGGAATCATTTCATTGTATATTCTGTTCGTGTGTATGCCTCATCTGACTTTTTTTTTTATGAAAATCCTGACGGACCTAGAAATAAAACATGTTTTAAATCTTTCCGAAGGAATCAATTCCTATCAGGGAAAACCGCTCGTCTGTATGCTGTTCCGACAGACCAAAAACGACGCATGCTCTGAAGCAAGTACGAGACGGCAGCTATTGAACTTCCTTTTTCTAGTCCTGTCATACATGTTGTACGTCACCGTCAGAGTTTATTCCGACGGAAAAACTGGTCGTGTGCACAGGGCATAAGTCAGCAGGTCCCAGACAATAAATTTATGGCTGAGGCTTGCTGATTGGCTGTAGCCAATCACAGCACACAGTCCTGTGTGTACAAACAAACAGAGCAGCAATCTGGCTGTTTTTCTCCACAAAGGGAGAAAAAAAAAAGCAGATGTTAGTAAAAGCAGCACCTAGCAGCAGCCCCCCCCCCCCCCCCCCCGGATGTTAACTCTTTCCCAGCTGCCGGCACCTGCTGATTGGCGATGAGGAAGATGTCCTGAGCTCTCTCCTGTCTACTACATGTCTTTGGTATAAAAAATAAATCTCAAGTGTATATTAACCACTTCCCGACCGTCGCACGACGATGTACGTCGGCAGAATGGCACGGGCAGGCATATTGGCGTACAGGTACGTCCATTTCTATATGCTACTCTGCCATCGCGTGCGCGCCGCCGGCGGTGTGCTCGCGTGTCGGTCGGGACCCCCCTGAGTCCGCTCGCGGGTCCCGCGGACTCAATCGCCGTGGGGATAACCGCGATCGTCTCACGGGGAGGCTAAACGGGGAGATGCTGTTGTAAACAGCATCTCACCGTTCTGCCTAGCAACTAGTGATGCTGATCTCTGCTCCATGTGATTGTAGCAAAGATCAGTGTTCACTAACACAAAGCCCAGCCCCCCACAGTTAGTAACACGCCCCTAGGAACACTTAACCCTTACACTGCCACCCCCTGGTTAACCCCTTCACTGCCAGTGTGATTTACACAGGAATCAGTGCATTTGTATAGCAGTGATTGCTGTATAAATGACAATGGTCCCAAAAAGTGTAAAAAATGTCCGATGTGTCCGCCATAATGTCGCAGTCACAATAAAAATCGCTGATCGCCGCCATTACTGGTAAAAAAAAAAAAATATTAATAAAAATGCCATAAAACTATCCCCTATTTTGTAAACGCTATAACTTTTGTGCAAACCAATCAATAATCGCTTTTACCAAAAATATGTAGAAGAATACGTATCGGCCTAAACGGAGCAAACAAAATGTTTTTTTATATATTCTTGGGGGTATTTATTATAACAAAAAGTAAAAAATATTGTGTTTCTTTTAAAATTGTCGCTATATTTTTGTTTATAGCGCAAAAAATAAAAACCGCAAGGGTGATCAAATACTACCAAAAGAAAGCTCTATGCGTGGGGAAAATTTTGTTTGGGAGCCACGTTGCATGACCGCGCAATTGTCAGTTAAAGCGACGCAGTGCCGAATCGCAAAAAGTGGTCTGGTCTTAAGCCAGCAAAATGGTCCGGTCTGAAAGTGGTTAACCACATATGCCCACAGGCTGGGAGATCTAGTGTTGCTGGGGAGGGGGGGAGGGGGTATTTTCTTGTGGGGGATCTATTGTTGCTGGTGAATCTATAGTTGCTGGGGAGATGTCTTGTTCTTGGGGGATCTAAAAATGTATTCAAAGCAGTAAATACAATTCAAGATATTAAAACATGACACTTATTAAAAAAAAAAAAAAATCCTACTTACCGTGCAGTTTTTAAAATTGCTTATTTGAATTAGAGATTTATTTAAAAGCTTTGTTTATGTTAAAAGATTATTTAATGAATAAGTAAAAAAAAAATTTTTGTTATATTGAAAACTGTTTTAATACATTTTTTTATTTAAAAATGTTTTAATACATTTTAAAATGTTTGTTAACCTTTATTTATAAGAGTGTGTGTTTGTGTGTGTGTATATATATCTCCATACACACACAGACACACGTGTGTTTGAGCTTTGGTTTGAGGTGCCCACCCTAATTCAATAAGCTGCACACACCTATGCCTTAGTCATCTCTTCACGGGGGATCTGCTAGGACTGTCATGGCAACAAGCAAACATAATAAGGCTTTGGGGTTGATTTACTAAAGGCAAATCCACTTTGCACTACAAGCGCACTTGGAAATGCAGTCGCTGTAGATTTGAGGGGAATATCTAAAATGAGGGGAAGCTCCGCTGATTTTATCATCCAATCATTTGCAAGCGAAAATGCAGTTTTTCTTTTATTATCCTTGCATGTCCCCCTCAGATCTACAGCGACTTCATTTCCAGCGCACTTGAAATGCAAAGTGGAATTGCCTTTAGTAAATAACCCCCCCCCCCCCCGTAGCTGACCGCGTGCATTCCACATAATGCACAGAGAACTTTCATTTGTAAAAATACATTAACTACCGCCACACAGGGACACACCTAGACCTACTGCCACACAGGGACACACCTAGACCTACTGCCACACAGGGACACACCTAGACCTACCACCACACAGGGACACACCTAGACCTACCGCCACACAGGGACACACCTAGACCTACCGCCACACAGGGACACACCTAGACCTACCACCACACAGGGAGATACCTAGACCTACCGTCACACAGGGACACACCTAGACCTACCGCCACACAGGGACACACCTAGACCTACCGCCACACAGGGACACACCTAGACCTACTGCCACACAGGGACACACCTAGACCTACTGCCACACAGGGACACACCTAGACCTACTGCCACACAGGGACACACCTAGACCTACCGTCACACAGGGACACACCTAGACCTACCGTCACACAGGGACACACCTAGACCTACCGTCACACAGGGACACACCTAGACCTACCGTCACACAGGGACACACCTAGACCTACCGTCACACAGGGACACACCTAGACCTACCGTCACACAGGGACACACCTAGACCTACCGTCACACAGGGACACACCTAGACCTACCGCCACACAGGGACACACCTAGACCTACCACCACACAGGGACACACCTAGACCTACCCCCACACAGGGACACACCTAGACCTACCGTCACACAGGGACACACCTAGACCTACCCCCACACAGGGACACACCTAGACCTACCCCCACACAGGGACACACCTAGACCTACCGTCACACAGGGACACACCTAGACCTACCGTCACACAGGGACATACCTAGACCTACCGTCACACAGGGACACACCTAGACCTACCACCACACAGGGAGATACCTAGACCTACGACCACACAGGGACACACCTAGACCTACCACCACACAGGGACACACCTAGACCTACCGTCACACAGGGACACACCTAGACCTACCGTCACACAGGGACACACCTAGACCTACCGTCACACAGGGACACACCTAGACCTACCGCCACACAGGGACACACCTAGACCTACCGCCACACAGGGACACACCTAGACCTACCCCCACACAGGGACACACCTAGACCTACCCCCACACAGGGACACACCTAGACCTACCGTCACACAGGGACACACCTAGACCTACCGTCACACAGGGACATACCTAGACCTACCGTCACACAGGGACACACCTAGACCTACCACCACACAGGGAGATACCTAGACCTACGACCACACAGGGACACACCTAGACCTACCACCACACAGGGAGACACCTAGACCTACCATCACACAGGGACACACCTAGACCTACCGCCACACAGGGACACACCTAGACCTACCACCACACAGGGACACACCTAGACCTACCACCACACAGGGACACACCTAGACCTACCGTCACACAGGGACACACCTAGACCTACCGTCACACAGGGACACACCTAGACCTACCGTCACACAGGGACACACCTAGACCTACCGTCACACAGGGACACACCTAGACCTACCGCCACACAGGGACACACCTAGACCTACCACCACACAGGGACACACCTAGACCTACCACCACACAGGGACACACCTAGACCTACCACCACACAGGGACACACCTAGACCTACCGTCACACAGGGACACACCTAGACCTACCGTCACACAGGGACACACCTAGACCTACCGTCACACAGGGACACACCTAGACCTACCGTCACACAGGGACACACCTAGACCTACCGCCACACAGGGACACACCTAGACCTACCACCACACAGGGAGATACCTAGACCTACCGTCACACAGGGACACACCTAGACCTACCGCCACACAGGGACACACCTAGACCTACTGCCACACAGGGACACACCTAGACCTACTGCCACACAGGGACACACCTAGACCTACTGCCACACAGGGACACACCTAGACCTACTGCCACACAGGGACACACCTAGACCTACCGTCACACAGGGACACACCTAGACCTACCGTCACACAGGGACACACCTAGACCTACCGCCACACAGGGACACACCTAGACCTACCGTCACACAGGGACACACCTAGACCTACCGTCACACAGGGACACACCTAGACCTACCGTCACACAGGGACACACCTAGACCTACCGTCACACAGGGACACACCTAGACCTACCGTCACACAGGGACACACCTAGACCTACCACCACACAGGGACACACCTAGACCTACCACCACACAGGGACACACCTAGACCTACCACCACACAGGGACACACCTAGACCTACCACCACACAGGGACACACCTAGACCTACCGTCACACAGGGACACACCTAGACCTACCGTCACACAGGGACACACCTAGACCTACCGCCACACAGGGACACACCTAGACCTACCGCCACACAGGGACACACCTAGACCTACCACCACACAGGGAGATACCTAGACCTACCGTCACACAGGGACACACCTAGACCTACCGCCACACAGGGACACACCTAGACCTACCGCCACACAGGGACACACCTAGACCTACCGCCACACAGGGACACACCTAGACCTACCGCCACACAGGGACACACCTAGACCTACCACCACACAGGGACACACCTAGACCTACCACCACACAGGGACACACCTAGACCTACCGTCACACAGGGACACACCTAGACCTACCGTCACACAGGGACACACCTAGACCTACCGCCACACAGGGACACACCTAGACCTACCGCCACACAGGGACACACCTAGACCTACCACCACACAGGGAGATACCTAGACCTACCGTCACACAGGGACACACCTAGACCTACCGCCACACAGGGACACACCTAGACCTACTGCCACACAGGGACACACCTAGACCTACTGCCACACAGGGACACACCTAGACCTACTGCCACACAGGGACACACCTAGACCTACTGCCACACAGGGACACACCTAGACCTACCGTCACACAGGGACACACCTAGACCTACCGTCACACAGGGACACACCTAGACCTACCGTCACACAGGGACACACCTAGACCTACCGTCACACAGGGACACACCTAGACCTACCGTCACACAGGGACACACCTAGACCTACCGTCACACAGGGACACACCTAGACCTACCGCCACACAGGGACACACCTAGACCTACCACCACACAGGGACACACCTAGACCTACCCCCACACAGGGACACACCTAGACCTACCGTCACACAGGGACACACCTAGACCTACCCCCACACAGGGACACACCTAGACCTACCGTCACACAGGGACACACCTAGACCTACCGTCACACAGGGACACACCTAGACCTACCGTCACACAGGGACATACCTAGACCTACCGTCACACAGGGACACACCTAGACCTACCACCACACAGGGAGATACCTAGACCTACGACCACACAGGGACACACCTAGACCTACCACCACACAGGGACACACCTAGACCTACCGTCACACAGGGACACACCTAGACCTACCGTCACACAGGGACACACCTAGACCTACCGTCACACAGGGACACACCTAGACCTACCGCCACACAGGGACACACCTAGACCTACCGCCACACAGGGACACACCTAGACCTACCCCCACACAGGGACACACCTAGACCTACCCCCACACAGGGACACACCTAGACCTACCGTCACACAGGGACACACCTAGACCTACCGTCACACAGGGACATACCTAGACCTACCGTCACACAGGGACACACCTAGACCTACCACCACACAGGGAGATACCTAGACCTACGACCACACAGGGACACACCTAGACCTACCACCACACAGGGAGACACCTAGACCTACCATCACACAGGGACACACCTAGACCTACCGCCACACAGGGACACACCTAGACCTACCACCACACAGGGACACACCTAGACCTACCACCACACAGGGACACACCTAGACCTACCGTCACACAGGGACACACCTAGACCTACCGTCACACAGGGACACACCTAGACCTACCACCACACAGGGACACACCTAGACCTACCACCACACAGGGACACACCTAGACCTACCACCACACAGGGACACACCTAGACCTACCACCACACAGGGACACACCTAGACCTACCACCACACAGGGACACACCTAGACCTACCGTCACACAGGGACACACCTAGACCTACCGTCACACAGGGACACACCTAGACCTACCGTCACACAGGGACACACCTAGACCTACCGTCACACAGGGACACACCTAGACCTACCGTCACACAGGGACACACCTAGACCTACCGCCACAGGGACACACCTAGACCTACCACCACACAGGGACACACCTAGACCTACCGTCACACAGGGACACACCTAGACCTACCACCACACAGGGAGATACCTAGACCTACCACCACACAGGGACATACCTAGACCTACCGTCACACAGGGACACACCCAGACCTACCGTCACACAGGGACACACCTAGACCTACCACCACACAGGGACACACCTAGACCTACCGCCACACAGGGACACACCTAGACCTACCGCCACACAGGGACACACCTAGACCTACCGCCACACAGGGACACACCTAGACCTACCGCCACACAGGGACACACCTAGACCTACCGTCACACAGGGACACACCTAGACCTACCGTCACACAGGGACACACCTAGACCTACCGTCACACAGGGACACACCTAGACCTACCGTCACACAGGGACACACCTAGACCTACCGTCACACAGGGACACACCTAGACCTACCGTCACACAGGGACACACCTAGACCTACCGTCACACAGGGACACACCTAGACCTACCGCCACACAGGGACACACCTAGACCTACCGCCACACAGGGACACACCTAGACCTACCGTCACACAGGGACACACCTAGACCTACCGTCACACAGGGACACACCTAGACCTACCGTCACACAGGGACACACCTAGACCTACCACCACACAGGGAGATACCTAGACCTACCGTCACACAGGGACACACCTAGACCTACCACCACACAGGGAGATACCTAGACCTACCACCACACAGGGACATACCTAGACCTACCGTCACACAGGGACATACCTAGACCTACCACCACACAGGGAGATACCTAGACCTACGACCACACAGGGACACACCTAGACCTACCACCACACAGGGACACACCTAGACCTACCATCACACAGGGGCACACCTAGACCTACCGTCACACAGGGACACACCTAGACCTACCGCCACACAGGGACACACCTAGACCTACCGCCACACAGGGACACACCTAGACCTACCACCACACAGGGACACACCTAGACCTACCGTCACACAGGGACACACCTAGACCTACCACCACACAGGGAGATACCTAGACCTACCGTCACACAGGGACACACCTAGACCTACCACCACACAGGGAGATACCTAGACCTACCGTCACACAGGGACACACCTAGACCTACCACCACACAGGGAGATACCTAGACCTACCACCACACAGGGACATACCTAGACCTACCGTCACACAGGGACATACCTAGACCTACCGTCACACAGGGACACACCTAGACCTACCGTCACACAGGGACACACCTAGACCTACCACCACACAGGGAGATACCTAGACCTACCGTCACACAGGGACACACCTAGACCTACCACCACACAGGGAGATACCTAGACCTACCGTCACACAGGGACACACCTAGACCTACCACCACACAGGGAGATACCTAGACCTACCACCACACAGGGACATACCTAGACCTACCGTCACACAGGGACATACCTAGACCTACCGTCACACAGGGACACACCTAGACCTACCACCACACAGGGACACACCTAGACCTACCGTCACACAGGGACACACCTAGACCTACCACCACACAGGGAGATACCTAGACCTACCGTCACACAGGGACACACCTAGACCTACCACCACACAGGGAGATACCTAGACCTACGACCACACAGGGACACACCTAGACCTACCACCACACAGGGACACACCTAGACCTACCGCCACACAGGGACACACCTAGACCTACCACCACACAGGGAGATACCTAGACCTACCACCACACAGGGAGATACCTAGACCTACCGTCACACAGGGACACACCTAGACCTACCACCACACAGGGAGATACCTAGACCTACCACCACACAGGGACATACCTAGACCTACCGTCACACAGGGACATACCTAGACCTACCACCACACAGGGAGATACCTAGACCTACGACCACACAGGGACACACCTAGACCTACCACCACACAGGGACACACCTAGACCTACCATCACACAGGGACACACCTAGACCTACCGCCACTAGGGTTGCCACCTCATCCCTTTAAAACCGAACACATATTAATTACACAGTTTCTGTGGCTGATTAAGTTGATAATTAAACTCACTTGGTGCCTTATCTGCATGAAATTAGCCTCAGAGCCTGTGTAATTCATATGTGTTCGGGTTTAAAGGGATGAGGTGGCAACTCTAACAGCCACACAGGGACACACCTAGACCTACCACCACATAGGGACATAACTAGACCTACTACCCCACAGGGACATACCTGGGGGGGCAGTTGAACAGCACACTGGGGATGCTCTGACTGGGACACAACCCAATTGACCTGCATATACCAGGGGGACAAGCACCACCCAGTGGCAGGAAGGGAGAAGTGCGCGTCTGGAGGGAAGCTGGGGGTACCGTCCATACTGTAACACTGAGAAGGGAGGAATGTCCGGAGCTGTACAATAACAAATAAACTTTTCTAGACATTATATATTAAATGGACATAGGGTGGCTGTAATGATTTAGAAGCCCGGACTGCCCTTGTGACTCTATGAGGAGGAGAGGGAGGGTTCCGTTGGCAGTGCTGCCACACACTTCTCCCCGTCACACTATTGTATCAATGCAGCCGCAGTGCCGCGGTCAGGCCGCCAGGTGGCGCTGGCAGACACCGGTGGGCAGGATCAGCTGACGCAGCAGTGCCGTGGATGTGAGTGCGGCGAGCCGTCCTGCTTGTGTCCCGATCCCGCAGATATCAGCCCGGAGGAGGAGAGCTCAGTATACAGGCGGAGGAGCCCCGACAGCCCGCACCCGGCTCCCGTCCCCGGACTCAGACATGCTGCCCCATATAACGCTGCTCTTCCTGGCTGCCGGAGCGCTGGCTCTGGAGGTAATCGGGATGGATGGATGGGGGAGGGAGGAGCAGGGAATACAATGCCGGAGATTGTGATGTAATGTCGGATCACACCTTCTTCTCTTTGTATCGTCTGTCTGGGGGCAATGGAAGGACTGGGGGGCCCCTGAGTCCTCCACCACTGGGGGCCCCCGAGTCCCCCTATACTGGGGGGGGCCGAGTCCTCCACCACTGGGGGGGCCCCGATTCCCCCTATACTGAGGGGGGCCCCCGAGTCCTCCACCACTGGGGGGGCCCCGAGTTCCCCCTATATTGGGGGGGCCCCAGAGTCCTCCTATACTAGGGGCCACCAGAGTCCTCCACCACTGGGGGGGGGGCGAGTCCTCCACCACTGGGGGGGCCGAGTCCTCCACCACTGGGGGGGGGCCCGAGTTCCCCCTATATTGGGGGGGCCCCAGAGTCCTCCTATACTAGGGGCCACCAGAGTCCTCCACCACTGGGGGGGGGCCCTCCAGTCCTCCACTGGGGGGTCCATCTCTCATCTATAACATTGGCAATGGAAGGGTGCTCATCCTCCTCACCATGCTCCATCAGCCCCTTTTTCCTGTACCTGTTCTGTACATGACATATCTCCCCCACCATCAGTCCTCACCCATTACATCTCTTCTTACCATTTACATTGCATGCATCCTTCCTTCTCCTCCACTCTTTTTAGTCTGTTCTGCATCCTCCTTGCCCTTTAAATACCATAGAAAACCCTTTCTCTGCTCCACCAACCCTTACCCATTACATGACATGCACTCTCCTTACTCATTAATTAGCGTGCCTCCTCCTTTCCCAGCCTTTTCCCTTTACATGCACCCCTCTTTTCTTTTACATGACATGCACCCCATTTACACTTTAAATACAGATCACCCCTTCCCTGCTCCAATAGCCCTCACTCTTTAAATACCATGCATCCTGCTTTCCCTTCTCTGCCAGCCCTTACCCTTTACATGACATGCATCTTCTTTACCCTTTAAATACAATGAACCATTTCTTCCTTGCACCCTTAGCCCTTACCCTTTAAATACCATGCATCCTCCTTTCCTTGCTCCACCAGCCTTTACAGGACATGCACCCCCTTTCCCTTCTCTACCAGCTCTTACCCTTTAAACACCATGCATCCTCCTGTCCTCTTACATGGCATGCATCCTTCTTTCCTTGCTTTACCAGCCCTTGTGATTTACATGACACGCACCCTTTACCTTTTCTGCCATCTCTCTTCTTTTAAATACCATGCATCCTTCATATCATTTACATGACATGCACCCTTCTTTCCTTGCTCCACCATCCCTTACCCTTTACATGACACGCACCCCCCATTCCCCTTCTCTACCAGCTCTTCCCCCTTCCTCCTGACCCTTTAAATGGCATGCACCCCCTTCTCTACCAGCTCTTACCCTTCCTCCTGACCCTTTAAATGGCATGCACCCCCTTTCTCTTCTCTACCAGCTCTTGCCATACCTCCTGACCCTATAATGACATGAATCCTCCTGACCCACTGCACGACATGCACCCACTATCTCTTCTCTGGCAGGTCTTTCCCTTTAAATGCCATGCATCTTCCTTACCCATTACATGACATGCATCCTTCTTTTCCTTTCTGTCATCCTTACTAGGTTGGCAGTGCCATGGTACCATGCACCCCTTTTCATTAGCCTCTTAGCCGTGTATGGCTTTTCCTGATATTCTATATGTCATGCTGCCCCTTTTTTATGCCATGTATCCGCTTCTATTCCCAGCCTCTGAGCTTTGCTTGCCATGCCATGGTGTCATGTTGGCCCTGCAGTCCACATACAGCTCCTACGTTGTCCTCCTTTTATCATCTGCACCCTGATTACATGCCATGCATTGCCCTTTCATGTGCCCCTTCTTTGACATCTATGCATCCAATTTAGCTGCCTTTTCATGCTCACCTCCCCTCTTTCCATGACATGCACCCCCTCCAATATTGAGGCCCTGTCTGTTTACAGGAGGAAGACCCCCCCCCCCCCCCCCCCCCATGGCTCATTTGCAGCACTGGGTGCCAAGCGCACCGTCCATACCCAGCACCTTACTGGCATGCCAAACACTTTGATTTCCAGAACTTCCATAGAAGAACAGCCTGATTAATGTAACTGCTAACTAATGCAAATGTATTTCCAACCCCCCCACCCTGCTTTGTACCCTCCCTCTTATTATGTGACCCTTCGATGCCCCCCTGTTACCCTTTGTACATCCCTTTCCTATATGATATCGACTTTGATCCTTAGAAATCTTCATGTCATTATTATATATTTCTGTATTGTTGGGTGGTGCAGTGTGAATATTTGGGACAGTATGCAAAAAAAAAAGAGAAATTAATTTTGTGGCTTTGTCATTTGGGGTTTAACCCTTTACTCTGCAAGCTTTGATATGCTTAAAAAAGCTTAATGATCCATGGCAATTCTATTTATTATTTTAATGGTTGGATCTCGTTGTGCCGTGTTGATGACCCGTATTTATTTACAGCAGCGAATGGCGATGATTTGACTGTCTGTAGAACTCCTCTGTGTCTGGTTTGTCTGAGACATCAAAGCAAAGTGAATGCGTTTTGTTTTTCTGTTCGGAATTGGCCGCCGCTGCCTGGCTGGGCACGCAGATCCCCCTATAAATGGGCTGAATTGCTGACACCAGCTGTATGATTTAGCCTTTTCAATAGGCTCTGGCCCCACTCTTCTAACCCCATTGTCTTGGATCAGGTGGTTTGGTGTGTGTGTGTGTTGGGTAAACATGACACTGTTTATAGGATGGACTGACTACTCAAACGCAGCATTTTTTTTTTTTGCGTTTTTATTTTTATTTTCTGTGCCTGGATAAAAGGGGACTTTCTAATTAGGCACCTTGGGAAGGGGGGGGGTGGGGGGGGGGGGGTCTGCCTCCCTAGGGCGGGTATTAAGGAGGCGATAGATAAAAGGATTTGACTGAAGGAAGATTAAGACCCAGAGAAGATGGCGTCTCTGCATTGCTGCAATGCAAAGCTGTATTGGAAGCTGCAGCTCGGAAGAGCCTCCCACCGCTAGGTGTTTATGTGCCTGCTCCTTTCATCTCTTCCCTTCTGAACCATTCACTTCCAACCAGCGCTCTGCATTAAGAGCGTTGTGCGTCCTGCGGACACCTAAACGCCCCAACACGCTCCTTGACCACGTTGCTCCTCGCTGACTATTTCATATCGGTTACAGAACACACAGACTTTAATTAGCACAACGTCATTCAGCTGTACAGACGGGGAAGAATTCGGCAGCGCCTGTGCAAAAATAACATCAAACGTCGTCTGGCGTTTTTATTTGTCAAGACTGTGCATTGCCACGTTACGGAATCTAACAGATCTGCTCCAGGGGGAGTTTATAGCGCTATCTGATCAGCCTGTTAACCATTTCCTATGGAGCATTGTATTTTTAGCAATGGTTATACATTTTAAACAGGTGTTAAGGAAGAACTCCGGGCAACATTTTTTTTATTTTTCCATGCAGTGGGGCTGTGCTTACGTTGCATGGGTTAACGGCTCGTTTTTATTTAGGGGTGAGGCGAGCGGAGATAAACGTATCCGCCGATATACTAGAGCTGCACATTTCTGGCCAAAATGAGAATCACAATTTTTTTTTTGTTTAGAGTAAAAAGATCACGATTCTTGCTGTGTAAAATCTTTCACATTATACAATAAAAAAATTGGGCTAACTTTACGTTTTTTATTTATTTTCATTAAAGCGTATTTTTTTTTCCCCAAAAATTGCATTTTGAATGACTGCTGTGCAAATACAGTGTGACGTAAAATATTGCAACAACCACCATTTTATTCTCTAGGGTCTCTACTATAAAATAAATATATAATGTGTGGGGGTTCTAAGTATTATTTTCTAGCAAAAAAAAAAAAAAAAAAACAACAAATATCAGAAAAAGGCTTAGTGTTTTTAAGTGGCAAAACTTCCCTCATTTTCATACCAGTGTATTCCTTTGATCTAAAGGACAAATTGTTACAATGTTTCTACTTAAGTTCCACTGCTAAAGAATGTTGTGATTCTTGGCAGACTGCCTATGTGTTATTTTTTCCTTTTTTTTTTTTCTTTTCTTTTTGATAGCTGTTGGCTTTAGCGGGGCAGAGAGAATTCTCTGCATGGAAAGCATCTGGAAATACTTTTTTCAAGATTGCAACGGGGAAAAAAAATTGCAATAACGATTCTTCACTATTAATCGTGCAGCTCTACGATGTACTATATAAATAATCCGCCGATTCTCCGAGTACAATACTGGTCCCCCCTACTAGAGGTCGATCGATATGGGTTTTTCTCTGGCCGATACCGATATTTAGCAATCGCCACGGCAGATGGCCGATATATGATGCCGATTTTTTTTGGGCCGCTATGTTAGGCTGATTATTTATTTTTTCCCCTTCATCTCATAAAATCTAACAGTTAGACACCTTTCCCACTGGGGTGTTTTTCAGGCGCTTTAAAATCGCACCTGTAAAGTGCCTGCAAAACGGCTCCCCTGCAGTCTGTGTGGAAGCCCCGAGTGCTTTCACACTGAGGCGATGCGCTGGCAGGACGTTAAAAAAAAGTCCTGCAAGCAGCATCTTTCGAGTGGTGTATACCGCTCCTCCACCACTCCTGCCCATTGAAATGAATGGGCACCACTGCCGAAGCACCTGCAATGCGATTTGGCAGCGGCGCTTCATGGGCACATTTAACCCCTTCCTGGGCCGCTAGCTGGATTATAAGTGCCCCGCTAAAATGACGGTAAAGCGTCACTAAAACTGGCCGCGTTTTACCGTCAACGCCTGCTCGCTCCAGTGTAAAAGCAGGCTTAAGTAATACAGAAAATTTCTTACATTTATTAAACAAAACAAACATCCAAACAGTTCCCTTGTTCACTTGTATGTATAATTTAGAATGAAATATATAATTTTTTTTTAATATATTACACAAAAACAGGTAATCAAAACTTTTGGATGAAAAAAAATGGGCTGCGCGAATACCGTGTGACATAAAATATTGCAACAACCGCTATTTTATTCCCTAGGATCTCTGTTAAAAAAATATATAGAAGTTTTGGGGGTTCTAAGTGAATTTCTAGCAGAAAATACAGGATTTTTATTTGTAAGCATCAAGTGTCAAAAAAGATTGTCTTTAAATGGTTAAACTGAGAACTCTACACACTGAGTTGAGTTCATTCATTCAAGTGTAAACATTGTATCTTTTTGATCTTTTCTTGGCAGACTGCCCAGAGAGGAGACAAGTAGCTTCACTCAAGTCTCCAGGCAACTTACACTGACTTCTATTACTGAAGTCATTTGCAAGTCTCGCTGAATATATAATTTTGCACAATCGGCCGATGCTGATTAATTAAAAACCGCCAAATATTGGCCGATATATCGGTCGACCTCTACTTCCTACCCCCTGGCACTCTAGCGGTCTTGTGAATGGACTGTTCCTGATGTCATCACACCCATAGACCAGCTCTGGATGTGAGGACTGCAGGGATGGACCCATCCATATATCTATACTTTTTAATCACTTTGAAAAATCCACCCCTGGCATTTCTGGCCATGGCCACCTTGAGTAAGGGCAGATGATTCATGTAGCATTTATTTCCTAGCATCCATTTGCCCTTAGCTGGGAAAACCCGTCCTGAAGACTCCTGGGGTGTATGACATCATTAGCCTAGGCAATAAACCAGGAAGTAACTGAAGAAATGTAAAAAAAAAAAAAATATATATATATATATATAACATAATACACACATACTCTCCTATCTTTTTACTAATGCTAGTAGTGAGGCTTTAAAACAATCAATGTTGCTTGGGAGAGGGAAATTCCACTACAACCCAGGCACAGCCCACTTGCATGGGGAAAGTAAACATTTTGCCTGGAGTTCTTCTTTAAACTTATTCAGTATTTTAGTGGGGCAAATTAATCTGTTTATAGCTGCCAGTGCATTCTGTAGTCAGACTGGTGAGTGATCGGTTGCTGCACTTCACAATACTTCATTGAGAGGCTGATGGGAAGCAAATGCAACCTTGTTGCTGGGGGTTACTTCCCTTTGCATAGCGCCATTGTGCTTTGATGTAGCTGTTGTCTGTAGCAACTGGTTCTTATATAGGTTAAAAACCCTAAGCATGCAGTTGATCAGAGGACGGCAATAAACTCGACGAAAAGATTTGTGTGTGCAATTTACTTTTAACGGGAATAAAAAATAAATAAAAATCTTTTCTGATCCCCATATGCGATCTGAGAACTCTCAGGATCAATATTCTGCAATTATTATCATTATTTTTTTTGTATTGTATATATATATATATATATATTTTTTTTTTTTTTTTTTTTTTACAATTGGCTGTATTTGTGCTTTTTTATTAGAAACTCTTTGTTAAAAAAACAATATCTGAGTCTGCCACAAGCAGTTCCTGTGACACCGGAGACACGGAACCTTTTATTTATTTGAGAGATGACACCATATCGCTCGGGGCATTTGCTCTACTTTCCTCCAGTTGCAGAGTGTGTAGTTTCCTCCAGCCTGAGTGTGTGTTGTTACAAAGTATTTAGTTATTTAACACCTAGTAGAATCCGTGAGTGTTTTGTTTGTGTTTGTTTTTTTTGTTTTTTTTCTTCTAATAAATATTTTAATATATACACATTTTATTTTTATTTTTTTTCATTACAACAATTTTTTTTTTGTTATTTGTGGATAGGACATAGCTGACAAATCATTACTGAACATTTGTGTTTTAATATCTTAATTAGGGATGAGCTGAGGCGTGTTTGTGGTAATCACAGGCAGTGAGACATTGCCCGATCTCTGCAGCCGCACATCGGGGCAATGTCTCACTGCCTGTGATTAGCGCTGCGCCGACTTCCTGGCGGGCTCTGCACGTGTTCCATCCGAACACGCCTGAGCTCATCCTTAATCTTAATACATATTTTTTCTATTGTACGCTTTCTTCTTTTTTTATTTATTTTTTTCTTCTGCAGTTTGTGCTCAGGGATCAGCTTAAAAATAGTCAACTCTGGCTTTTTTTTTTTTTTTTTTTTTTTTTTTTTTGCATAATCCATAGCTGCTTTTCTAGAAATGTTACAATTAGCCACCTCTGGCATCTGTTTTTAAAGCAGAACTAAACTGTATCTGAGCACCGCTAGTTGAAAATTAATTTTTAATATTAAAAGCAAACTCCCCTATACATCCATGTCTCCATGATTTATTTTGTTAAATCACTTGAAAAAAACGCCTCCCCAAACATTTCTAGCTGTGGTCTCTAAGGCCAGATGATTGATGTAGCATTTGCTTCCTGGAATCCACCTGCCCTTAACTCAGGTGGGAGTGCTTAGCTGAGAGAGCCCCTCCTCTGGGGAAAAAAATGGCCTTAAACACTCCTGGGATGTATGACATTTGCCTAGGCCAGAAACCAGGAAGTAACTGAGGGAAAAAAATGTAATAATAATAAAAAAAATATTTTTAAACAAGTAAATATAGTATACCTTCCTATCCATGTCTTAATGCTAGCTAAATAAGGATTAAAATAGTCAGTGTTGATTAAGAGAGTCTACATTTATATTACCAAAGGTATTGTGACACCTACCTTTACACACATATGAGCTTTATTGGCATTCCAGTCTAAGGCTTCATGTACACTTGAATTACTTTGACCATTGGCTGTGGCAAGTGCATGTTTTGCGGCCGGCGGTCAAAATGTTTCTATCCTGAACGCAATTCTTCCACGAAAGGGAGCCAAAAGCTCCTCAAGTTTGGGAGCTGCTGGTGTACATGGAGCCTTACTCCGTAGGGTTCATTATTGACTTGGCTCACCCTTTGCAGCTAAAACAACTTCAACTCTTCTGGGAAGGTTGTCCACAAGGTTTAGGAGTGTGTCTATGGGAATGTTTGACCATTCTTCCAGAAGCGCATTTGTGAGGTCAGGCACTGATGTGGATGAGAAGACCTGGCTCACAGTCTCTGTTTGAATTCATTCCAAAGGTGTTCTATCAGGTTGAGGTCAGGATTCTGTGCAGGCCAGTCAGTCAAGTTCCTCCACCCCAAACTCGCTCATCCGTGTCGTTATGGGCTTCACTTTGTGTATTGGTCCAAATCATTTGGTAGAGGGGGGATTATGATGTGGGGTTGTTTTTCAGTGGTTGGGCTTGGCCCCTTAGTTCCAGTAAAGGGAACTCTTAAGGTGTCAGCATACCAAGACATTTCAGACCATTTCATGTTCCCAACTCTGTGGGAGATCCTGGATGAGTGAGTTTAGGGTGTAGGAACATGCACTGTGTTGATTGGGGAATCGAGAATTCGGAAGATATAATCGCTCCATCTTTGGCCAGCTTTTCCTTTTGATGCTCCTTAACAACTTGCCGACCAGCGCCGCCATTATACGGCGGCAGATCGGCACGATCCCGCAAGCTGTCGTAACTTTACGTCAGCTCCTTTAAGCGGGATATCAGGAGCACGCAACCTGCACTGCGGGGGTGCCGATGCTTGTGACTGGTGGTCGCGTGCACAAGAGGCATCACAGGGACATCTGTGTGTAAACAAATCCCTGCTCTGTTCTGAGAGGAGATGCAGATTGTGAGTTCCTAATAGCTAGGAACCACGATCTGTCATTTCCTATAGTCAGTGCCCTCCCCCTGCAGTTGTGTCCGTTATAATGTCGCAGTCATGATAAAATTCGCAGATCGCCGCCATTACTAGTAAAAAAATAATAATAAAAATGCCATAAATCTATCCCCTATTTTGTAGACACGATAACTTTTTTGCGCAAACCAATCAATATATGCTTGTTGTGATTTTTATTATCAAAAATATGTAGAAGAATACGTATCCTAAACTGAGAAAAAAATTTACTTTAAAAAAAAAAAATAATAATAAATTGGGGATATTATAGCAAAAAGTACAAAATGTGTTTTATTTTTTATTTTTTTTTTGCGCTATAAACAAAACAAAAAACACAGAGATGATAAAATGCCACCAAAAGAAAGCTCTATTTGTGGGCAAAAAAGGACGTCAATTTTGTTTGGATACAGCCTCGCATGACCGCGCAATTGTTAGTTAAAGCGACGCAGTGCCGTATTACAAAAAGTGCTCTGGTCATTGAGCAGCCAAATCTTCCGGGGCTGATACAGGTTAAACGTATAACCCAGTGAATTTTTTTTTTTTTTTAACCCACCGCTTTTCAGCCGTATGTCCCACCCTGTGCCTCCATCTTAAATCTGGAGCCAGCTATACCTCCCTCGTTTACATAGCCGCCCCCCCCCCCCGATGATGCTCCCTTGATCCTGTGCATGCACAGATGTGCAGCTGGTCTTGAATATGACTCTGGCTGATTACAACGCGGTACTTCAGATTCACAGCCTCCTGGGATGTCTTATTGTGTGTGTGTGTGTGTGTGTGTGTGTGTGTATATATGTATGTATATATATATATATATATATATATATATATATATATATATATATATATAAATTTAGCTCAGCTGCAGTGTATTCCCACTTGAGCCCCGGAAGATTTAGCTGCTCAATGACCAGGCCATTTTTTGCGATACGGCACTGTGTCGCTTTAACTGACAATTGTACGGTCGGTCTTGCAACGCTGTACCCAAACAAATTTGACTATAAACAAAAGAGAGAGCAACAGTTTTGAAAAAAACACAATATTTTGCTTTAACTTTTTGCTATAAAAATAAAAATTTTTTTTTTTTTTTTTAAAAGATAATTTTTCTTTCTGTTCAGGCCAGTATGTATTCTTCTACATATTTTTGGTAATAAAAATCACAATAAGTGTATATTGATTGGTTTGCACAAAGGTTATAGCGTCTACAAAATAGGGGATAGATTTATGGCAATTTTATAATTTTTTTTTTTACTAGTAATGACGGCGATGTGCGACAGTTATACAGTGATCAGTGCTATAAAAATGTACTGATAACTGTATACATGTCACTGGCAGGGAAGGGGTTAACACTAGGGGGGATTAAGGGGTTAACTGTGTTCCCTAGGTGTGTTCTAACTGTAGTGGGGATGGGACTGTCTAGGAGGAGAGGTATGAACACACAGTCTGTTTCTACTCCCCTGAAAGAAACGGGATCTGTGTGTTTTACACGTGTGCCCAGCGGTCAGCACACCTGCCAGACACTCTGGGCACATGCCACAGGCGTGAGCGCTTGCCCCTAATGGCCAAAAGGTGAAGCGACATAAGGTAACATTGTTTCACCCAGCCGTGGCATTCTGCTGCAGTAGAACTGCGGCGGCTAATCGGCAAGCAGTTAAACTGATCCGTTAGGCACCTCCATAGATGAGTAACTTTTTTTTTTTTTTTCAACCAGCGGATGGTCTCGATTTCCCCATTAATCCTCCCACTGAGCTATTGTGTTCTGACAGCTAGAAGACTTCTCCGCTATAAGATACACTGATCCGTGTTGCGGGCTATAGCCTGCAGCGCTGATCAAGTGGGGGAAACCCGACAGGGCGGTTGTACAGACGTCAATCGGTAGACTGACTTCTGTACAACCTCAGTGCCCATACATGGATTGAAATTCAGCCAGTCCCTGCCGAATCAGCTGTATTTTGATCCATGTATTGACCGCTTTACCTATTGTTCTGTCCTTATTGGTAAAGTCTAGGTGGGTACATAGCCTACATCTGTATGGTGTGCCCTGGCAGCTGCACGTTGTGGCATAGTACCCAGCCTGCCGCAGAGGGTTATATAGCATGCAGATAATTTCTGATGTTTAGGTGGCGGTGCGACAATTTTTTGTTCTGGATTCTCCAATAACATTGTAACCTGTTGTAGCTTTTCGAGAACCTCTGACCCTCCCCCCACCTATTACAAGACATCAAAAGCCGAGACTCTCCAGGAGGAAGGGGCTGTAGAAAGACATAAAGATATGCAGGACTTGTACTGTATTCCAAGCGAACAAAGGAGCTGATTTTGTGCTGCTTTTGAATTATAGTGAAAACTGACTCCCTTTGTGCCTCCAAGCTCGCTGAAGGGTTTATTAATACTGTCATTTAGAAATAACAGAGCTATATTCATGCTGATCTAAACAGATCCGTCCCGATGAAAGAATCAACCTTGTGTTTGCTGCAGGATGCCTGGCTTCACATTGCACTCTGATATTTTAATCAGGTCATTTTGCAGGATAAAAAAAAAATGTGACTAACTTTATCAATCGGATACAACCGTTTTATTTTAGAAAAATGATTGCTCTTTCTGTGGAAATATACTTCAAAAAGGCCTGTTAATGCCTAGGGTTCTCCAGAGCACCCAGGAAAGAGCAATATCACTCCCACCCATGTTCAGCAATGGCAGAACTGCGGTGCCTTCGAGAAGTACACTCCCGAGCTCCAGCATGCAGTTTGGGTGTGTTTTGCATAGGATATGGCTGAACGGGACATTGGGTATCGCACATGTAAAGATTTGAATTCTACCTCCATCTGTCAAAAGTTAGTAGGTTCACACCTAAGAAAAATCTCATTTTGCAATGAATGCTTTCCTGGGTCTGCTCATGGATGAGGTGCACATATTTATATAAGTTTGTTTACTACTTGCGCATGCTGGCGGTTGTATGGTGGTGGCAGTGGACCATCATTTTATGACCACCCACCTATTAAGTAGATAACCCTTTTGCCACCAAAGCATGGATGCCACTAGACCTCTGAAAGTATGCTGTGGTCTGTGGCACCAAGTCGTCTGTAGCAGATCCCTTAAAGAGGATGGAAACCCCGATGGGTTTTACTTCCTCTTTTGCTCCCCGCAAGGTCTGCAAATTAAAAGCATAATGGACTAGTATGCATCGCATTATATGACGCTTACCTGCAAACGAATCCCGCGCTGTCCCCTGTGCAGGCCATGTCCATCTTCGCCCCTCTTCCTTCCGCGGCTGTGGACTCTGTGACTGGCCGGAGCCATGTGATGTCACTCCTGCGCATAGTCCGTTTCTTCACAGAGCATGCTCTGATGTCGTCAGGGTGCACGTTTAGGAGATAATTTGGTTAAAAAAAAAATAAAAAATCTTTGTTTCTGTTAAAATTGCAGAGTATTGCACAGTATGGGGAGAGTATTAGCACAGAGCAGCGCTGTGGGCACTACACATCCAGCCCACAGTGCTGCTGCCATCTCTCCCCCTCTCCCCTTGCACTGTACCGATTGGTACAGAGAGCGGTGGGAGGAACCGGCGTAATGACATGACACCAGTTTCCGTCATTTGACAGAGCGATCACCTGGTAAACGGCTGCTACCAGCAGCCGTTTACCGTGATGCGCGGGGTCTACTGGACCCGGCAGTCACAGATGTTTGCGGGAGCAAGATTCTGGAAGGACGTCCATGGACGCCCACCCAGATAAACCCAACCATGCAATAGCCATCTTTTGGCTATGGCCCGGTCGGCAAGTGGTTAAAGTGGATGGAAACCCTCACATATACCTAGTGAAGTGAACAGCCTCAGATGATACAGAGATGAAACAAATCTCCCTACATAGGTTTTTCTTGTATATCTACTGTCTTCAGCTTTTATATACTGTTTAGAAAGTGCACATTGTGTTATGCCGCGTACACACGGTCAAACTTGAAACACATTTCAGCGGACAATCCGCTCGTGTGTGGGCTTCAGCTGACTTTTTTAGCGTGCAGTCCGGAGTACTAAGATTTTCGTTTTTTCCAAAAATCTGTCCATCGTACTTTGGTTTCAGCGGACAATACGGTCGTCAGTATGCTAGTTCGACGGACTAAGAATGGCGCATGCCCAGAAAGGATTTACACGGCGGAAGGGTGCTTTGCTGTGTCTTGGACTTCCTATTTCTAGTCCCGTCGTACGTGCTGTACACGTCATCGCGCAAGCTTTCGACGGACTGTTTGTGTATCCGTGTGTGGTCAAGTCCGTTCAGTGGAAAGTACGCCGGATTGTCCGTCGGATTGTATGACGGACTAAGTACGCCATACAATCCGCTCGTGTGTACGCGGCATTAGATTTTCTCTTCCTGGTTAGCACTGCAGTGAAGCCCGGGCATACAGCCAAGACAGCTGATTGGAGGAAAGGTGCACATACCCCCCTCTCCTCATAGGTAGAGACGTTTAATCTATTTCTAGCATCCTCCCCAACACAGAACTCTGCCTGCTTTTATCACACATGATGGAGAACTTGTCAGAAGTTATCAGGCTGATAATAGAAGAATGGAGCAAGGAGCAAGGAGACACAGGGCTTTGAAAGAGATAAGAAAACAGTGCAGATATATGTGCCCTGCTCAATTTTCATGAATCGGGTTTACATCCACCGTAGGTTGCGGTGTAGGGCCTACATGAATTGTACTTGGGTTTTTCCAGCACATCCAGCTGATTCTCCATTGGACTGAGATCTTGGAAATTTGGAAGTCAAATCACTACCTTAAAATGCTGTCGTGTTCTCAAACCATTTTTCAGAGTGGCAGGGATCGTTACTGCTGAAAGAGGGCACTGCCATCAGAGAATACTGTTTCCATAAAGGGGTGCACTTAGTCAACAATGTTTGGTAGGTGGTACATGTCAATTAACACGTGAATGGCAGGACCCAAGGTTTCTCTTTCCCAAAGAATTGCCCTGCCTCCACTGGCTTGCCTTCTCCATATACGGCTTCCTGGTGCCATCTTGTCCCCAGGTAAGTGACACCCACGGACCCGACCATCTACATGATGTAAATTAAAAATTAACATTCATCATCAGACCAAGCCACCTTCTTGAATTGCTCCATGGTCCAGTTCTGATGCTCATGTACCAATTGTGTGTACTTTTGGTTGTGGACATGGGTCAGCATGGGCCGGCCTGAGGCTACGCAGCCCAATACACAACAAACTACAATGCCCATTTTTATTTTTTTCCTGATTTCAACACGTATACTTCAGGGACCACATGTTTCCTTTCTGCGTAATATATCCCATCTACTTTCAGATGCCATTGTAATGAGAGAATCAATGTTGTTTATGTAACCTTTCAATGGCTATATAGTTATGGCTAATTGGTGTGTGTGTGTGTGTGTGTGTATGTATGTGTGTGTGTGTGTGTGTATATATATATATATATATATATATATATATATATATATATATATATATATATATATATATATATATATATATATATATATATATATATATATATATATAAAATTTATTTGGAGATGCAATCTCAGGTTCTGTTCAAAAGCATTTTACTTCATTTTCCATGCATGTACAAGTAACGACTGCACAGTTTCAGGCAGGAACTCCATTCTTCAAGTTGCATGTGTGTTCATCAAATTATATGTGTGTGATGGTGCATGCTAAAAAAAATGCAATAACGCTCACGAAACATAAATGTACATACTATGTGGTTTAGAATGGAGGAGTAGTAAAATGAAAAAATCCCAAGGACCCAAGGTATCCTTGGAAACAAGAAAAATGCATGCGCTTCTCGCACAAACCGCATTAAAACACGCTACAAATGCATATACAATCCGCACGTTTTAAACCGCTAATTTGTGAATGGCTCAAATCTTATAAGACAAATGGTAAAGTACATTATTACACAACTGCAGATTTTGAATCTTGTGACAAGTGATTGGATTTGTATGACTTCTGCCAGAAAAGGGTTAAAGGCCTGCGGGTTGTAATGCGAGGACGCTCACTTTACAGAGACATTCCGGGATCGGGCAGTTGGCATGGAAGGTGACCTGGGCGCTCCTTGTCACTGCAATCCTTTGCATATTCTCATGTAGTCATTTTGTCTCTTGTGATGTGCGGTTGCTGGGGGGGGATTCTTACATTGGAAGGTGTATGCCACGTACTTCTTTTTCATATATCACATGTGAAGCTTTTGGCCGGTTGTACGGGATGGTTATCATTTTTCCCTGATACCAGAATGAACTGGTAACAGGTTTAAAAGTTGCCTGGACGTTCACAGAAGAATGCAGATGTTATCAGAAGTAAAAAAAAATTCTTAGTGGTTTGTAAACAGCGGTTTACAAACCACTAAGAATAATTTTTTTTTTTTTTTTTTTTTTTTTTTTTAAACTTGTAAGTCAATTTATACTAGCACTAGCACATTATGAAATACACACCTTGGAACTAAGCCCTCCAGCGCTGTGCTGTCATCACTGAGAGGACTGACCTATTCCCTTCCAGTCTTTCTTCTGGGTTCACGCGCTCAGACTATGTGATTGGCTGGAGCTGCGGTAGCATCACGCACGTGCGCATGAGCCTTCAGTTACGGCACGAAGCTCTGAAGGTCTGGCAAGGCATGCATCAGAGATATAACTGGATGCAATCAAGGTGACTATGTCCTAAACGGTTTAGGAGATATTCATTTTACCTACAGGTAAGACTTATAGGCTTACCTGTAGATAAAAATCACCAAGTGGGCATTTACTTCCGCTTTAAAGCTGAAATTCAGGACAACCATGAAAACTACCCTTGACTTAGGGCTTCTCTACACAGCAAGGGTTAAATTCTCTCTTTTTTTTTTTGGTCTATATTCATTTTAAATGCAGTTTTTACAGCTGGTACTTTCCTCCAAAGCTCTGGGTTGTTGATGGGCCCTCAGCGTTCTCCATTACAATGCAGGACTGATGGTCAAGCATTGTACATGATGACATCAGAGTGCAGCTACCGGAGAGCGCTAAAGAGAGAAGGGGCGTCAGGACCAATCTTGTGGAGGAGAGGAAGCCTGCGGGAGTTAGGGGTAAGGTAAGTAAAAACGAAATTTACCCTTGGAAAAAACAAGAATATAACCTTTTATAGTGTGGGGGTGACCCCACTTCATGGATAGTTTTAATTATTACCAGAAGTTTTCATCTAAGGTGCTCAAATAACCTAAGCTCAAAGCAAATGGGACAGGCATAGAGGGAATGTTTCCCAATGGTGACACCTGTTTTGGCGACAACTGTCAGAGGTGGGATTTCTTCTCACTTTGGGCAGATGTCCTCTCACTTTATTGGATGGTAAGGACACCAGTGTGAACACATAAAAAAACTGAGGGTGCTGTTGAAGGCTCCGACAGGTCCTCATCTTTTGTCAGCTGCCGAGCTTGCAGGCAGGAAAGGAGCTCATCGTAGCTCTGTAGACGTCGATAAGAAATAAAAAAAAAAGGAAATCCCAAAAGCCACACATCACACAAAATCCCTGTGTGTAAAGAGTAGAAGCAGCCTCAGCCTAGACCAGCCTTTCTCAACCTTTTCAACACAGAGGAACCCTTGAAATAGTTCTCCGGTCTCAGGGGAACCCTGCTAAAAATGAGAAATCTACCACTCATGAGACATTAGTATGATGGTCAGTGGGAAGTATGGTCCTTACACTTGTTGTCATTGGGAAGTATTACCTCCTTACAGATAGCTAAAAAGATCAATGGTGTCAGTGGGAACTTATCCGAGAGGCGGAAATGGCCCAATGCTGAAGGAACCCCTAGCAACCTCCTGGAGGAACCCTAGGGATCCACGGAACCCTGGTTGAGAATCGCTAGCCTAGACTCTGTACAGGCCACACCCCCAATGTGTTTCTCTACAGTATTCCTGACTTTGGTACTCTATTATATACATAATATTTTTTTCTGAACTCTTGACCCCCAGCACTAGTCTGCATTACAAACTACTGACCTCTGAACTCTACAGTACTCCTGACTCCTGCAGTATGTTACATATATATTCTATTTTCCTCTGAACGCCATTATTCCTGACCCTTG